>NW_005054307.1:3360286-3395802 GCF_000277835.1 Geospiza fortis | reverse complement strand
TAACTTTGCTAATTGAAGGAAATGGTTTTTATGTCCCTTAGAGGATATGCAAAGAACATTTGTATTGCCAAATCAGCCTTTTCAAGATTGCTGCGTAATAGTAGCTGTTCAATGGCTTCAGAATAATTCTTCTATGTTTAAAAACTGCTTCTTCCATTTCTTTTCTTGTCTAAAACCTAATTTAACGTGTTGATTCAACTTACATTTATAGCAAAGCAAGTAACTAAACCTGACAACAATTTTTATGCTAATTATACACAGTAAGCAAAGAGGTGCATAATGGTTAAAGGCAGAACATACTCTCTTTGGTACGTAAATAGTAAATTTACATATTTTTACTATGTCTGTCCATAGGCACTCTATACAATAATAGGACTGCTGTAATGAGAAAGTTGTTTCTTGCATATAGCAAATGTCTATTTAAATTTCACATAAATTTCACAGAGATGTGAAATTTGCTTGCTTGCAATATTGGTGAAACATTTGCACTGTCTGTTTCTTGATGTGATTCTGATTTTTTTTAAAGTTTTATTCTATAAAATTACTTCAGGCTTCTATTTTGACTTAGATGTTTCTTAATTTTGCGAGTCACTACACACAAAAGAATTTTAATTCCCATATGAGAGAATTCAGCAGAGACTGATTTTAATAGCATCAAGTATTATAACAAAACATTTTGATTTCAATACTGCCTCTGTTTATCCCAGCAGGAAAGCTCTTATTTCTGAATTCCCCGTGGAACTAGCTCGTGTACTTGCTAATTGCTGTACCACTTCCCTGAAGCTTATCATCACTGAGGTCTAAGTTTCTCACAGAGAATTTGACTGGAAACAAACTCTCAAATAAAGGATATTTTCCATTAAAAACTCGTAAATTATAGTCCACCTTCTCATAATGCCTGCTATCCTGTAAATATGTACACATGTACACAGAATGTAATTACACCTGGAACTGCAATAGGAATGCCAGCCTAGTGGTGACTTCTGGCTTTGTTTAGGAGCATAGCATGAAGAGCCACCATAGTCATATACAAAGTCTGCAGTCAGGTTTTCATTATTAAATCGTGAAAATGTATACTTGTGTTTGAACCCATTCCAGGGCAATGTTTTTAAATTAATAACATATAAAAAACCCAAGCAATTTTCCCACATTGATTAATTTCTGAGGGCTTTTACATAGGATCATGCATTTAGTACAAAATAAAAAACTATTTGCATAATGGAGACGTTGTATTAAATTAGATCATGTTCAGACTGTGATTGTGCCTTATAGCCCAAGTCCTTTTATACTGAATAGCATCAATATCACATAATGTTGAATTTTTTGTTTCCTATGGTAAGTATACCAGGACATTATGTGAGGCAAGAAGAAACCAGAAATGTCAAACAAATACTGTGCATGCAAATGAAGGATAGCAGTGTGCTCTGGTTTCAGACTGGAGGCAATCTTTAAATCAGAATATCTGCAGTTAATACAAGATGTGATTGGTTTAATTCTGAATTTAAGTTCTAGTACAGTAAGTAAAAAAAAGGCTTTGATTAAGAAGATAATTTTTTACAAAGACAAGAGGGTGCAGGTTTCTATTACAGCAAGGAAAAGTTGGATTCCTTGCCAAAAAGTCTGGTAAATCACTAGATGAAATGAAAGGACTTAGCGAACTTGCTTTCATAGTCTCTCCATCATCTAAAGACTCTCTTTTCACTACAGAAATGCTGAATCCAAGTAGTTGCAACTACTGAAGAGTTCTCTTGACCTGGCAAGGAGCTACACCTTACCACACTGTCACACTGGCTATGTATGTAACTCATAGATACTCATTTTGTTACATTTACTAGATGATACAAAGTGGTACTAAATCAGATCTCAAACTCCTTCCAAAATGTTCTCTACATTATCATGAATATTTCATGCATAAAGATAAATATTTGAGGTTTTTCCCTGTATTTTCTCAAAGGTTGGAAAGACCAATTGATCTGCCCTTAATGATTGATAATAGGAGAAATCTGACAAGCCTTAGATCTGGAATATCACCACATTAAATAACAGTATATCTTGTTTGAAGGAGTATACAAATTGTACTGGTATGTAAAAAATATTTTCTGTTCATTTTTCAGTCTTAGCAATAAATTATTTCTTATTGAAAAGTAAATAGAATTTTACTACCTAATTCCTCTTATTGGTAGAACATTGCCATCACCTTTTTCATGTTTCACTGATCTTTAAATGACACACACAATATTAATGAGTTTAAGGGTTATTTTCAAAGAGACTTTTTGTATATACTGCCTATCTTTTGTTTAACACGGAAGCATTTTCTACTTTGAAGGCTGGACTTACTCTACCTCTTTTCTTCCAGCTCTTTTGCTATTAAAGAGATCATAAAATTGTCAATGTGGAATTTCAAGGAACAGCTGCAGAAATCTTTTTCAAGCAGGTCTCATTCTTTAGCTCTGGCCGTTTTGATACAAAATGCTGAATTGTGAAGTTCTTTGATGTGTGTTGAGCATGGGTATCTTGCAGCACAGTCATATGAAATCCTTCCTCTTCTTCTGACATTGCACTGACCCATGGGGATTTTTTTCATCCAGCCTTTGTAATTTTGAATGAGTTTGTCTGGTCCTGTTTAAGGTTGCTTAACATCTTGGTTGTAGCAGTGATTCAGACTGGCTTTGTAGAACTGATGGTTATGTATCAAATAGATAAATGCTTTAATAAATGCCTAGAATGAGCTTATGCTTTCATCCTCAGTTATTTACAGGACTCCCCAGAGTTTCTGGTTTTGCTCTTAATTTACTTTATTCTTTTGAGTCTTATTGGACAGCATCTAATTAATCATGCAAAACACCGTACCACGTGCTGATGGTTATATATAGATATGGACTGGTTCCTTTTCTTCCCTCAGGGAATAAGTTGCAAGACATTAACCCCTTGATATTTTGAGGCATGCTGTTAACACAATTTGTTTCATTTGGCATCTTTTTTTAATCCAGCTTCTGGACACAATTAGAGGTGTCCATACAACAAATTGCTGCATTATTTCACAGACCGCCACCCCAAACAGGTGTTTAAGCATGTGGCTCATCTTTCTTACATGCATCTAACATATTGGGTTTTCTTTGACAGCTGAACCCTCAAAGAGGCTCCTGGTACCTTAGGAGATGGCTAACACCCAGAGGAAATATATTTAGGTGATGTTTGAAGTGCTTGACCATTTTCAGGCTCCAAAGCCTTGATGGATTTAAATGCTAGGGTTAAATAGGCAGGTAGTTAACTTAATTGCATTAAAAAAATTATATTAGTTTTTACAGGGCATTGATTTTGCACATCATCCAAATTGTCTGAGGACTCCCAACTTAACTGATCATTTGCACAGCCTTGCTAGGCTGAAGTCTTTTGAGATAACACACCTAGAAGCAGGAGAGCTGCATTTGCAAGGAGCGGTGGCACGAAGGGGTGAGGGATTACTGTGAGCAGCAGTGCCAAGATCATTTCAGCAGCATGAAAACTGCTGATAAACGCTGTGGAGCAAACCTGAAGTCCCCAGTTCACGGAAGCCTGCTCGACCAGATAGGCTTGACTGGCTGCCAGTGTGTGAATCAGATGTCACTGGGGTTTGTGCTAGAGCAGCCAATCTGTTTCAGCAGCCCCAGAGCCTGAAAAGAGGGAATGAATCAATGGGAAGAGGCTCCTTATACAATGTCCTTTTCATGTTACCCAGAAAACCAGTTTTATGCCAAATTACTCTGGGATCAAGCTTGTGCCATTTACCTTATTGGAAAGCAATAGCTCCCCTTTATCAGTCAGTACAGTACTCATTTTCATTCCCATCTTTGCATTAAAGAAAGGGATAAGGTTTCTTTGAGAATAGCATTGAATTAGGTTTCATTCTGTGAAGCCATGCAACTGTTGATAAATAATTCAATTTGCCAACATTTAAATCACTTGTTTTCATGATAAGGAGAATTTAAATTTTCTTTTTTTATTAGTTGAAATTGTATTGGTTGCAGGTTTTGTTCTACTCCTGTGACTCTCTCTGCCCCACTTAGAGAAAATGCCAAATTAGAGAACAAAGTATTTTTTTTTATTATTTCAAGCTTTATTCCTCCCCCAGAAACACAGACATGCATGTGCACAGACACACACTCCATCATTTTGAATGCTGGTTTTGGACATTGCAAATGGCTTGAATTATTTAAAACATAGAAGGGAGGGACCTAGTAACATTTTTATATTTGGCAGTGGAGCTTAACTGTGTTCTTGCTATGGCTCTAGTAGGCCATCTTTTCTGTTCAGGTTTGGTTTAGATGGTTTTCAAGTCTCTTAACTGTATTCATTACTTTTCTACTTATCTGACCTTTAAATAACTACCATTTCTCTCAAGAATTTGAAAAACATTTACATTGGATGCAGACACAAAAGAAGAACTTGGAGTGATCTGTCCAGCCTGTCAGTGAAAAGCCATTCCCAGGTTTAATTTTCTGAGGGTATAGATTATTGCTGAGTGATATATTTGCACTTGATATTAAACAAGTAATGCATGTATGGAAGCAGCCAGGATGGCAAACAGTGGTTCCTTAATAGGGAGTTATGACACAATTAAAATTTTTTTGTCTTATTGCAGGGCTGTTATCCTTCCCCAATTCCCATCTTTCTAAATAAATTTGTTGTTTTTCATACCTTACTTACTAATCAGGAAAGTAGGAGAGTTGCTGTCAGGGCAGAAATGAATGATGAATAGAAGAAAGGAAAGCTTAATTTAGATTTAGGATTAATTCTTTTGGATCTTTTGCAAAATACTTTTTTTCCTCACAGAGTGTGATTATGTTTGTGGTGCCCTCATGTCTTGCAACTCTTTTAATAATTGTACCTCTTTCCATGAAGCCCTTCTCAAATAATCACCAGTGTCCCTGGTGCTATATTTTTCCATGCATATTTTGTGTCTGTTGCTGATTCAAACCATAAATATTTCAAAAGCTCAAAGTTTAAAAAAAAATCAATGATAACACATATGCAGCATCCATAATATATAAAGACAGTGGTCTGAAATGGCCATTTGAAAGTCCTGGAAAATTAATCATCATAATATTTATTGCGGAACTGTCTCCTTTATCAACATAATTATTATTGTTATTGATATTACTACAGACATCCTATTATTGTAGCCTTTTGCTTATTAGAGGAGAGGCTGTTTCACAGGCAAAGGCAAAGTTTCTACTGCTTTTTTTTTGCCAGGTATTTGAAATAGTGAGATGTATTTGGACTTAGCTGCTCAGAGATGTCCCTGCTGCCCTACACATGAAGGGCAGGACTTCAGCACCAAATAGCTGAGCACAGGGACCCCACTGCTCTCTAGCCCATAGGCACAAGTGTGTGAAGCAATAGGAAGCATATGCTCCTCGTGGCCTCCAGCCCTGAAGTCTCTGAAACACATGGGCAATGTCCAGGAGATGGTGTCAAAACAGAGCTGTAATTGTACACTCTCTCTGGTTGCAGGCCTTGGTGTCATGCTTGTGACTCCAAATGCTGCCATGAATAATTGAATCCCACCTGGGTTTGCACTCCCCTCTGTGTCTGGTTTTAAACAATTATGAGTTTGGAGCCTCTGGGTGAAGACATATTATAGACATTTTAAACCCCCATATTTATTTATCGCCTCAGCTTTCTCTTTGTCAATTTGTTTTTCAATCTTGTAAAAATAAACTGCTGAGGACTATACAGGAGTTCAGAATTAAATGGCTGTTAGCTGTGTGCCTCCAAATAGGCTTCACAGTTCTGATGGGATTTCACTGTGCTGATACTTTGCTGAGCAAAAATGCCCAATGCCCAGGCTGAAAGGGCAGCTTTGCCCCAACCATGGGATGGAAATCCCTGATGGGATTTCACTGTGCTGATACTTTGCTGAGCAAAAATGCCCAGTGCCCAGGCTGAAAGGGTGACTTTGCCCCAGCCAGCACAGTTGATTCTGTGAGCTCTGTGCTACCACCCCAGTGCTCCACACAGCTCTGGAGTATCTAACTCTACTTAGCTGGATAACCACAGTAATAATGATAGCAATAGTAATGTGAGTTTTATTGTTCTGTTGGGGAGAAACCAGACTGGCTGCCAACCCTGCAAGTTTCATCTGGATTTCCTCCAGCATGCTCCTCAATGCCAGTGGCAAAGACTGTGCAGCTCTGATTGTGCCTCATCCTGTTGCCTGCAGGTTTTGTCAGAGAGATGTTTGCATGCAGCTAATGGGGCTGTCAGGAGAACTGTGACCCTGAGGGTCAGAGACAGTTTAAGTCTCAGGAGTACCAGTAAAGTTTCTGAGTTTCCTGCTTACAGAAAATTAACAATGTATTTAGACTTGCTAGCTAGAAATATTTATAATTGCAATAAAATAATTATTTGGGATATAGGGCCTTGCAAACTTTTTGTAGGTAAGTTTTGGGAGTTTATATAAAAAGGATTATCCAGTAATAGAATTCCAACCCATAGAAAGGTAAGTCCTGACATGTTTGTGACTTTTTGTGTATGTCAATGCACTCAATAGTTTGCAGAGGTGAACAAACAAGATTTTCTTTTCATAAAATAGTAAGATTGGGTAATCTGTTGTACTTTTTCAATTAGTTGTAATGAGAGACATTTGACTACATTATTGGAAAACTAATATAATTATTGGATGTTGTATAGAAAAATTCATAATGATTTGGAGCTGCTGGGAGCATTTAATGAGATTTCTTTTTTTGCTTTCATTCATTCATGTCCTTAAGCAGTTAGATTGGTAAAGGTTGATATATTTTGGCATGAAAGAGTTTCTTAAATGCGGAATTCTTGTACAGTGGGGTCTGTTCATGTCCCAAACCTTGTCTGAGCCTGATTAGAATGAAGAACATTTCTTTGGGTTTTTTTAATTTTTTTTTTCCATGATGAAGTTTCTGTCATAAATTATGAGAAAACTAGATTTTTCCTAATATCAGATTGCTGCTTAACCTGAAAACTGAATACAGAAAAAAAAGAAAAAAAGCTTTATTGGAAGGTTTAAATACTCAGAATATTCTTGAGTTAAAAAAAAGAGCAAAATAAAAAAAAAAAAGACACAACAATTGTTGTGGGCACTTTTATTTCTAAATTCTAAATACAGCTTGTAGCTTGTGGCTATTCAATGCTGTAAGGCAGACTTCATGACTACATTTAAATGTAATGGTAACCCAACAAAAATTCATTTATCCCTCTGTATTAGAAAAATGACTCCTGAAGAACAAAAGTTGTCTGCAGTTTTAAGTAAGCTGTATCTTTGAGCGTAACTTTGAAGTAATTGTTTTTATGTTGTATAATATGACCCAAATATTGTGGTTTTGTCAGCATGTCTAATGGGTTGCTCAATACCCTTGTTTTGCACAGGTCATTGAGCCCATTCATGTTCAATGATATACACTATGAATGCTCATGAGTAGTTTGATACATCTTTAATAGAAGGTGAAGGAAATGGCACAAGTTTCTTTTTTGACCTTCTGGAAGTGCATTTCTAGATGAAGTGAATTGCACTTTTAGCTTCATCGATGAAATGAGAAATTCTGGGGTAGAAAATGTTTAATTACTGCAGATAAACTTCTGAGAGCTGGCCAGTCATTTCCTGTGATTGCCATTATAATGCAAATTAAAGGAACATTTGTTTTAGATAAATTATTGTACAAAGTGAAAGGTCATCACAAGCATTTTCATCTCACTTCTGAGTTCTTGGATTAGTTTATGCTACTTAAACAACTTTTCTCTGCCCTCAATGCAAAATGCTCTGAATAAGTAGCTCTCCTCAGGACTTTTAGCTTGAGACTACATGAAAGAACTCTGAATACTTGATCATAAGTAATATATACTAAAAGTTGATGTCAGTGGACATAAAAAAAATTAAAAGTAGGCAACTTACTTCTTAGAAAGTGATTATTTGATATAAAAAATAATTCTGATTCTTATGACAAAATTATCTAGTGTCAATAAAATGAATATTATATTGAACAGACAAATATGAAAAGAACCCTGAAAGCCTCATCCTAGATGACCATTAACTTTATTAATGTAGAATTAATATGGTTTAAGGTAATTCTAGGCCATTTATGAAGCTGCACAAAGCTAAAGTCATGAGACACAAGACAGGCAGTTCAGGCACGATCCGGGATAATTTTGGTGGAGTTGTAACAAAGAGGTGGTAGAGACTAGTGGTGGTTATCTGGAGTGTGGAAATGCTTGTACTCTCTGACATGCCACTGAACTGATGGGTGTGAGGAATAATTGCAGTGCTGTGGTGAAGTGTGACTGTGAATTGAAGAAACTGGGGTAACCATTCACCTCTTGGTGGTCCTGGGAGAGGAGTCTGACCCTGAGCAATGAAGGGATGTAGGTGCTCCTCCAACGTGCCTCTTCTCAGGCAAATCACCAGACTGTGTCTTCTTGCTTTGAAAATTGCTGGCAGAGGAGTGGGGCAAGTGCTCAATGATACATTGATGAGACATTTTAGCGTTTTGTATCAGAGTATACACAGATAAAGGAGTTTTGAAACTTAGTGGAGGTACAATGTCACATATTCTGAAGGTCTGCATGGAGGGCTGATGTGGAGAAGTCTGGTAAAATAATATGATAGGAAGAAGTATAAAGCAAGTCTGTATTTAAGTGTCTTTTAACATGGTGTGTCTAAGATCTGTGGCAGAGAAGTGCCTTTCCCGACTGATGCCCAGTCTTCCTGTCTGACACAGTTGACGAACGGCGGATGACAGTATTGCTTACAGCTTGCACACAGTGTGAGGACATAAAGACCACACTGGCCTGTCTCAAACACTGTTAAGGTCCCAGAAGGACTTTGCCATGAGATAAGCATAGAATAGAGCCACAGGCTGGCACTAACTCCAGACCTGGCGGAGGTGAGTTCTGGTTAGCACATCCGGGTAACGCATCCAGACAAAAATTCCCACAGCGACAAACAGTGTACAGAAGTAACTGTTCACACACGTATCACCAGTCAAACAAAGAGCACTCCAAGTTGTGGGACAGATGGCATCAACAATCACCAAAGACCACCACAGCCCCTTCTGAATATGCCTCCCTGGATATCTGGAACTTAGACTGTAAGATAAACCCCTACAGTGGGACCCTGAGATAAGATAAAGGTAGTGCTATTGTCTGGATGTCATCTCAGACAGACCCAGAGGGAGGTTAACAAGAATGAATCAGTGATTATGGAATGCAGAACAAGGAATGCAGAACTTATGGGCCATAAGGAAAGCTTGGTGGTAGGTTTAAAGCACTGATACTGCTACTGCTCTCTGTGAGTAGTGACCCCAGTTTTCTTATTTTATCTAGAACACTCTTGGAATGGCACAGTCACTCATGCTTCTGGGTTTAGGTTCCTTACTTTGGTGGAAAAAAAAAACAGTTAGTGACATTGTTGTGTTTCTCTTCCAGCTTCTGCTCTTAAGAGTCTTCGGGAAATGGCAGTGGGGCTATTGTTAGTTACAGGACTGACTTACACCTGGGTGGCATTCAGTAAGGCATAACATTGCCATGTTTTCGGAAGTGTTTTACCATTGAGGAAAGTGGCTAATGGGCAGCTCTGTGACATTGCTGGCAAATCATCAGTAATCAGTTTCCTTTTTATGGAAGAAGGAGGGTTATGAACAGGGAATGCACTAGGAGAAAGAGAACCCAAAAAGCTGTGCTAAAATGCAAATCAGCACTCAAGAGACAGAATGAAAACATTTAGAGCATGGTTTGTCTAATTAGAATGTCATTGAAGTTTAGAGATCAAATACAGTGCAAGGTTTCTCCTCACTTTGTCATATTTGTACTTGGAGATGTACTCTGCAGTTTCCAGCATATTACACAGCTTATTTCCAACCTAATTGGGAGGGAGTGGCCTTTCTTTATATTTTGCTTATATTTTGCTTTTTACTCCAGGCATACTTTATTAATTATGCCACAGCAGGCATTAGAAATCTTACTGTACACATGCCAGTGTCCTGTAAATTGATCTAATGGGCATTTATGTTGATTGTTTGCCAACTCATTGGTCCAGTTTCAATTTCCAGAATGTTTTTTAAACTAGTCTCAGTTCTACCCCTGGATTTATTGTGCCTTGTTTGAGATTGATCTAAAAGTCTGCTTATTGTTGTACTGTTGTGTTTGATAGAGAAGTTTAGCTGTTTGAAGGTAAATGGATGACAAATTAGTAACACTTCAAGGGCAACTTTCAGAATTAGGAAAGCTCTTTGTGGTCACTGTAAGACCAGGATTTTGCCTTAGATGAGACAATGCAGTAATGCCAAAGCCTTTGCTGTAAGAAGAGGTAAAAGAAGGGATTAATTGCTTTGATACACAGTTTTGGAGAGTGAATAGATTGC
Source organism: Geospiza fortis (assembly GCF_000277835.1). Lineage (NCBI taxonomy): Eukaryota > Metazoa > Chordata > Aves > Passeriformes > Thraupidae > Geospiza > Geospiza fortis. Next base: position 3,385,432 of record NW_005054307.1, on the reverse strand, counting down.
CAAGGTGTGCTACAAGAGAAGTGCAAAACCAGCTGTGAGAGACAGAGAGCCTGCAGGGTGCTCTGCCGCCAGGCATCAGGTACCTTGTGCAAGAGAGGAGAGTTCAGAGATGGAGCCCACCAACCCCACCAGAAAAGCTGTAAATGAAACATAAAAGGAGTGCAGTGAGTTTTAGGAGAGAAGGCTTTCTACCCCTGGTTCTAAAGTCAGTTGAAGGTCACAGGGATCCTTGCTGACACTGTGAGCACAGTTATGGCCGTATCTTACCTGTCCTACCCTTGCCCAGGCTCTAGCAGCCATGGTTGCTGGCAGTGAGTGCACAACATGAAACATCTTTCTGGGCTCATGGTTCACAGGCCTGCTCTCATCTGGTGTTTGTGGTGGGGACACCACGAGACTGACATTAAACCCTTTGTCTTGGCTTTACCAGACTGGATATTCATTTGACTCAAGACCTTTCCTTGGCCCTGGGGATTTTACATTTATGTAATTCCATGATCATTAAATAGATATTAAAAATGTTTTCTCTCCCTTATTCTCTTGATTTTTTTTTTCTTATTTTCTTTTTTTGAAGCAGTTTTGGTTGGCTACATGCTGAGTCTCTCACTCATTACAGAATTTAGCAATAGCCTGGCAGACAGACTCGGCTTATGAATCCATTTTCATAATGTTCCAACATCCACATCATGGCTTTTTCCCTGACAAGTGGGATATTTAAAAAAATAATAACAAAAAATAAGCACATTATAACCCGGCAGGAATGATTTTTGCAAAGTTACATCTTAATGCAAGAACTACATAGTAGGAGGCTTTTTAGGTCAGCATAATCGAGCTCTAGAGTAGGTCTGGGTTTTGTTTTCCTGCATGTTTGGTTTTTTACTGCCTGCTATGGTTTGATGAGCTATGCCATGTGTGCTATTTCAGAGACATCACAAAGAATCAGCAGTCGCAGAAGGGGCACAACATTGTCAAACTGGAGCAACAGGAATTTGTGTATGTGTCTTTTGTTTCAGTGCAGGAAAGTGTCAGATTTCAAAGAAATCCCTGTAGAGAATCAGTTTTGTGTATATGCACTTTAAAAAGCTTGCTGCTGGTACGTAGGGGAGATAAGAGCAATCATATTAGAAAGACCTGCAGTGCCCAGGCTGAAGAGATGTTGCAAGTTTACATGATGCCCAGGAGAAAAAGACCCTGTTATCCCCAGAGGCAGGCTTCTAACATCTGTGGCCCTAATTTTTCTGTTAGGGAATTAAACTTTTTCAATTTTTAAAGAGATTTGAAAAGGATTTTACTGATTTATAGGCTCATCCTCCTACTCAGCAAGTCACCAGTGACTTCCCCTCAAGCCCACAAAATGTGATCCCACCAGCCAGAGCCATGCCAGGGGCTCTCCCTGCCACAGGCCATGTGCTGCTGAGCCGTGTTTGTACCAGCCAGAGGACACAGTCCTCACTTTTCAGAAAAATAACTAAAAACTGATGGAAGAAACAGAAAACCTTTCTCCCCTTTAGCCTTGCTGGCAAGATAAGCGGCACAGAACATGTTTGCCAGGGAGATCATCATGCTGTCAGAAGGCATTAAAAGAGTCTAAGCAGCTTCAAAGCCTGATGTGCAAGGCAAGATGTGCACACAAAGTCACCGCTTGTGTCCTGGTGAGCTCACGCTGTGAGACACATTTTAGATGGAGCTGCTTGCACAGGGTCTTCTTGGTCTGTTAAAATCTCCTCCTCTTCAACTTGGCCAGTACAAAACATACACTGCTGAGCCTGAACATGTATTTTTAATTTAGTCAGTGTTTTATTGAAATGAAATACTGCAATATGTCATGTACCATCAGAGAGTGTCTGGGGTTTTTTGAAGGTATCTTTTCTGTATTTGTGGACTACCTCACAAAAGTGGCCATAACTAATGAGCTATAACCTCTACATTAGCAGCGTGTTCTGGGGCTACTTTGATGAAAATAGTAAGCAATACATTTTAGGAGACAGATTGTTTTAAATATTTTATGAAACTAGTATTTTCATGTTTGTTTTAATTGCGGTCAAGGGGTCTTACATGCGAGACACTCTAAAAAGTTCACTTAGCGGAATGGATGTTTCTCTAGCTTATTATCAGGATAAATCCTGTTCTTCAGAATATGGGAAAATTCTATAATTGTTGACAGGATAAAAAATGTGGGGTATTCCTGCAAAATGTTGGAAGATATAAAGGCCTGTAGATTATCTTTACTATACGTACAGTACTTATTTGCTTAATTTTTCTTAAATCAATAATTTAAAATCTTTAGAAGTGTTTTAATTTCCTCCTTGCTCATTCTCTAAAATATCTGAAATGTAATTAAAAATGGTCAAGACAGTTTTCTCTTAGCTGGTTCCAACAAACAGGCCTGTTCAGCCTGAGATTTGAAAGGCTTTCCGCCCATCTGTTTTCTTTTTTGGTCTTTGGCATTTTACCCACTGAGATTAAGTGATAGCAGAGGTAACATCTGTACTCTTTCCAAACCTGGATTTCATTCTATGGGAAATAAACATAGGAAATTTGGTGGAATTAAACTTTTATAAAAGGTCTGTAACAGAGGAAACTCTGTAAGTGTGTGTACACAGTAAGTACAGGGAAGTCATCGCTTGTCCTCTGGGTTTCATGCTGGCATAGAGTGAAAGGCTCAACAGAAAAAAGAGAGAGGGTGTCCTTGTTTATTCAGGATTATGCATTTTCCTAACAAAGAGCTGTTTCAGATTACCTATAATGCTATTTTTTTGCTTTGTGGGCTAAAAACAACAAAAGGAACTTAGAGACAATAAAGGAAATTCCATTTTGTAAGAAATAACTGGAAGGAGTGTCACTCCTTTTCCTTTTGTAGCTACAAAGATGGCACTCTTGAATAGCAAAATCTTAAGGCAGAGCTTTTATACACACAGGGCTTCATTTATGGCACTCCAGCTTCTGGTAAAATTAGTGACTCAGAAATAAGGCATGTAGCCTGCCTTTGAAACAAATTCCTATTGCATGAATATTTCATGACACTTTCTAGACAGATGGAAGTAGAAAACAAAACCTTTCCTTAGCTAAACAAAATATATCTCAGAATGAGAGTCACTGAGCTGTTTGCTAGAAATATGACAAAGTTCTGGTCCATGTTGCAGGAGAAAAGGACAGAAAACCCAAGCATTGAACTTACTGCTCCAGTGACCAATAGGAAATTTCCAATAGTATTAGCAATTATTGCATGGAACAACCTGAAAACAGGAGTTCAATGGTTCCTGCTATGGGCTTCAATGTTTGATTCTGTCCCCCAGTAGTGAGAAACTTTACTTGTCTTTTCAGGTGGTGGTAGAAAAAAGTTGCTCACTGTCCAGGACAGTTAATGACAAAAGTGAACAATCTAAATAACTTCAATAAAACTCTGAATTGTGAAAAATTTACATCCATTCTCTGATAATCCAGTGGACCCCTAGCCAGGAGCATCAAATTCATTTGCACACAATGACATACAGCTTCAAGGAGAAACAAGAAGCCGTTTGGGGAAAACCAGTATATTTCTATTGAAACTTTTGTCTAGGTTATTTGACCATTTCTTATCAGATGAAGAAATTCCAAATCAAAAACTTCCAAGACAATTATGTTTATCTCCAAGAAATATCACTAGTACAACATAGGGACAAAAAAAAGAAATATGTCGTGGCACAAATCCTACTTAAATAACTCATGAGCTGCTCTGGTGAGATATGTGTTTTGCCCTGTAAAGGGATGTTACTGGAAGTGGAGAAACAGTTGTGTAAAAAAAGGTCAAATATCATAGGGGAAGCAGATGCAAAGGAGAAGTTGTTTAATAGATTGAATTGTTGGAATTATTTAAATTGTTGAAATAGTTCTCTAAGCATCTTGGAAGATTTAGAAATATTCTCCTTAAGATTAATTAGTCACATCAAATTCTGCTTTGTGCTCACCCTCATCCAACTGGAAAACATCTGGCTTTGAGCTATCAGAGATCATAACTGTGTTAATAGAAGATTCTGAGAGCAGTGAGAATTATTTAACATTTGTCTTTTTGAAGTACTTAAATTGTCTTTTCTTAATGATGTTTCAGCTTCAAAAATTGAAAAAAAAGAGAAAGTTCAAATATAAAAGAGGAAAGAAAGTTCACCACACACATAGAGAGATATTCTTTGAAGTCTTCAGCTACCAAGGACCATTTTTGCCATTAAGCCATGAGCAAAAAGAAACTTTTTACAGCTAAAACTAAAAAGCTTCTAAATGTTGTAAACTGTTGAGCAATAATGAAGATTTTGCATCATGTAGATCTAAGCTAGGACATAGTGAAATTGTTCTCTGGAAGTCTGTACACACTTCAAGGTTTCAGAAATAATTTTCTACTAACACTTTGCCTGTGGTCTTTATAGACATTTTTTATCCATGCTTCAGCACAGTTCCTCTGTTATGATGCATCTTAGGTCTAATATAAACTTACCTTTTGGTGCAAATGTTCTTTATGTAATTTATGGAATGAAGAGCAGACAAGTTTTATATCCTTTTATTGCTTAATGCTTCATAATGTGGAACCAAGATTTTACATTACATTTCAGTGATGCTGATATAAGGAAGAGGATAGGAAGGCAAATAAATACATCTTTAATACTATGTTAATTTACAAAAGGACAAAGAATATCAGTGTTTGTTTCACTGACTTTCACAAACTATCAAGTCTGTGAAAATATGTAAACTCTTCCGTCAAGTGTACTATCATCACCTTTTTTCCTATGTTGATACTGCATATTCTGTGTTGTAGTAATTCTTTAGGTAAAAATTCATTATTTTATCATAATTTCAAAATATTTTATAATATACCATAATTTCAAATGCTTTTGCAGTCATTTTCTAAACTTTAATCCTTGTTGTCCTTGAACCATTCTGCAATTATAGAATAAAACAAGAGATATTTGTGGGTCAACATTCATCAAAGATTGCTTGAGTAATATGTTTCAACATACTCGCCCTGCTTATTGCAGCAGCAATTAACAACAGCAGTGTTAACAAAATGAAATTATTGATATTTCAGTTTTGTAAATTTTAAGAATTAATAACTAGTAGAAGAGAAGTTACATTTGCAAACATGCCTGAACTGGCTTTGTCTGTTTCAATGACAAAATATGATGACAACTTTGTGGTGTGATGAAAATATGTATTTACATATTGGTAAATCCACTCTTAGAATACTTTTTAATTAGTTCCACACAGTTGTTGCTAATAATAGTTATCAAGTTATCACCCAGTAGTGTACATAATTTTAAGAAAAGATACTTGTGGCTTATTTTGCAGGTTTTCTGCTAAGACTGGGTGTTTCCAGACAGAAATTATACCACTTTCTTGTATGGAAATGATTCACTAGTTTAGACCTGATGTTGGACCATGCTTCAAGTCATTATATCTAGCCATGAGACAATGGAAAAATGTATCAGTTTTTGGCAAAAATCAAATGTTTCAACACGGAGATGCAGAGCCTGCTTACATTTTAGAATGTGGAAATCTGGGTGGAGCAAGGTGAAATATCTTAGGAAGGGCAGCTGCTGATCAAAACATGGTCAGAATTTGAAGACTTAGAATTTTAAATGGGAATAAAATTTGAAGCTGCTTATAAACAAATTCCTTCTCAAACCACACAAAAGCTCTTTTATATTAGAACCTCCAATTCTGAAGCAGAAAAGGTGATCTGAAGTGGAAGACAACCACAGACTGGAAAAGAGTGTGGAAAGATAAGCAGAATGCTGAAAATAGAAGAAAGGCTACAAAGGGGAAAAAATTACCTTTCCTGTTATTGAGTGCATTGATTCTCGGATTCAACCTCCTCAGCAATGTTCAAACTACTAATCATGTCTGCAGTGTTTTTATATTCTGCTTCATCATTTACTCTTTCTAAAATAGCTAGTCCTTTGGAGTCAGTAGCTGATGGGATTTAGGTGCACACAAGGGTGGATGTTGTGCTGCATTGAAACCGTTTGTTTGCTTCTTGTGACCTGTGGTCTAGGGCTACGGGAGTATTTCAAAATTGAGTGCCTTCACTAAATTAATAGAACTGGAATTTGTTCAGTTCCAGAGGGTTTGGTACCTAATCCCAATCCAGTTGTGTCTTCTCAGGGTCAGTGGTGAGATTGAGACTAGAACTGAGGAAAGGATTCATTACTGTTTAGTACAAAGGAGGATGAAGAAATATGGTGACTGCAAGCAGTGTGTGATGGCACTGCTGTTGTAGCTGAAGGTGCTTTTGGAAGCTGCTCTCTGCTAACTTGGCTCTTAGTACACTGAGAGAAATTTAATCTTGGTGTGGGCCAGTTTGTGTGCCTTAGGAGAAGCTTCAGAAAAAACCTGAATCAAATGTGAAGCACACATGGAGTCTATAGAGGACAGCACAGAGGATGCACAGGCAAGAGTTTAATGAGGATGTTAAAAGATGGTGGTGTGGTGTGTTTTATCTTTTATTTTTCTAACCATTTGTATGTCAGTAATGAATTAGCACATTTACACTGATATTTTTTTTTTGTTATTCCTCCTGAACAGCTGGTTACAATATCTCTGGTTATTGTTAGCACTCTGTTGCAGACCTATTAGCAAGATGGAGACTCAAACCCCTCATCCTTCTTCCTTTGAACCCTGTGGATTCCAAAAATCCCTCTAAAATTAAGGTTTATTGTATCCATTTGAAGCTTCCACTCAGGGGAATTTTCTATCAGACATCTTAAAGAAGTTCTATTTGTTCTGCCTACTTTAGCTTTTTTCCTACTTTGCGGATAAAATGAAAGATGTTTCCTTTAAAAGCAATTTTCTCAAATCCTCTGCAAAAGTGGAAATCAGTGGGTTTAATAATTCCCTTGGCAACCAGCTCCTCAGGCAACAATGCAGCAATTATAAATAATATTAATAAGTTCATCTGATTGCTTCTGATAACAAGCCATTTCAGAATCCCTCTTTTCTTTTTATAGCATAGGGCCCTGGCTGTTGAGAAAGAGGCAGAAATATTCATGTAAATATGTGTGTGAGAGAGAGAACTGCTTTGCATACTGAGCTATGGTACATAACTGGAAAAAGATCAACAGGAATTCATTTTTAGAGATTTACTCATAGGAGCATTATGAACATCCTCTCCAAAGCAGAACCAAAGCAAAAACCTAAATCTAATGAAAATTGTTTGTGATTCAGTAAACAACCCACATGAAAAATTTAATTGACCTACAAGGGTATAAAATGGAAGTGTGTCATAATCAAGGGTTTTAAGAAGTAATTTGAACACTTCCATTTCTATGGCAGCTAGTCTGGAGTATTTTACAAGGCTTTGATCATTCATTAAGGGGCAGTCAAGGATTCCTGGCTGCTATGCCCAAAAATGGGAAAAAAAAAAAAAAAAAAAAAAAAAAAAAGAAAAAAGAAAAAAAAAAAAAAAAAGAGAAGGATCCATGCAAAGAAATCTTGAAATTCATGTTCTTGAACCTGAAAATGTATCATGTTTTTTGTTAGGAAAAAAAGAAAAGGTGTAGATAGGCATGACAGAACCTGTACAGAGTATTTCTCTGAGAAACATCTATAGATTCAAGAGCTATATAATCTGAAGCAAACTAACCTGCTTTCATCCTTGCCATGTGACTCTGTTTTTCTTGAATTACAGAACTTAAAATACACAGAAATCTCATTTGGAATAATGTTTCAATAATTACAGCTCACAGAATAAATATATTTATGTAGAATAAATAGAATTTGTACTTCACAAACTGTGCTACCACTAGTAGGGGTTGATGTATATCATGGTAAAACAACCCCTGATAATGAAATGTTTGCCCACATGTCCTCTTGAAGCTGTGTATACATAAGCATTTCCTTATGGAAATAAATAGAAATATATAGAAATATTGCTATGTAGATTGTTAGGGACACTGTTCTGTCAGAAAAATAAATGTTCTTTTATTTTGTGGGATGCAAAGGTCATGTGAAGAGATTTCATCACTTCCCTAGAATTCTCAAAACAATAGCTGTGTGACTGAATCTGATATATCAGTAATGGTTGTTCCTCTAAATAACCTTCACTATTTTTTCCTATGTTTTTTCTCATCTTTGACCTCAATAAACAATGATTTCATATATTTTCTAGTTAATTGCCCAAGGTTATTTAGTACTTTCTAGCCAAGAATGGGATGCAACTGGATAATTATTTCCAATTAGCAGTTAATTTATTATTCCAGTAAAAATTAGCTTTATTTTTCACTTCGTGTTTTACATAATTTATTTTGTAATTTGTAATATCAGGAAATACCAAATCAGTACCTGACAAAAGACCAAGAAAACTTGAAACAATGTAAGTCAATTTTCATAAAGAACTATTGAATAACTTCCCAAAAGGCATATAGAATTGTGTTATATGCAAGTGATTCAAAAGTGCAATAATTTATCTAAATTCTACCTGATGCCCTGGATTTATTTCTGTTTACTTTAAACAAAGATGATAGTTTGCAATGTCTTAAATGTTCCAAACCTCTCTTGAGCAGATATTAATTAAAAGGAAAATAAATCTTGCACTATTCTTTTTCCTCGCCATTGCTGTGTTATTCAGACATTGGAAAGCAAACATTAAACTTCACTGGGGATGGGACATCCAGACCTCTCTGAAGACAATATTTTCATTGCACTGCACATACAAGAACAGCTTTTAGATTCTGTTTCACAGTGGTCCTTCTCACAGTATTATTCCACAGCCACTGGAGATGTTGAAGTCCAGAGTATTAGCTCTGTATGTCAGCCTAGTCTGAAACACGATCTCAGTGATGATTACCTTCATTTTAAGCACAGATGCAGATGGACAAGTTTAATTTAATTTGCTAAAAAGGCCTTAAGTGGGATTATCCAAAGAGGTTAAGGAGTGTTAAAAATGTAAAAATGTACATTTTTTAATGTGAAAAAACAAAACAAAACAGATAAATGGCAGTTCAGGCTGAAACACTACAGGAATGCTCAGATTCAAAATTGACCAGGATAAATATTATTTTATTAATAATTTTTGCTGCATCTGATTTGAAAAACCCAAAGGATTAAAACCCAAGATATTTCTTCAACTCTGCTTGCTGAATTTTCTTTTCTGTTACTGTTATACATGGAGAAAATCAGTGATGATGACAATTTCTTTGATGCTTGGAATTCAAGTACTGGATTGAATATTTATTTACTTAAAACCCATCATATATTTTCATTGTTCAAGGTGGTGGGGAGGGAAGAGAAGTGATTTTTTTTTGGTCTTGATGCCAGTGATAGGCACTGTAATTTCTCTGGGGAAATGACTAACTACATTCTACAAAAGCTTTGATGGTTGTTTTATTACCAGGAAGAGTTGAGACTTTTAAAAGTGCATGAGATAAACTGAGAAGTAATGTGTTGTAGTTTGTTAGTGTCTATTCAATGAACGTTAGAATTGTTCCTTCATAAAAATAAATGGAATTACAGAGAAGATAACTGATGGAATTACCAACTTCTCTTTCAAGCTAAAAACATCTCCAGAATAATTACATCTAATTTTAAAAATAAATAGATTATTTTTCCATGCAAAGTTATTTAATTCTACTTTAAAGAGCCAGACATCATTTTATAACATTTGCAGCCTGGCAGGCCCATAATCTGCTTGAGAAAGCACATACATATTCCACTCATAGCTAGTGGCACCAGTTATCTAGGCACAGACTGCTGTTTGAGTCCAAATTTAAAAGACAGGAAGATGCATTTGGTGACTGTAGCTCTGCCACAATTCATTCAGAGCTCCACTGGAGATGGACACAGATAATATGGGCTCATTGTGTCTGAGCAGCAAAAGAAAAATCCCAGAAGAGCTTCACTCACACACCCTTAGTTAGGGTTGCTTTACTCAAAGAGATGGATTTGGGTTTTGACACAAGTTTCCTCATCTTCTCAAAACATAAGGAAAACCCAGATCTGTGTTGAGTGCCTCCTTGCAAGACTCCTGGTTAAAGTGGTTATAAATTCCTATTTGCACATAATAGCCCATCTATAAAGCTACTAACAATAGCTGAGATGTGCCAGTAAACACCTGGATTAAATTTGACTGCTTCAGTCATGCTAAGCCTGTAACAGGGCTCTCAATAGATGCTGAGCACACTGGAGCATCTTTACAAATTGCATCATGCTGTCAGTCCCAGAAGAATGGCAAATTTCTGTAGAAAAAATAAGATTCAGTTTGGTGATCTAAAGTTTTTGTGTTGGCTTTGTTTTTCTTTTCAGTGATTAGTACATTTGAATGCCACTGTTTTCCAGACAATTCCCTGATTGAATTGGGGACCATGTTAGTTCTCCCCATGACCCGTCAGAGATAAAGAATTTGTTTACTGTAAATTGCTCACCACTTACTCCTAGGCACCATCTGCCACTCTTACCCACAAAGAGCTGCTTTCCTAATAATGGCTCTTTTGACTTAAGGAAAGTAATACAAGATATTTCATGTACAAGCTTGGGATGGAATTGCAATTTTAGTCTCCTATCCTTACATATAAATCCTTAGTGTCAGTAAATAAACTTATTTTAGTTTTCACACTTTTATGTAACAGTTGAAGTTTTGCATCATCACAGAAAGTAGTGAAGAGGGTACTAATTTTTCCATAAACTTGTCCCAGCTGAGCCTATCTGTATGTTTTTACTTCATAAGAAAATGAATCCTTTTTAACCAGTAATAGCCTTTTCTAATCACATATCACAGGACAATGAGGTCCTGTATTAAGAACAAGGAGAAAAGGACCTTGCTAGCATATTGTCCCTCAAATATCGGTGTGCAGCCCCCAGGCTTATCTCTGGTGAGCCTTGTTTAATCCCTTTGTTCTTTCAAATCTAGTTTAAAGCTCTTTCAGTGAGTCTTGGTAACTCCTAAGCAAAAAACCTTTTCTCCCTTTGAAGCAAGTTTTCATATAATTTTATTTGAATTCCAGACTTTCACCATCTTTCCTAGCACTTCTTTAGAAATGTCTGTCTAGAGGTGTCTTTCTGTCTTTCTTTTAATCTTTGGGATGCTCTTGTTCACCAAGTATCTTTTCTTGATTTATGCCATGAGTTTTTGCATTCAGCATTGTCCAGGACTGTGTATAGTGTATGACTCCTTTACTGGAAGCAATTTAATTCACTGGGTATGTGTCATGAAGGGAATATTCTTTTTCTTTCCTAGGTAATGGAACATTATTCAGCAAATCTTTCTGTGTCCTAGCATTTTCATAGAATCACTGCTTTCATCCTTTATATGTATTTTTCCTCTGAAGAACCACAAATGCAGATCTTCATACATACTAAATTAATACTTTCTTCTTTATGGAATTCAGTTTCATTAGTTCAACTAATCAGTAGGAGTTAAATAAAATACCATTATTAATACAGGTTCTTATTACATGTACATGGTGCTTAATTCATTTCTTTGCTTTCAGAACAACAGGTGTAAAGACCAAAAAATTTGTCAGCCTTCATATAAAATGCAACTCGATGTCTATCCCACCACCTGTTTTCAACAACCTAGGAGCATGAATTAATGTAAACAAAATATGCTTTCCAGTTTTATCTTTATTTTTAAGGTCTTTTCTTATGTATTTTTTAAAGCACCTGTGGCAATGGTCTCCAGGCCCATTGCACGCCTGCAGCTTCCATTCCTATTTCCATCTCCTAATGACTGGGGACTGGTCCCATGATTGAGAAACTTATCTAGATCTTAAATGTCTTCCTTACAAAGTATCCACAGTTCTACCTTTAAAAAGTGATTGTGTTGTTTCTAAGAGTCCTTCAGAAGTTGTCAGACAATTGCTTTACAGGTAATTTCAGCTTGTAAAGCCAAATCTCTTGTTCTTCAAGAACATTGTTCCCTGTAAATGCAAGTAATGTTGGGAACACTGGTGAAAATTGTGAGGCACAGTCCTTTATTGCCCTTTTCAGCCTCTTATTACTTGAGTTATGACAGCTGTTCATTAATTTAAAGTCACCTATTTCCATTTAAAAAAAAGAATAATATCAAATTCTGAGATTATGTGCAAAACCAAAGCTAATTTGGTCAAATTATTAAAATGTGGCTACTACTGACTACTAAAGTCAGTAATGCTTCTTAAGAGGAATTTAAATATTGATGCAGAAGTCTGACAGTTTTGCCTTTGTATTAACTTCTACACTGCATTATTAAGATACCCATCTTCCAAATCAGAATTATCATCTTTTTATGCTATTACCGGTGAAAAATCATAATAGTTTTATTTAATTTTTTAATGCTATGAATATTAATCTATATTATTTCCTGATTCTATTCCTAGGTTTGTTATTTGTAGATAGTATGGCTGGCAAGTTAATGCCTACCCTTTTATTTTTGTCTTTTAGCAGAGTAGTTTTATTTGTAACTGACAAACTAGAGAACTTATTTTTAAGGCATTTGTCTTTGGAAGACTGTGTAGTTTGAATATACATGGAAGACTAAAAGCAGCCTTTTTAATAATAGTCAGCAAAACTTTACATGTAACTACATGTTCATACATGTTGAACTTTGTAATTCAACACCAAAAAGCCCAAACAAAGCAATTCAATAACAGAAGGATTCACAAATACATAATCCTACTAAAATAACTTTTCCATTTTTATTTCCCCACCATTAACTTCTTGTCGTGGCTGTAAAATTATCCAACATATTTACTTAAATCTCTCCTTTTCACCTTTAATGTCAAAAATCAGTGACACAAGTTTGCCTGAACTACAGGTCTGCCTGAAAACACAGCGTGAAGAAACAAAAATCATTTTCAGATTTGAATTTTGCCATGTTTTCCTTTTGTTTACTATCTCTCCCTTTTCTGTTAACAAGGAACTGCCACCTTCCCTTCTCTACACCACTCATTATCATCTTGTCTGCCCCTGCTGCTGTGATGCCTCAGGATTTCCTGAGAGCGATGGGATTTGTCTCAGCTCTCTGATCATGGCAGAGGGAGGGGTTGGTTTGTGCTTGCTGGAGTGCACTTGTTCCTAATCATCATGCCAGGTCCCTGAAGTCTTTCTGTGCAATTAGAAAGCAAAGGCTGCAGAGAGCACATTCCTTCCTTCTGGCTTCATCTGTATGAAACACTGAAAGTTTGTAGGTTTCAGACTTATGTCCACTGCCTCCAACACCAGGCAGGCTTAATTGTAAATCAAAAATTAGTTTTTTCAGGTCTAAGTTTGAAAAGTACAAGTTAGGAAAGAGAAGGTTATGAAAGGGGAAACAGAAACCACAATTCCAGCTGTCCAGTTGTTTAACTTCTCATGGAGGTCTCCAGGGCTTGTCCCTGTGCACACTCTCCCTGCTTCCTACCAGCCTGGATTCCTTTTTCTTCTCCCAAGAAGCAGGCAGCAAGGATGAGTTACATTTCACATCTACACAGTCTTTCCAAGAAATGAATGTGCTTGGTGCCTCAGCCAGACCCACTGGGTATTTATGGGAGCTTCCCAGCTCTGTCATGCAGCAGTCCTGCTGGCAGCTAACTGGCTTTGCCACAGTTTGCCTATTCACTCTTTTTGTAGTGCTGGTTTTTTGCTTTTGCTTTTTTTTGTTTTTTTTTTTTAATAGCTTTCTATAGAAATGGCATGTGATGCTTCATTAATAGAGATGGCAATTTTAGCAACAAACAGTTTTTCCATGGCAACATAAAAGGAGCTAATGGCCTTGGTATTCCTGGTGTCCAGTGTGACTGTACCCATTCTTTCAATTTTCTCTTACAAGCAATCAAGGTTTTTAGTTGCATTTTGGTGAGCTTTTTCACATCTCTAGTAATTTTAGTTTCTCCTTCCAACCTTGATTGGAAGGAGATAACCTTGATATTGCTTTTTACTTTCTTCCTGCCACCCCATGTATATTGGGTAGATTTCTAGAGTGTTGCCAATATACAGTGGTGTTTTCCCAAAAGAATATCTGGAAGATCACTGCTATTCATTGACTTCCATTTTAAAAACAATTTCAGAGCCAGTTCTGTATAGTCATTGCCATTCTGATTACAGCAGTGTTCTGATTTGCTAATCTTCCAAACGGTTCTTGTAAAATAAGAACCTGTTTTTCATTAAATAGTTCTAATCATCAATTATGAAAATTAAAATGATTAGCCTTAAAATATGTGGAGATAGGGAGAAACATTAACTATTTTTCTTTATTTTACCAGATTCACAAAGGGAAAAGTAATTTTTCTCTGAAAGAAGTTATAGTATACAAGTGCTTCCAGAGGAAGGCTCATTTTTATTATGCTATTCACATGATTTATTATTCACAAAGAACATTTGAACAGAAACTGGTCTATACATGAGCCAAAATCCTGACTTTAGAGAGCTCCTTTGGCTGTAGTTTACACTACCCTGTGTAAATCAGTAGGGAATATTGCAAACATGTTGAACTTCCTGTTTGAAAGTAAATCTGACAAGATGTACTTACCAAAATATATATCGTAAAAGAAAATTAGGCATTTCTTTAATATTTTATGCTCTTTGTCTTGTGAGGTATAAAGAAATTCAGGATGCTCATTCTGTCCTGTATTTTCAGTACTTGTATCTTCCTAATTTAATTTTTAGCTTTGAAAAAGAAGTAAGAAAAATATTTAGGTCCAATCTAATTTCATTTTAATTTGGCTCAATATAGTGTTAGCCAAAGGATGATAATTAGACTTGCTAAAAAAGAATGCAAAATGAAGAGGGGAAAATGGCCTTATTAAAAAAATCTCAGACAGTAGGAAAAATTGACTCTTTTCTTAGTCTTTATGAACAATCTTCTCTTTCCAAAGGCAAGACATTTATTCTTCCTTACCCCAATCTTCTATCCATAGGAAGAGATAATATGCTGGAGTATTTTGGGGGTTGTGAAATAAACACCTACAAATTCTTGGACTGTGTTGTAATTGAACAGTGTTCTCCTTTGATGATAATTATACCATGTAAGGGAGACTACTGGCCTATTTACTAAGTTTTCATTTGTTCCATTTATGAGAATTTTTCTTACATTGTGCTTATTAAAAAAAAAAAAAAAAGAAAAAAAAAGAGAAAAAGAAAAAGGAAGTTCTGGTATCCAGACTTATTTTCTTCCAACATTGCAGAAACCACTCTTTTATATACCATTGGCACTTCTGGATGTACATATTGTACCAGTGGTAGGCAGATCAGCATCAGGGAGGTGCAGCCTCATAGCCATCGTGGCTTGAGAATCAGCTGGGAATGCAGGCTTTTGTAGTCAAATCTTGCTTCAAGCCTGTCCTTTTAGAAACTCATAATAGAATTTTCTTCCTTTTTCTATACCTGCTTCTCACAGCAGGAGGTTTGAAATTGCCAGAGTTAAGCAGTTTAATAATTACTTTGAAAAAGTGAAAATGCACATGGCCAGGCAATTTCATTTCTATTTCGAAAATAAGTTTTTCCTCTTGTTTCTGAAAAAGGAGGTGGAAATTATGATTGCTTATGAAATTAGTTTGTATAACTGGTTAGGTATTTGATTATTTGAGCATCTGTCTTTAACAGCTGAGGTAGTTCTGTTGCCTTAAGCAGAAATCAGTGAGGTGAGAGCAGATAGTGGGAAAAAGACAGAAATTGCTCTCAGGCTACTTGCCATACTAACAAGAGGTCTAGTTACAGAGGACAGGAGTTGTACTGAAATGGCAGATGTAATGGGAAAATCAGAGAGATCCACTTTAAAAATGCACATTTCTGCAAGTAGAAATAATTCCATCTATAAATCACTTGGCATGAAATTCTTTTCCTTCCCTTAAAAATAACACTATGATGGTAAAGAAAGTCCCTTAGAAATGAACTAGTTGAAACTTCAAAGACAGTCCTGTGTTTTCCTGTCTTGCAGCTGTCCCCTGATGCTTTGCAGTCCCTGTCCCCTAACAGACATGTAAGAAAAGTGATTCTCTAATAATTTAAAATATTTTCTATTCTGTCACTTCATGTAATTTTTCTTTTTATGCAATACCATGATTTTTGCAGGATGCTGCCCCTTTGAATTCTTCCAGAAGAAGATGGCCTATGAGTAGGTCATACATCTGTTCTTGTTCTCATGTCCCACACTTGAAAAACTAAATAGGGCAGGGAAAGGGAAACTGCAGATCAGCTAGGCAGCATCTCCTTACAAACCAAGCTCAGAGCTTTGCTGCTAATCCAGTTTCTGACAGAGTTACCGTTGTTTGCTGTTGGCTAGGATTAGCAGCTAGATACATGGATCAGGAATGTGGCATGGGAAGTAAGGAAACACAAAAATTTATCGTGTATTTGATCAAATGGGAGAATACTTTGCTCTGTCAAAGGGATGGAGTAAGAATGTAGCATAATTCTGTTGCTAGTCCTCATAAAGAAGAACAAAAGTTAAAGTCATGATGGTCATGAGCCCATGAACCGCCTTGGGGAAGGTTGGCTGGGAATGGATCCCAAAGGAACTCTTGGCCTCTTACAGGATTACTGCCTTGTTCAGTAGAAAAAGGCAAGGTAAAAGAGTTTGTTGCACAGCTATTGATAAGATTTTTCTTTCAGAAGAAGTGAAGGACAACATCCCCACGCCTGAAAGGACACACCACACCGTCTGCCAGCCCAGCACCTGCCTTCTGGCAGAATCCCCAGGACCTTAACCTTGAGAGGCCAAAATATCTGACAGAGAGACAAGGTCCCCACCTAGCAGGATATCAGGTATATTTGAATGATAACTAAAGTTTCTTTTTATGGTTCATATAACCCAGCTATGCTGTATCAAGGAAAAGGACCAAGTTCCTCAAAATAATATAAATTATGCATGAACGATATGTAAAATATGCCTTGTCGTTTGTGTCCAAACCTGGGAATGTACCATGTTTTTTTATATAATGTGGCACATTTTTTACATCTCCCCTGAAGAAAGTGGTCAAAATGTGTAAAATATAGGAGCAAAATTAGTGTCCTCAAGTCCTTATCTTTCCAAAGTGTCACAATAATGACTCGGATGAGACTCCCTTGAAAAAGGTTTGATGGAGTATTTTTGGGTTATATAAAGTAGTAATATTTCCAGGTTTTGAATCCTATGCTAAATTGAAACTATATAATATGCAGTCATAAAAACTTTCTACTATTTGTGAATCATAGAATCATCTCGGAATATCCCGAGTTGGGAGGGAAGCACAAACATCAAAGTCCATCTCCTGGCCCTGCACTGGACACCCTGGGAATCACACCATGAGCCTGAGAGTGTTGTCCAAACACTTGAACTCTGTCAGGCTTGGTGCTGTGACCACTTCCCTGGGGAGCCCCTGCTACTGACCACCCTCTGGGTGAAAAACCTTCTCCTGATATCCAACCTAAACCTCCCTCAAGGCCATTCCCTTGGGTCCTGTCACTGACCGTAGAGAAGAGATCAGTGCCTGCCCCTCTTCCCTTCACAGGAAGTTGTAACTGCAATGAGGTCTCCCCTCAGTCTCCTCTTCTTCAGGCTAAACAGATCATGACTTCAGCCACTCATAGAAGCTTCCCTTTAAGATAATTAATAACATTATCTTTGGCTCTTATTTTTATTTTTTTTCCTTATATATAATAACTTTTTTTAAAAAAATTTTGCTAATACAGTGTGCTGGCAATCTATGAGTGGGGATTTTTTAAAAGAAAAAATAAACTTGATCACTGGTGTGGTTGAAATATGGCTACTAATGTTTCTTCAGCCTATTATGTGCAAGAAAGGTAAGAGTGAGAGAAAAGTATGTGTTAGGAAGAAACAAACCTTTTTACTGTCCAGGAAAGCAGATTGGAATTGATTGGAAAATAGATATTAGGCAGGTGGGAAGTGTATCATTACCTAAAATGCAATTTCATAAGTGTCAGATGCACAGTGCTCTCCTACAATGCTCTGTCTAGTTCATAGATTGTCTTGAAATGAGTCTCAACCTACCAGCCTCATATATTTGCCAAGTAACAAAGTTCTCTTGCACTCACGTCTTTTGCAAATGCCTGCAGTGTGTTATGAACAACAGCATAGTGAGATAAACTACTAAAGACTGCAAAACCATTATAACCCTTCACATAAAGTTCCTTAGAATTAGTGATGGAGCTTTTCTCAGCAAAAATAAGGACTATGAGGAGCAGGAACCATCACCAACCACAAGATTCCTAAGAGCAGTAGATTACATTTGCAGATGAACCATTCTAGCACAAAGGGACATCTAAATGATGCTAATAAAAATGGTGCTTCTTTATCAGATATTAATAAAACTACATTTATAAAGATTAATGGAAAAGAAAAAAAAATCTCTGGGACTCTATTGTTTTGCACATGAAGAACAGCTGAATTTTGCATCTTTGAATTGATTTAAGGAATAGGAAGACAGATTGCATGAATCATTGCTAAATCCTTGTCATTGTTGTTTTAAATAACCTGTAATTATAAGGAAAAAACCACTCAGTTTCTGATGGAGTTGTATCCAAAGGCCTTATTTATAAATGTTGGGTTGTTTTTTTCCCGTGATCTTTATCTTTAATAGACTGACACAGCCTAATTACCCACAGAGCTGAGGACTAACATGAGTCCTCTGGGTCACATTAGTGATCCTGGACTGATGGAGAGTGACCATTTATTGAAGTCTGAAGTCCAAAATACTTAGGATATAGCAAGAAAACAAAATCATACATAAGACTATTTATTTGTTCATTTATGAGGCTGCTCTGGCACAGTTAAATGTGATCTTTAGACTGGAAGATGCAAATTGCAGTTGTTTGCATGGTTGGTTTCTTTAAAAATATTATATGTGACAGGCTTTCTGCTCAAGTATCAATCTTGCCGCCAATTTCTTTGATGGGGTTGTCTCTGAGGCTCTGAGACTTAGCCTCAGAAAGACAAAAAGCTAGTCAAACAGCTAGAGCCATCCAGATGGCTTCTTCTTTATTGATGACCCACCTCTTGTAGCACAATTTCTTTGCTGCTTTTGGGGAGAAAAAGATCAGAAATCCTTGTTTTGTTTCCTGCATGATTGTCCCTTAGTAGTTCTTTTTATTATTCTATAAGTTAATATCAAAGAGAGAATCTGAAAGACATATATAGCAGAAGGCTTGTCTCCCCAGATGCAGGGCCAGGAGGGAGGGGAGAGCAAGCATCTTGCCCAAATAATGATAAATACGGTGATTTCCAGATGCACTGAAGTGAAGGAAGAGCCTGTGTGATATCTGTAGATGTTTTGCAACTGATTTAATGTTAATTGGCACCCGTGATAGCTGTTTTCTACATCACTTTCTGAATTATACAAATATCCTTCTCCCCCAAGCACTGCTTGAATTTAAGTGTCTGCCTGGTGTTTTTTCTGTCCCTTTGGCCTTCTGGCACTTTCTAAATCTCTGTTGAATGAAGCCTGCCTTTCACAGAGTGTGATACTGGTGGAAACCGCATTCAGCACAACAGTTCACTGGCAGGGGATGCTGATGGGAGCAGTCAGATATTTTGGCTTCTTTATTATAAAGGGAAAGGATTTTACCCTACTGCTGGTCATGGCCCCTTTAACAGGACCAGCTAAAGTGTCTGTGTTCCACACAATCTCCTCCTTAAATGAGGAGATTTAATCAAGTTTTTAAACCTAAACGGACTTGTCCTCCAAAATACTTCTTTTCTTCTTCAATGCTAGTGCAAGTATTTCTGCTTTAACGTGGAAAATTCTGGTCCCTCTTTTTGCAAAGTGGCAGATGAATTTCTGCAGTTCTGCTTGGGCATTGGAGACATTATGATTGTTTATATAGAGACCAGTAATGTTCTCACCTGAATTACAGGGTTTATGGAAGTGTGGAAAGCATTCAGCTAAAGACATCTATAAAAGTTTGGAAATTTTTTCTGGATTTTTGATATCCAAGAGGATAAAAATTCTTCTTTCTATAGGAAAAAAAGCCTGTAGAAATACTCCTACTTCTGTCTGCTACTAGTGTAAAGCTCCCAGCATAGTAAAATGGAAAAAATTTTTTTTTCCATTAATTGAAGATGAAGAAAATCTTTTTCTACTCATGCTTAGTTTTTACAATGCTCTTGAAATAATAATGAGTTTTACCACCTCAAAATATTTTCATATATATATCCCTAAAGATGGATTTAAGTGTTCCATCTGTGATCCATTAACAAAAAAATATCCCTTTACTATAAATGAATATGTTTTTCAGAAGCTTCATGGTGAGCCATATTTTATAATTTTTAATATATAATTTCTTAGTAGTTATCATGTTTCATGTGGCCACCTTCTACTTCGTCAGCTTGGAGTGAGATGGCATTTCCCTGACATTCAGGGACTGCTGTCGTACCAACAGCCTGGGTGTGTTTGCATTCATTGTCTTTTTGCAGTGGAATAATAATAATGGGAGAGGGGAAAGGATGGGAAAAGAGCAGTTCTATGTCATTTCTTTCTCAAATTCAAGTATATGCTGCTCTCTTGTGGAAATTCTATGGTAGTTACAAGCATTAGGTAAAGGTGTCCTTGCTTTCTGACTTTTATTTTGGTCTATTGAATATTACTAAGACAGATTCAGTGCATATCATGTAACGGGTTTTTTTAAATACAAATACCAATTTTGCCTATTAATGTACTGTTGTTCTTTTTCCATTTTGATGGTGAGCATCCATCATTGACATAGAGTTGTGTGCTGCATTTGGAATTTGATTTGTGCTGGTTTGTAAATAAGCATACATTTTTTTAATATTGGAAAACTACCTCTTCTGCTCTTTAGGTAATGCTGAAGAGCACCTGTAGTTTTTTCTGGTTCACTTTTTCAATTAACCTCAGTAAGAAAACAAGTACCTTAAAAAAGGGAATGAAAAGTTGGGTATCTGTCTGCATGATCTTTGTTTTTGTGGGGGGTGTTGTCCAAATCATGGATTCTCTAATCTTTTCTTGTGTATTATGAAACTGAGTGATGAGTGAAATTTTTAGAATAATGTTTCAAGGTACATCCCTGTCCAGCCAAAGAATGGAGGAAGTATAGTCCCAGAGCCATCCTCACTGGGGCCCTGGGATAAAAGAACTCCACAAGCAGGAGAGCTTTGGGTGCCTGATTTCCTGAGGATGTCTGCGGGGGAGATTCTTTGCTTTCCAATGAATGTTTGTGAATATATATGTATTTGAGTTTATCTGGCTGTTGCTCTGTCGTAAAGAGCACCTTAATACCTTGACATCGGTTTTCATTACAAGAAAGAAGTATTTGAGGTAGCCCTTCTGTCAGATGTGGTAAAGTATTTTATTTATTATTGTGGGATATAGAGGCGGAGCAATTTTATTACCTTTTTTGCCTAAAACATATGTTAATAATCATAATAACAATAAGCTGTATTTTTTGCCTGAACATGCCCTACATTCTTACATATTCTGCAGCATATTTTATCCAGTAGAATCCTTAAGCAATAGACAGGCTAAGCATTCCCCTTGAGAATTTCTACTGCAATCCTGATATTTTATTTCTTTCTGGAAAGTCTGGTTGAGTTTACTGATATAACACACACACAGCAAAATGCTTGACTACAAAGAAACACTTCATTCCCTCACATAAATACTTGCTGCCACCTCTGAAGAAAAAAAATCTCCATAGTACGATTAATAATCCTTTTAAGCAACAATTTTTGAAGATAAGTTAGAGCACCACCATCATTAAAATCACACAGGCAATTTCAAGAAGATTGAATTTACTCTTTCTGAGTAAGACTTGTCCAGTAAGTTGAGGAAGGATTCAGACCTTTGGCCTGCTCTAACCCTTGGAGGAGCCCAGCCTGTTTCCAAACAGGCCCTCGAGGCACCTTCAGTGCAAACCGAGCTTCCATGAGGCCATGGGTCCTGCCCTGCACATGCAGCCTCTGGCTCCCTGCACAGCAGCTTCTCTGTGCACCCCAGCCTGGTATTCTCTTGCTTATGGACAGGGCATTGTGTGGTGAAAAGAGGGAGTACAAAGAATCAAGTCATCATCAGCGTGCTTTTGTGAGTCCTGTGAAATAGAGTGAGAGCTACGAAGGAAAAGCAAGTAGATTTTTGAGTGTCCAATATTTCAGGAGAGGTTGGGAGAGGGTGTTTTTATGATATTCTATTATGTCTCCTCTTTAGAGAGAGGCTAAGCCAGTGCCAAAGGAATAGTTTTCCAATGTGCTATTTGTTCACAGGATGGATAGGGGCTGACAAGCTGACCATCAGAACAGCTTCTTTGTCCTTGGAGCTCCAGGTGGTTTAACAGTGCACAGAAGCTACGAGTTTTTACCAAAATGACTGTTCATTCCTTTTTAGATGACTTTTCAGTTCCAACCAGCTTATTTTCAAGGACTTTTAAAAGACAAAAATATTGAGCAGTGTATATTAGGAGGATGGTGGGCAGGTGTGGGTAAGGTACTGGGTGCACATATGATGTGGAAAAGGTCTCTCTTGCCTTTTCTAGAAATACATTCATCCAGAGAAGGTTCAGACGTAGAAGTATCAGTATTCATGACACATAAATAAGTATCACAGCTTAATCATGCCTACAATCAGCTTTACTAACAGCAAGATTAACATGAGTCTATTACATCCCCTGCATTTTCTGAATGTATATTTAAGGGTGTAAAGAGTAGTATTGAATTTATTCTCAAGAGACGTACAGGATTTTTTAAATTATAATATTTGTTTATTGGGTTTAATTAAATATTTGAAAGCTGAGTCCTTCATGACAGGTAAAGATAATATGATAATTACCTAATATAGACAGCAAAAAACACTGGCAATCATGATAATAATTTGGTTTAGTCCATACAGATTGCAATAGAATAGAAGAATATGTTTATTTATTACTAATAAAGAATCAGGTCATTCTTGTTTACTACTTTAGGTTCTGATTCTGAGAAGCTGGTAGAGATAAATTCAGTGCTGAGAGGAGCAGACTAATAACCTCCTTCCAGCTGTTCCTAATGCAGCCCTGTGTGCAGCTGGCTTCTCTGCCAGGGTCTGCAGCTGAGTCATGGTCAGTGTGTTGTCCCCCAGGACTCATCTCCAGACCTGCAAACCATCTTAGCACCTCTGTATTCTTTCTGTAATAGTTTTAAGGAAATATTTTTTTTTGTTTGTATCTTTTTTTCTAATTATCTTTAAATTCTTTTCACCATTGAAATAATCAAGCAAAGTATATAAATAGTATTAGCAAGTGGTGACCGTTAATTTTGTCCAGAAAGGAGTAGGAATAAAGAAAAGTTACTGCATATATTCTCTGTTGCCTATTTGAGGGTGTAAAAAATCCTGACTTCTATACACAGTAGTTACACCATTAGCTTTTTAGGCAAGAAATAGAGAAGAAGATTGCCTCACGTTGTACAAATTGGGCTAGAGACTTCTAATCTGTCAGAACTGGGGTGTCTCAGCTAAGAACTGAGGACCACTGAGATAAAGTGGAGAATGGCATTGGCACCCTGAATTTCTGATAAAACATTGAGAATTCATCCAAAGGGGGCAAAGTATCAAAATAAGTGCATGATGGAATGATTGTATTTCACTTGTATCATTCCCAACACCCAAAAACCAGATGTGATATTTAATGGAAACCTCGACAGTTGTTTTGAAAGGCCTCACTGTTGTATGTGTAGCAAATGGTTGTGTCTCAGCTTCTTTCCTGTACCACTTGTCCTCTTTGCTGAGCTTCTGCAGGGAATAAGAGAGACAAAATCACTCTGCAGATTTTAATTTCTGCAAGAATGCTACTCCCTGCATAGGATTGGTCTTTTTACCCAGGATTCACTTTTGCCTTTATGACTCCATTTCCTGAAAATATTTGAAAAACTTATTAAGCTTCTGGTTCTTATTCCTTTTTTCCATTTTTTTTACAGAAGCTGCTCATTGGTGCATGTGATTGTATGTACCTGCTCTTCATCAGCAGCACGAACTGTGCTTTGAATCATCTCATCAGAAAACACCATTGTATTGTTCCCTTCTGTCTTGTCACTTTACTTTCAGCTTCATTTTAAAGCTTATTCATAGCACTGAAACTTTCTTTAAACCTGTTGTGTGTTCATTAGACTTTTACCATGTGTCACGATTCAGCTGCAGATGCTGGCAGTGAGCGAGACACGGGGCTGCATGAATAAGAGCTTGAAGGAAGCCATTAATCCCCTCTGTTCAGCCCTGAATTCATATCTATATCTGATAGCAGATGTGTGAAAAACGCCAATCACTTGTTTTTAAATTTTTAAAAGTTTAATAGTAATAAAATGGTTATAAAAATAGTAATACAATTAGAATAATAATAATTTGGACAATTTGAATTAGGACAATATGGGAAAATAGAAACAAAGAGTTACCGACATCCAGGTACCTTTTTCTGGGCAGCACAAGCCCGAAAAAGGACACACATTAACAAAGGATTAACCCTTAAAAACACTAGCCTGTTGCATATTCATACCCCTCATACATGATGCATAAATTCCATTCAAATACAGGATTCTGTCTGGTCAGTGTCAACTTCTTCCTCATAAGCCTAACGGTATCATCCTGGCTGTGTGGGGCGGGAAGAAGTTCGTTTCTCCTGATAATGGAGCAATAAATTCCCTTTCTCTGAAACATTTAGGTGGCCTGTGACTGCTATCTCAGTGCGAGTCCTTTCTTTAGAATAAAAAGTATCCTACATGGCATAGTTTCTATTTTAACATTTTGTTATAACCTAAAACTATATTTACCACACTACTTAAGAGAACTAATGCAGCATTACTTTCTAACACAACACATATAATATTCATTTTAATATTTGCGAAGAGCCAATTATAAAATATGCATTTTTCACAAGATGGGAGATCTATATCCTGCAGTTTTTCGTGTCCATGTTCCTAGGAGTGCTAAATCGGAAAAAAAGCAGCACAAAAGGCTGGGGCAGTGGCACCGGTGACAGCTAAAGCCAGGGAAAACCTTGGCAGAGCAGGGATGCGCCAGATGTACTGTAGTGGAGAGTGCAATGTTGTATACAAAGAGATGCAAATGAGAGCAGGGATAAAAAAAGGAAATTTTGGTCTCCGATGGGACCTTCCCAGCGCAGTAATCCGGGTCTCTAAATCTTCTCATTGCCCTGATTTTACTTCTACGTCTGCTACACAGACAGCATCTTTTGGGATGATTTTCGGGACGCGCATCTCCGGGTGTGACAGCAGCATCCCCGCTCCCGGCAGGAATCACC
>NW_005054307.1:3347326-3360276 GCF_000277835.1 Geospiza fortis | reverse complement strand
GGCAGCGCCGCCTGGCGGCCGCTCCCGCTACTGCAGGGACAGCGGCACCCGGCCAGGACCCGCGCGGGGGAAACTCACAGCGCTCCGAAACTTACAGGGTTTGCCGAGTGCTGCTTCCTGTTTGACTTTCCAAAAGGCGGTGTTATCACCGGGAAAGAGCTGGCTGATATCTCCTACCTCCTCCCTACACAATGACTTTATTTTATTTTATTTTATTACAATTTTTATTTTATTTTATTTTATTACATTTTATTTTATTACATTTTATTTTATTACATTTTATTACATTTTATTTTATTACATTTTATTTCTTTTTTTTTTATTTTCATCTCTGCATCTTGCCTACCAAGTGCAGGATTGCCATGTTACAGCAGCAGAGAGAATTCCTCTGTCTTTAAATGAAAGTTCCCCAGGGCTCCAGCAAAGGAACAGTTCTGCTCTTGCCAGACCCACAGCTTGCCAATTGATGCTGAAGTTCACAAAAGCTGATGGGTTGTAAGAAGTCAGATATTGTGTCTAGGTGGGAAGAGTAGGTTAAACTAGGTGGGTCCTTTGCCAGAAAAAAAAAAAGTCATGTTGTCATATCCAAAATATTCATCACCTGAAGATTGTGATGGATACAGGGATAAGATTTTTCAGAGCCAGCCATGGTGTTTTCACAATAAAAGACTCAATATTTTTCAGGTAATGAGGCTCTCCAATAACAAAATATGAAATATTGGGATTACCCATGTGTTCATTTCCATTCGAATTTTCTATATTTTTTCATTCTCAAAACATATAAGCTCACACTGGCTACAATCTCATGAGCTTTGTCTCTTCATTTTATAGCCTATTGCCAAATACTCTTCTCTCCTCCTATATAAGTCCAGTGCACATTTCAGCATCAGCGCTGCCAGACAAAATCAGCTGGGCAAAGTTTGTCTTAGAAGCTCTTTGCTGTAGTTTGTGAGGGAGATTGGTGACACTGTTACTTGACAGCAGCTTTGCAGTCAGCCAAAAATAGAGAAGTAATTTAATTCCACTGTTCTCTCCAAAGAAAATCTTTGAAGGGACAATAATAAAGTAGGAATAACATCAACCCAGAAAGAAGCAGAGGACAGGAGAGACACCTCAGTTTTGTAGTTCTCATCCAAAAAGTATGCCTTGTTCATTATTCATGTGTTCAGTGCAGGAGCTCTCATACCCATCACTGAGCAGTGATTTGGAAGCAGCTGTTGCATTGTAGGAGCAAGGGCATGAAGAGAGAGTAACAAAACCTCTGGTAATAGTGTTAATAATTGTAGACTCCAGGAGTAAAAATAGGGCAGAATCTGGTTTTATAAACAAGGTATCATAGTTATTCCTCTGTATATGGGTCTCTGTTGCAGGCTCATCATTCACTTTCCTAGATCTAACCTCTGGTAAAGAGCAGGTTTAACTGACCTAAACGTAGAAAATTCACCTTCCCAGGACACCACAGGGACCTCTTGTGAGAAGAAGACCTTCTTCTTCTCTTTAACTTGGTAATGTGTTTGAATGTGTCCACCTTAGTTCTTGGGAGGTTTCACTCTGAGTTGAACTGTGCTTAGCATTGATACTAAAAAGAGATGTTACTTTTCTTGTAGTGAATGTACTTCCATTTCTGAGAGAGATGTTATTTGATGTTTAAGATAAGACAAAAATAATTCTAAACAAAAGCAGAGCTCATAATGGTAACATTGAACTTAAAAATTAATAATTGTCTTTCACGTCAACAAATACTTATCCAGAGGATGTCATAACTTTTTTCAGCCCCTCAAAGATGCAAGGCAGAGCACCTGGGTACCTCCTGGGTGTTCCTAGGTGTCATATTCTCTCTGGTTTTTTGTAAGAGTGAAAATGTGGTTGTTACAGTCAGGACCTCAAAGGGGAAGCCTTTGAAAATGTATTGTCATCCACAAATCCAAATTAAGGCCTTAAATATTCAAAAATTATCTTATAGCTTGTGTTTAAAAGTATGTCTTGGCTCACTGGTACCTTGCTCAGATACCTGGTACCCTGTGTGCAGTTGCTCCGACATCCATTTGTCATTAATGGTATTATTTATTTGTTACAATTTATTAATGGTGTTATTAGTATGGTTTCCAGAGCTAGGCCCCCAGCAATGGATGTGGGAATACACAAACTAAAACCACCTTATACTTGTAGGAAGGTTTCTGATGCAACACTTTGTTTTTCCTCCCTGGTCTCGTACCAAGACAATGTAACATGCTGGTAGTTCCAGGTACACACATGTCTTAACACACACACACACATATATACATACACATAACTTTATATATATACAAGAAGATCAGTTTTAAACTATCAGTAAATTTTTCAGGAGTCTAAAGTTTGTGATAATTAGCACTTGAAAAATGTTGTGAAGTTGTTCCTCATTCGTGTTTTGACATGCAAAGACTAATGCTTGCTGCCAAAGATTCATTGCTTTCATTTGCACCTCTGTTTGATTAATCCTTTTTTGTTGGTCCATCACTTTTTTTTCGTCAGTTATGGTTCTTTGCTGATAATCTAATGTGTTTGAAGACCCTCTTTGATGCAAATAAATGAAAGTTGGATGGTATTGTTTGAAAAGGTGCTATTCCTGCTAAATAATGAAGTCATTCTGGCTCAGTTTTTTCACTCATAGGTCTCCATTTGGCTAATTGGTCTGATGACATGTGAAGGTGTTTAGAGGACATCACAAAAGTGACAGAAAAACATGCCCCCATTTTTTTTGTGTTCTTTTAAACTTTTCTGAAGTTAATCCTTTCTTCTTTTTAAAGCTGTAAACATCAGAAGGAGGCTTTATTAAATTGCTTTTACCTCAGACTAGAGGGGGCTTTTAATGGAAGAGGGAAAAATGTTTGAAACTGTTGAGTCTTTGTTCTTTTTCTAAGGCAAGAACATTGGGAGTCTACACAATGGGATGTTAATAACTGGTGTTATTACCTTCACAGCAGTAAAAAAGATGGGGCCACCTGGTTTTACTGGACTGGTTAAAGGAAACTAAGCAATTCCATACAATGTGTACTTGAAAAAGCACACAGAAGTATAAACATGTTATTTTCAAAAAGTCAAACAGTTCTATAGAACATATATATGAAGTTCTAAGAAAATATTAACAGACTTTCTCAGTTTTGCCGTATCTCAAGTACCACAGTGACACCTGGAAGCATAGGTGCACTTCCCTGAGTAGTTAAGCCATTAGCAGCACCCTCTGGAGCCCTTGTGGATACATCTGCACTAATGATGGCCCATGGACCGGTGTCTTCTCCAGAGCTGAGAACAACCAATGTGGCACATCTGGCCTTAACAGAGCTGCACTTATCTCTTGCCTCTCCTTTAACCAGCACCAAAACACCCCTCAGTGCCAGAGAGGCCTCGTGGTGCCTCCATCTATGCACTGCCTGGGAAATTCCCAACTCTTGCAGGGTGAGCCATCCTTGGCATTCTATCAGTTTCTCTGGGTCTGGGTTGAAGGCACTTGAGACAGTAGTTCATGTTCGGACTCAGGTGTTTATTATTTCTTATCAGTAAAGCAGTCTCACCACTGTGAGTTCAGCGGCTTTTCATTAGAAGTCACAAAATGGCCAACAATGTCTTGTTACAAGGTTTTTTAAGACTAAACTCTCCAATTAAGAACTGACACCTAGATTATTTTCCCTTTTAACCCAATAACTGATCCCACTGAGCCCACAATGTGGACTTTTCTACCCAATTACAAAATGCCACCCAAACCTATGAAGAAGAAGGAAGAAGGAAGAAGAAGCATGAAGAAACCCAGGATGACACCCTGTGCCCTCCATCTTGCTTCCATCCACAATATACTAAAAATCCCAAAACGTAAATTTCTCACCAAGTGATACACCTACACTACTCTATATATAATCTATTTCACGCTTTTGTGCATTCTAGTCTGTCTTGAAGTCCAGGAAACTTTCTCCATGAATGAGGGTCAAAGTCAGTGCTGCCCTGGGGGTCAGGGCACCCCAGAGCAGACAGAGAAATATTCCTTGGGTTTCCACAGCATCCAGGCCATGGCTACTTCACTTACAAGGTGGTGTGCAAATGTATGTTGTACATATCAAGGGTCTCTTCTATAAAAGTGAGCAGGAAAATAGATATTTACAGTATTATGTTACTGTATGTGTATTCCAAGGAGGCATGTTTCATTTATTTTTAAAATTTTAAATCTTTTAAGAATTACAATTGATGATATGAAATCAGACATATCAAATCCTCTATGACCTTTGTGTTTTTCTATTTCTTCCCTTGTAGTTGAAATAAATACTTCATTTATTGCCTTCAAATCAAACTGCTGTCAAGATACCATAGCATTCTTGGTGGACTCTGTGTTGTAATGAATCTGAAATTCTCTGGTATTGCCCTAGGAGGAGCTGCTTGTGGGTTTTCACACCAGTTTGCCCATTTTCTGTGAATACTCTCATTTCTTTCTGGTTTTTTATTGTTTCTTGGACAGTTGTTAGCACTGGACAAGATAAACATGCAAATGTGGGAGCTCTCTCTGGCTAGCTGTTTTTGCTGCACAATCTCATAATGCTGTTGCAACTCTCTGCTCTTTAGAGCCCTGTACTCACTGGAACTGCTGCTTCTAGTGCAAGCTGTAAGATCAAAGCAGATACTGTGAAAAAGATTATTTTGTATTGCTTCATTTCACATATTGTCTATTAATTGATCTCCTGAGTCATTTAAAGTCCTCACAACCTGTCATTGCTTTTGTAATTTCTGTTGTTTTGCCATGTACCCAGACATCATTTTTTTTCAGCTTTTGTTTATGAAACAGAAGAAATTGCAATAATTAAGGAGTTTAGTGCTAGGAAGTTTTGTAAAGTTTATATGTTTACTTAAATGTCTCATCTAGGTTGGTGAGTCAGGCCAACCAGTGAGTTATTTTTATACCCACTTCAGTGAAGCTGACTTTTTTATGTTTTGAATCATTTGCTATTACATGCTTTCAGAAGACCTGGGTTGCTGCTCAGGCCCTCTGCTATGCAAATAAACTTTGCTGCTTTTCCCTATTTTTTTTACCCTTTCCTAACAGCATGATTGCTTATAAATTGTTCCAGTGTTGTGGCTGTGGTTTGTTTTCCATAGGCTCACCCAGCCATGCTTCATATCATTGTACACACACACAGAACTTGGTGCTCAAGCCTTGTGCTTTGGCCCTGTTCTCATTAAACCATAGGGGAACTTTGGGAATCAAAATTGATTGGACCTGTTTTGTGGCTACAAATCCAATTTTACTTCGAGGTACTGTGCCTGGGAGTCCAGTGCATGAGAATCCTGAGTGCTAAAGAGGGTTTTGGGAAGTCATGCAGGCTCTGGTTATAGGTGGTGAAGCCAAACCTGGTGGTTGAGCTATTTCATCTTGCAGCAATGTAGTGATTTTCTGTGGAGAAGAAACAGAAACCTGACTCTGTTTGCTGTTGAAAGATTATGAAATAGGTATTGGTTTTGCTGAAGACATCCAGGTGCAACTACACCACCAAAGTCTACAGAAAATTTGCATCATGCTTATAGATGGAGATAAGGGCCTACAACTCAAAAGGTAAGGCTTTTTACCAAAGGATTTTGTAAATCTGTCAGGGTTTTTTTTAATTAGAAAGCCAATATATGGTCTCCAGTTTTAGCTGGAGCTTTAAGACAATATTAAATTGCATAAAGATCAATGAAAGTATAAGCAAGCAAAACAACTTGTCATAAAGGTGAGGCCTGGACCACCTGGCCTGTCAGCAGCACAGCACTCCCTAATGGAGGGAGCTGGGTGCCCTCCCTGGCCAGCAGGATTGTTTGTCTCTGCAAATGTCCTGCTGCTGTAGGCAGTTTGGTTTGAATAGTTTGCAAGACGGGACTTCTACTGCTTTCTTTTCTCTACTGCCTGTAGAGGCCTTTAATTGTAGGAATCATGAATATTGGAGCTGAAATTTGCCCTGATGTTCTTCAAGGCCATATATCAGACCATATATCAAAGTATGTTTTTGTCTACATGCACTTGAGTTACATGTTCTTCTTGCCTTATTCTGAAGGAACACTGAATGTCTGAACTTGCTGGAATTTTAGACTCTTCATATTTCCCATCATTTACATTATGACATTTATATTCTTTCAAATCCTCCTTTCGTAAGAATCTTGTTCCTCTCTCTTCAGGCCAAGGCTCATTTCTCCGTGCTGTGGGGCTGGCAGGCATGTTTCAGGTGCTTCCCTGTGTGCTGTGATCCTTGCTGCTCAGGGAACAGTCACACAATGATGGAAATGAAGACTGCCCAGCTCCCCTGCTTCTCGTCTTGTATGATTTCTGGCAGTGGTACCTGCTGTAGACTGTACCCCAGATCTGCCCCTAACCCACCACCCTGGAACCAGGAGGGCAGCAGATGCTAAGAGATGGCACAAGTTCAAAAACAAGTTGGGCCCCATCATAAAAGTTGAAGCCACTTAAGTCTGCCAGATACAGTGGCTGGTGGACAACTGCTGGCCTAGGGAGTCCTGACACAAATAATATTTGGCTTGAGAGTGTAAATGCAACTAAAAAGCCTGCCAGGGTGCTGTGAAAACTTTGCTTTTTTTACTATTCTTTAAAGATTAACTTCAGATTTTCCACTCATTAATATCTTTTGCTAGTAAGTTGTTTTATAAGACATTGTACAACTGCTAAGTAATTCTTTGCTTATTCTGTCCCTGTCTTCACCAGTCATTTGTTGAGCTGTAGTTAAAGGCACTATTTGTCTATTAGCTATAACAAATGTAAGATATTTTAAAATAATTCTACTCTGCTCTTGAGGAAGCCTCACAGCACATGCTTTGTCACGTTCTTGATCATGTCAGATTTTGCTGTTGCTCTATGACATATCTTCCCTTGCTTTTCTTTCTTCCCCTACTTCTATCTTGAAGTGTTTTGCAGTTAATTCAAGCTACTCTTTAGTTCACTTCAGGCATTTTTTTGTTCCAGTTACTCATAATTTTAATACTTTCCATAGCTAGCCCACAGGCTTCTTTACCATGTCTGCTCAGTCAGTATTTTTTAGCATTAACCAGCTGTCTGTCCACATTGAACAGTTTTCTAGCTCATTGGTATATAGGAGAACAAAATTAGTGCAACTGGTCAGCCTTGTGACACAACTTCTGCCATTATGATTCAGATAAAAGTCCTATTCATGCTCAAAAATATTAATGCATTTTTATAATAATTATAATTGTTGATTCTTTTCTTTAATCACATTGCTTTGCACATAATGCAGTTTTACTAAATTTAGGATTTTTTCTTCTGTTCCAAATTAAACTATCCTATAAAACTAGTTTGAATTTCTTAATTAAAAAATAGCAAGATATGCCTCCAAGGTAATGACAACCTTTTCTTTCATTTCTACACATTTTTCTAATGATTTGAAGCCAGAGTGTATCTAGCTTTCAAGGCTTTTTTCTTTCTTTTTCAGAACTTGATGTACCAAGAGAAGATTAATGTATGTCTATTCATATAACTCAAAAAGTCATCTATCCTTTTTTCTCATCAGTCAACCCCAGAATTCTCTCTGCTGCTGTAGAGCTGTTACACTCAAAATCTTGCTTCTTATATAGGTAAAGTTAAAAAATTATTACCATAACTGAAAGTGAAGCACTCTAACCACTGCTAGTCCAGATCTGTTTAAAAAAAGGAGGTTAATGCAGTTAAAATGTTTTATACACACGCCCTAGTGCCTATCTCCCAGGGTTAGGGATGTCTCTGCTCCTCTGGGTGCTGAGATTGGTGGGGTTTCATACTGGTGGCAGTGGTGGGGTGTTAGTGAATTGCCAGCCTCTGGAGTTTTTCAATGTGAGGAATATGATTTTTGTGTTAGTCCTCACTCTAGGATCAATTTGGTGCCATTTTTATGTGTCTGTCAAAATCCTTTTACACTTTTGCTCTGTCTGCATTGGTCTGTTGTTCCATATTATACCAAATTTACTACATATGGTGTCTTTTGTGTATGTTAGACACTATTTCTTTGTTATCTCTAAAACCAGTTCTGTCCAGCTCCAGGTCTGCAATCATCATGTTAGAGTCTTAAACAATATTCTGCACAGAACCACTGCTTCTTACTGCTATCTTTATAAAACTGTGGTCCTACTGTACAAATTAAATGCAGACATGTGGAACCCTTCCTGCTATTCCCACTTGTTCTCCTCTCATGATGCTCTTAGCAACTGGTTTACCTGGGTTAAAAGACTTACAGAATAAATAATAAATAATAAAAAACCACGTGGATGTAGAATAAAAACACATGGATGTGGATACATGTGTCTGACAGTCAAATATGTACAATGTTGATGAATAGAACAATTGGAAAGATTCTCCTCCCTCCCACACCCAAATAAACCCCCCCCCCCCCCAAAAAAAACCCACCTGCAAAACAACAAGAAAACCCCAAAATTAAACCAACCAACCAAACCTCCTCCCAAAACAAACAAACAAAAACAAATAAAAACCCAAACCAACCAACTAACCAAACAAACAAAAAAGAAAAAGAAGAAAAGAAAAAGACTCTGAGAATTTGAAGACATCGATTGTGCCAACTCTCCACAGAGAAACTGAGACCACAATGAACTTCCTTGCCCTTAGGGATTGTATGGTAAATGGTAGATCTGGGAGGCTTTTTTGAAAAGTGATTTGAATACAGTGATTTAGAGAATTCTTTAAAATATGTTTTCCCTCTTTAAAAGCAATTTAGTGTATTTTTATTTAATTTCCCTGTGCCCCTACTACTACTAAAAAAAAATAAAAATCAGCAAACCAACAACCCTCCCAATCCTGTTGCAGGATATGTGATTTCTTTTTATACACACAATTCAGTGCAGTTAAGCAGACACTGCCCAGGATGCTTTGCATGCTAATTGACAACTGCTTAAGGAGAACATAAAAAAGCTTTAAACAATGTAAATCAAGTAATAATAAATGGTATTAACACTTTTATTATTTTCTTATAATCCCTATAATGTTATTATTGGTATATGAATCCTTAAATAATAGCAGACAGCTCCATAGCTCATAAGAATTTGTTAAACATAAAGGCATTTTTAAGATGTCATGGCACAGCATTTTGATGAGACCCATGAGGTATTCTGGAGAAACCTACTGTACTGCCATTTCATTGATCTAAGGTGGCAGATGAAAGCCTTGTCACTGCAGTACCACCTCATTTCAAAGTGAATGCAGTTAGACAGATGGAGTATGGCAATTTTCAATGTAAATAATGTTTTGCCATTCTGAAGGAGCCCATTTGCAGTCTTTAGGCCATTAGACCTCTGCTCTGGCTTTTCAGCACTGCAGTTCTGCAATAGGATTGGAGAGTGTGTGAGATTGACAATTAACTTCTCACTTGTGCTGCAAACCTTCCTTTTATATTTCTGTAAAACTGAACAAATGACTGCTACTAATGTTTTGCTCATCAACTTGTAAGTGAAGGCCATTTAAGACAGAAATCTAGGATTTAGCTCCAGCTGCTGCTCTAATGTTCCAGAAAGCTTTTGCTGCAGTTCATTAAATTCAACTTCAGGCAGTCACAAAACTGCCAGCTAATTATTTTTTTCTTTCCTTGGCTGAATGAATCCTGGTGTCACCAATTTCCTCTCACAAAATGGAGCTACAGAATTCTTCATTGTGAAGATTGAAGAAACAAAGCAGTAAGGAAGACACCAACATTATTTTGTTAAAAACAGGTAAGACTGAATCAGTGGAACTTGATTTCCTACCAGTTTTTCAGACTATGGTGGGAGTCAGACTCTCTATGGGAAATTGTTTCTTTGCTAGTAGATCACAGGGCCTTTATTAATAACTGCTAGTTTATGTTTTGGGGACTAATAACCAAATTGGAGGTTACATGGGTTCAGCCCTCTGGCTGAAAAGGAGCAGACCTGGGGCTGAGAAATAATTTTCCTCAGTACTGAGTACATGAAGTGTTTTAATCTCTATGATCTCAGTAAAAATCAAATTAAATTATGACAATTGCATTTTGTGGAAAATCAAAACTGAAAATGAGATCCAAAATTGAAAGATACATGTATGGAGATGTCACTCCTGACTTTGCATACAGGATATCTACCTGAGCACATCTCTCTTAACACATGGATGATGCTAGACACCTCTTAGAAACTATTTTAAATATACTTCAAGATCATCTGTACTACCCATGGCTTTAAGTTGTTGGTATAGCTTATAGATAAAGTAACTAAAAGCAGAACATCCATGTGTGTTTAAAATCACATTCCAAAACAGGAAATGTGAATAACCTCCTGCCACAGAGTTGCTCATGGAATAGGGATGTTGTTTGATTCCTGTGGTGATTCACTCTTCAGGGATGTTACAGCCTAAGAATATTTCCAAACTAGCACGCCAAGATTTCACCCTGGAATTCTTGGAAAAATAATAGGTAATGAGAATTTGAGCTTATGCTAATGATTGTTTATTGTCATATCACAGTTAGGATTTCAAAGAGAGACTTCTCCCTCCTATTAATACACACAGAAGAGAGAGCCCTTACTATGATTTTACAATTAAAATTTGCACAAAATGAGTATAAAAGGGGGACAGTAGAGAAAAATGTAAACAACAATAGAATGACATTATTAAAATACATAGAGTTTGGTATCTTCAAGGTTTCTAAGTTGCTTCTTTAGTTGCAGGAAGAGAGGAAAAAATTGCTTCAGCTTTAAAATCCACATTTTAAACATGCACGTTTTTACTTTTGACAGCGTGTTTTCATGTACTTGTAAGTTGTCAACTGGCAACTCTTGTTGCCTCACTGCAATCTTAAGAGTGAGAAGACACATCAAAAGAGAATTAAGGCTATGATAGCACTCAGTGCAAATCAGAAAAGTTCCACATAAGGCTGAAATCTGGCAGTTGTGTCAAGCATCGAGACACAATGGGGGCACGGGAATAAAGCTGTTCAGGGAATTGAGTTAGAGTAGGAAAGCAAGACACCTTATGTAACCCTTTGTCTTGTATGTCAATTTCATAGTTTTACATGGTACAGGTTGTGTAAATTAGTTTGGGTTCAGCCTGGGAGAGGTTTTTGTTGTGCTTCATTGGGCAGTGCATTAAAAATAATCTGTCAGTACTGGACCACCAGTCACAGAACTGTTAACTAAATTCTGGTCCCAGGCTCAAACCATATTGCTATTTCCCTATAGATATCTTAAGGAGCAGCACTGGAAGGAGTTAAGAAGCTGAGAATTAAGTCACATTTTGACATGTATAGGTAAGAAAGAGGGTTTGCTTTCTAATTGTAATTATTCAGAGAAGGAAAAAATCATATTTGTTTTGAAATGCAACACTGAAATTGTGATGAAACATTTTTTATTTGTAAGCTAAGCAAAACTGATTGAGAAACAACTTTTTGCCATTTTAAAGTATTATATGATACTCTGAAGGGTAGTTTTGAAAATAAAAGAAAACCTCATTAATTTTATAATTGCAATTTCAGGATATAATTCTGATAAATTTAAGGGCTAAGTTCTGAATAAAGTCCACAAAATGTTAAAACAGACATGGGAGCCTCTAACCCCTCATCTATAAATGGACAAGTACCAAATCTTATTTTCTCAGAAAAAACAAAGATTTTTAGATACATCAACCCAAACAGGTTTAGTACTTGAGCAGTTTGAAATGAGATTTCTTTTAAAATGGAAAACAACAAGAGCTATGATCATGGATTATGATCCTGTGGCTAAGTTTTACCTTCACCACAGTGACAAATCAAAGGGCTTTTCCCTTGCCTAAAGGGGGTCCAAATCAGTCCTGGGGCTCCCAGCAGAGCCTTAAGAAGGCTGGAGGGTGGGGGGTACAATAACCTCCTTTGAGCTCTGTCCATGCAAGCTGTGTGCTCTGCCTCCCTCAGTGCCAGGGTCTGCAGCTGAGCTGTGCTCAGCACGTTTTCCACCCACCCCTTTCCAGCAGAGCTGTTACCTGACCAAACCAGGACAAGCAGCATTAGGCAGCATCCAACAGCATCAACTTGCCAAGGCAGCTCAGAATATCAGTCCCAGAAATGGCTTGTTCTTCAGGCTGGAAGGGTCAGGGCTGTGGATTTAGCCACAGGTTGGTGTTAAAAACCTATCACCCTGACACTGCTGTGCTCTCATGAGGCTCAGCCCTGTCCCAGGACAGAGCTGCCTGACAGCACAAAGAGGAATGGCATATGCCCAATGCCATTTAAGATGTACCATGAAGTAAGCCTTCCTGTCAGAACTCAGGACATCTCTCTGGCTGTCCTGGATTGTGACAGTGGTCACAGGGGTTCTTGATTGAGGGAAGAGATGAGAGTGTTGACTCCATGTTCAGAAGGCTTGATTTATTATTTTATGATATATATATTACATTATAACTATACTAAAAAGAAATAGAAGGAAATGTTTCATCAGAAGGCTAAGCTAAGAATAGAAAAGAAAGAATGATAACAAAAGCAGCTCTCTCAGACTCTGTCTGCTGCACTGGATGGTTCGTGCCCCTGCCAAGGGGCTCAGAGACCTTGGCACAGAGCCCAAGACACCTGTGACTTTAATTTTGACCCATGGAGCAAATTATCACCTTTGTATGAAGAATTACAAGTCAAGAAAGTTTAAGTAAAATAATAGTTAGTTTGTCACGAGGTGAAAAATAGATTTTTGGGGTTTTTAGAACGGGGGCTCAGTGTCACAAGATGGAGGAATTTGGGTGTACCCTGTCCTTCTTCTTTCTTCTTCCTAACCTCCATGTTCTGGGTGATGCTGGCACTTTTGGCTTGGTTTAAGGTAGAAACTCATTGTCTAACATAGGTGATAGGTATTGGGAAACTATTGTAAATAATGTACAAGTAGTTTTTACTATAAAAAATAACACCGCCCTGAGGGCATCAGTGTGCCTCTGTCTGACCTGCTGAATGGACCTCGGCAGGCCAGAGAAAGAATTTTATAGA
>NW_005054307.1:3346700-3347316 GCF_000277835.1 Geospiza fortis | reverse complement strand
GATAAACAACCTTGAGAACGAGAACAGAAGAATCCTGACTCCTTCTTCGACTGCTGGGCTGGAAAAAGAGACTTTCTAATGCATCTTGGGGTCACTCTGATCAGCAGAAATCCCAAGACCTCCCCACTTTTCTGTTTAAGTAGGACTCAGAAAAGATGCCTGTTTACAAAAGGATGTAGAGATGCTTCACCAGGATGTTCCCACAGGAAATGCCCTCCACAGCCAGGGGCACTGCCCGAATGAAGGTAAGCAAAATGATACGCCCTCAGCCTCTGCTGAAAAATAAATGAATGGGCAAGCAGAGACTAAGATACACACACATACACACCCAACCCATCCCTACTCTGTCCCAAAAAAATGCAAGTGTTTGTTCATCTGCCTGGACATTACCTGCTTTTGGATAGACAGACAGCTTTCCTGTATCAAAAAACCCCAAACAACAACAAAAAACAAAACAAAAACAAAATACCCCAAACAAACAAACAACAACAACAACAAAAAAAAAAAACAAAAAACACCCCAAAAAACAATCAGATTTAGAGATACCATTTTCTGTAGCTAAACTGATAGTGGTGCCAAACAGCTCAAGCTGCTCAAGTTCACTTCTGTTTCAGCA
>NW_005054307.1:3339465-3346681 GCF_000277835.1 Geospiza fortis | reverse complement strand
CAGGATAATTTTCCAGGTTTTCTAGATTTTCTAGATTTTCTAGATTCTCTAATGTATTCCTTCTAGTAATGTGAATAGTTTTCACATTACTAGAAGGCTAAAACATTAACAAAACGTACCTAAGTCTCTTGATTTACCCCTCACTTCATGTCCTTTCATCACACTTGTACTAGAAAATCATGCTCTCCTCTAATGATTTTTGGGATTCTTTTTAACATAAAGACAACCCTTTCCCATTAATTCAAAAGTCTTGCAAACAGTTGCCAAAATCCTACCACATTTTCTTCACTAAATGTGAAGACTCTAGCTATTAAATAATAAAGCTCTAGAATTTAAATTTTCTTCTTTCAAATGTTTTTTAACTGGTTACAGATTTTTGCTTGTATTGAATTAAGCACATTTAAATGATCTTGAAATTCCTCTATTCCTCTATTAGGTTTTAGGTGGGAGTTCAAGATCAATGCTTTTGTGTTTTTTTCTGTCGATTCCAGCAGGAGAAAATGTAGGTAGGAGTTACTTGTGAAAATCCTGAAATGCCTTGAAAATCAGAGTTGTGTGCTCTCAAAATTGTGTTTAAATCTTTTAGGGGTTAGCTTGGAAAGGTTACTGGGGAGGTAATAGCTACTGAAACAGGACAAACCCCCATGATATGTTGTGTAAATTACACAGCAAAACTGGACATGAAAAGAATTGAGTTTTGGAGAGCACACAGATGGAATATGAGCAATTATGAAAAAGTGCAAAGTGACTTCTTTTGCTCTTTTTCTTCTTGTGTAGGGACAGCAACAGATACAGCTTGAGTTGAAGTGAATAGATATCTTTTAGTAAGATCTTGATTCACCCCTTATTTTCTACAAAAATGTTTTTTCTGATATAAAAGTAGCAAGGAAGAAAAGGTTATTTTTTAAAATTTCATTTATTGGGTATTTATCAGTCAACAAAATATGTTTTGTAAATTTCCAGGTCAACTAGGACTGTAGCAACAGACTTGATTGTTACCACAGCATCAGAAAGAATTTTTCTTTTTAAATGGAAAGACTAATTTTTAACGAGAATATGTTTGCTAATGCCTTTCAGAAAAAAAGAAGAGACTATTTAAAAGGTGGTCATATTTTAGGGATCTGGCTTTTATTGTTACTCTATCCCAGCATAGAATACTACGTTTATTTAAAAAAAGACATTAAATGATTTTGTGTTTATATTTATTGTCAGCAATACATCAGTTATGTAAAAATAACCCAGATGAAAATGTAAGACTTGTTACATTTTCCCATCATCTGTATTAACTGAATAAAGCTTAGTGACAATATACACAAATTTGCAGTAGTAGCTGTACGTAAACATTTTGTGCATTAAAAAAGAAATGTACATAATTTAAAAAATAAAAACGCATTACACAATTTACAAATTAACATTAACAAAAAAAAAGTAAACATTCCTCAGACAGCTGCCTCCTCGTTCTACAAAATAAATATTCAAGTAAATTAAGTTAGGCAAAATAAACTTTTAACTCTTAATGATTTACATAAGGTAAAAAGACAGATTTCCATTTAATTCAAAGTATATTTTACAGTGATTTACACATAGAGTTTTTAAATTGCTCTCTTCAAATTGTAAGATTGGAAAAAAAAATTTATTACATTTTGGTAGGAGGAAGGGGTTTCAAAATTGATGCTTTATACCAAATATAAACAGGCTTGTGCAGTTGCATCAAAGCTTCAAAAAGGAACTGCTCCAGGACTCAAAGCAGACACAGTAAGCTAGAAACTACAGTTTAAAAAAGAAAAATATAAACCACCACATCGACAGGAAAATATCTACTTTGCTATTTTCTGAATGTTTATTTGATCACTGGAAACATTACTTTCACAAACTAATAATCTACAGTAGTGGCTGCTTTAGGCACTGGATTTGTAGAAGCACTCTGATTTTTAAAGCAAATTGCTTTTCATTCTATATGGATAATTCACATATTATTTACTTCTGTTTCAATGCTAGAGGGCTTAATCACCTTTGCAACATTTAGATTTACATAAAATTTCAGCCTCCCTTACAGCCTAGTATTTTTTCCTTGATAATGAGGGAAGCCACTCTGGCTTCAAATTTCCATGCACTTTGTTCACAGAAAAAATAATAATAAAAACACACTCTAGATTTTAAATGCAGCCCTAGTATGATGCAGATGGGCACCAGATATTCACTGATTAAAGTGTAACACATACTAAAATACTTGCATGGATTGCAAAGGCCAAACAGACTTTAAAAACCCTCCTATCTCTCTGTTTATCCATTAAATGTGGTAAGGAAAAGGAGATGGCATACCTTTAAGTTAATAAATACTTAGATTTAGGACATAAAATTCTTCAAGGCAAGAACTAGGCAGCAGCTCCTGCTAAGACCAGCCAGTGTCATAAATAAAGATGACTCATTGCCAGTGAAAGAAACCCTGTTCCCTCAATGCCCTCTTGGTTCAAAACTATTCGACAACACAGAATCAGACTTCTTAAAAACCAGAAATCATTATTAAAATCTGTCTCCCCATGTAGTTATTGTTCTTTAATACTTTATCATTTTTCCATGGTTTTTTTTTAATATCTGACAAAAGAGGAACCAAGCAGGTTTTTGTTGCTTTCTACTCAAGAATGCTGAAAATTAAAATTATCAAGATTGGTATTTTTGCAATGGATCTTTACAAAATGATGTAAGACTGAATACTCCTGAAGTCCTCAAACACATATAGGAATGAACCACTGCTGTGGCAGGCAGCCATGAAACTTCATCAGCTGCAACTGGATCAAGGTATAAAATGAGAAATTAAACCTGCACCAAATGTTGTTACCATTATTCCTCTGCTCATCATTCCCATTTGGGGAAAACCTACACAGTGGGATGAAGGTAATATTCTTGATGCAGTAACACCACACTGGTATTATGGCAGCTAAGTTAAAGTAGGACCATAATCTCTCTTGAATATCCACAAAATGCTCATTGGTTTCAAGAATTATTCTACATAGAACAAAGATGTGTATTTTTAAGAACAGATATTACCCATTGATGTCCATGAGAGTCTTGTCATTGATTTTAGTGGATCTGGGCCAAAGTTTGCAAAGCTAGTTTCACTCAGTGTGCAAAAACTGGTGCTTCTTGAGTAAATAGAGTGATGAGTAGGCAGAAGTGGTTTAGGTTATAAAAAAGACCTGAGAACCCAATATTGAACTTTATGTAACAATTCTTTTTGAGAGGTTGCCTGATAAAGTTTTGTATTGCTTAGTAGTGGCACAGTCACTTGTACGTTCCGGCTGCACACAGAAGCCATTTGAGGAGAATAACCCTTCTCAGGTCATGGAGCACATCCGTAACAGCCATGTCACATGAGTGGCAAGTCAATGAGCTTCATCTTGGAAGCCTAACACTGAAAAGCCATAAGCATGGAAGAGGTTAACAATGAGTTTTCATACTGCCAGAGTTTTTTTTAAAGTCATGAGTATTAAAATGGCAGAACTATTGATCTTATTGTTTACTTGCCAGTACACTCAGAAGTTTAACTGAATAATTAAAAGAGTTTGTTGAATTATCCTAATTAGAAAAGACAAAACATCTCTGAGTATTGCACTGCCAGTAACAGTGAAAGAGCTCTCATTAACAGAAGGAAAGAAAAGTAAAACCATTTTATTTTAGTTGAACAATCAGAACACTTTTTTAGACAAGAAGTATGTCACTCAGGATTACAGGGCAACCACTTTTCTTTTCTTTTCTTTTTTTTTCTAACAAAGTTAACAAATATAAAAAATCTAGTCATAAACAACCTACAAAGTACAGTTAGAAACCAGCAGGACAATTTATACCAGTATAGGTAGATGGGGCAAGAAACTAGACAGTTGTATTACTGCCATGGTGTAGAGTACAATGGCTGCTGTGATGAGG
The DNA here is from genome assembly GCF_000277835.1 of Geospiza fortis. NCBI lineage: Eukaryota > Metazoa > Chordata > Aves > Passeriformes > Thraupidae > Geospiza > Geospiza fortis. The sequence continues at coordinate 3,342,757 of NW_005054307.1, read as the reverse complement.
AACGGTGTGTGTACAGCAAACGTCGTAGCTGATTCCATCCCGTCGCAGTCCAAACTGAACACTACTCTCTTCAGGATTCAAGACCTGTCTGCTTGACACTCCTTGCACAAGATACATCATTATCCTTTCTGAAAAGAGGCAGTTTCTATGGCAATACTAGTTAAGTGCATATCATGCTGCACTAATATAGTGCAAAAATTTGCCTTACATGTAGCAAAAAAGATGCAGGCAACAGTTTGAGTTAGAGAAAGTAGAAACATATTGTAACATTTACAGCAGGTATTTTTTCCAGACACCAACCACTAGCAAATAGTGAATCTGAGAACGCCTCCTCTCTGGATGTACACATGAGGCCTTTATAATTTGGAGTGGTAACAGGACAGAATTTTGCAAGTGAGTCATTGCCCTCTGAAATGCAGGTTAACACAAGTTATCATCAACTGGCAAACTGTTGAACTTGCTCAGTGGGTTAATCCCAGTTAAAAGTTAATATTGTACTAAGCACTAAAATGCTCTCCATCACATATATAATCTGATAGAATAATACATATGGTTCAACCGAGTATATATGTTATGTTTGAATATAAAGAGTCATAGACAGCTTGGTACAAACTCCTCATGCGTACTGATTATACTTGGTTAATGATGCAGGGGCTTCCAAGTGTTAATACTATGTCAGATACAGCATTCTGGAGGCAGAAGTGGTGCTCAGTTCTAAGACTGAGGAAACACCACAAATCTCCAACTGCAGTGTCTATTAATGTGATTCTGCCTGATTTCTTGGTGCTGATGGTCTAAAGTAAAGCAATAATACCTTGAATATCAGTAGGCATTATGAAATCCATCCTTCTTTATCTATGGTGCAGTTACAAAAAAGAAAAATTCAAAACACTTAATCCACTCCATAGAAAATCCCTGTGGCTTTGGACACCTTCTGATTTCATTCCTATAGTTTAGACTCCATTTGTCACCATGAGAAGCTGTAGTTTACATGTCTGCATCTCCATCATAAGCCAAGGTTAAAGGTTTCAGTCGGTTGTTCTGCCTTCTCTGGGGCTTCTTTGGCTTTTTGCTGAAACAATAAGATTATTTGTAAATAGAAAAAAGCAACTAATAACATACAAAAGTCTTAAATGAAAGATGAACATGCTGATAATGCATTCAGTTGTTTGTTTATAAAAGCTATAACCTTAAAACCTTCACTGGGATCACTAATTATCCCTTTATCAATGCAAAGCAATATCTAATTCAGTTGTTCAGAAAAAAGCTGTTATGATGCTGATGTGACTTGATGAAATCCTTGGCAGGTACTCCTGCAACATGACCCAGTTTTCAGAAGAATTCAGAGCCTGCCATCCAATATTTGGTCATGTATCAAAGCTGCAATCAGGTTCTTTTAAATTACGTGACTCAAATATTAAACTGCTCTTGACACATCAAGGGTTTCCACAGGAAAGATCCATCTTTTGATTGGTTCTATCTCATTATACTTGCTGGAATGCCTACAATTAATTCTAGATGTTATAATCAAACCAGTCATTAATAGCAGGTATATGGTTGTTTGACATAATATTCCTTGTCTAGCCTTGAATTAGATTTTAATCCAGCAGTATTTCCAATCCATTTGATAAAGTTTAAAAAAATTACCAGGCCAAAGGAAAATGAATGTTTATCCGTGCTTTAGTGCTAATCTTCTTTTAGAGTGTAATGTAAGCATTTCTTTAAATCAGGCCTGTGCATTCTCAGTCTTATCCAAAATCTTATTTCAGCCATGTTACTTAGGCTGCTCACATCTGAATCTTTCATACAAAACTTTTTGTTACAATCACTTGCAGTAGCCACAGTTTCCAGTCCAAATAATCTGCAGTGTTGTTGAATGCTAATGGATTTCCTTTTCCTCAAGCCCCACCCCCCCAAACCAACTAATCAAAACAGAAAGACCCAAAAGAAAATCCAAACAAACAAACCAACCACAACAACAAAACCAAAATAAACAACAAAGCAAACAAACCCACAAAAAACAAATAATGAATCAAACAAAAAAAAAAAATCAACCAAAAAACCCCAATGAATTTTTATATTACCTAGACAGAAGTGAGGTTCTGGGCAAAGTTTACTGAATGGCAAACATACCCAGAAGCTCCCCAAATGCCTACTAATGCAGTACAGCCAAGAGCCTGATGTATATGACTACACTTCCCTCACCTTTTACCTGTACTGACAGCTGGATCAGAAATTCCAAACAGGACCTAGAAAACTTCAGGGAGCACATTCTCAAAGGTGACTTGTTCAAAAAAGAATTCTTTCATGTATTAAAAAGATGAGAAAGCTTTAAGATTTTGTCTGGTTCTGTATCTCTATATCTTGTCAGATATAAAATATTATTTGTCTGGTTACTCAATGTCCTTGGTGCCATTTCTCTCAGCATTTTTTGATACAGACACAATAAAATTATTCTAGACATTGTATATAACAACCAAGATAAACTGAACAAAAATGAGCTGTACACTAAGCTACCCCATGTTTGTAAGTTCTTATACCCTCAGAAGAACATGTGGTGATCCATCATCTAGAGAGTAACCAGAATCTGCTAACCGGAGTCTGGACAAAAGGACAAGGCAAATTAAACACTGCAGTTCACAGAAGGGTCTGCAGTTTCTACAGCAGCTGATGTAAACATTTTCATTACAGTCTGTGAGGGGACTGTTTTCTTATAAATAATTAAAGAACTCACCAGGCTAGATAGATCATAGAAACAATAAAGATGAGTAAAACAAATGCACCAGCAGCTACACCATAAACCCAGGTCTTCAGCCTCCCATCTAAAAGGAATGAATGTTAGTCAGTAGTGTTTGAGTTAGTCTAGTTGAATTATTAGTTCTGATATAGCATAGAAATACTTTAATAAACCAAAATAAATGTCTTGACTAGCAATTACAGTTTAATCAGAGTAAATATTGTTAAATAACTGAGCAATGACTTCTCTCTGCTCTGCTTTTCAGTTGGAGTCAGGATAATTCAAATGGAACTGAGATCTGGGGCAGAGGCAGCAGGTCAGAGACCCATAAACTCAGCTTTGGGGCCCTGTGGTAGTGAGCAATCCCTCAGTGGGATCACAGGGCAGTGCATCAGCCTGGGACTCATTTAGTATCACTTTCTATTCTAGCTCTGGTAAAGCAATCTGTCTGTTATTTTAATTCTTGTTCCTATTTACTTGTATGGTTTTAAATGTCTTTAGCATGCTGTACGTCATCCATCCCTTAGCTGCACATACACAGCTTCTACTACTGCA
>NW_005054307.1:3307252-3339437 GCF_000277835.1 Geospiza fortis | reverse complement strand
ATGAAAGTTTTGCTGTTATAAATAGCTTCTCCTCACAAAATAAAAATACACCAAAAAACCCCAGCCCATGCTCCTAAATAAAACAACTGTGTGTCGATAAGGACTGTATTTATGTGCAGCCTGTGCAGTTTGTATTTTGGACATGATGTCCCTGGAGGTTTGGGCATACATACCACTCTCCTTCTTGTCTCAGGTGCACCCATGTCTATGAGGAAAATGATGTGGCTTTGTCTTTGGGGTTTTGCTCTGCCCCCAAGTGATCACATCACAACTAAAAGAGCACATGCTTTTTGACTCACTAGTTTTATCCAACTCATTTTTCAAATTTCTAAATGGCTTTTTCAAGCATTGTTTTCCAGGGGATTAGCTAGCCTTGTTGCATCTCCTTGACAATTAAAAAAATCACCCTTATAAAACGGAATTATTTCATATTCAAGTGGTACAAGTTTTATTTCATGAAGTTGTGTGTATTTTCAATGTAAGGAAATACAGCTAAAATTTTTTTGACCAAACACTTAGTGCTTCCTGTTAGCTCTTCAGAACCAAAAGACACCATCAATGCAGTTTTTATTTCCACAATAATATTAACAGAAGTTAGATTAAGATTGCTTGGTTACACAGTAGTGCTCTCCATTGCTATGCCTGAGTTAAGCTCAGGCCTTCTGCTCTGCAGCAATGCAAAGTCTTGCTGCCATGTGGACAAGTTATTCAAGACTAATCAATATCAGAACATTTTCCCTTCATTACCTTAATCAACCTAATGAAACATTATAACTGATAATAACTGACATAACTGAAATAACTGATCTATTAAAGATTAATGGAACAATAGATTTGACCTGACATATCCTATGATACAATAATATCAATGAGAAGAATTCAGACTTTAGTACTGCTAAATAGGTTAGTTTCCTCTCTCCTTGGTTTATTTCCATTGGTAAATGTAAGAGGCTTAGGTTTTTTTCAGGTTGGCTTCTTTTAAAATAGTAACATCTCCTTGAAAAAAAGACTGTCAATGTCTTGTATACAGATTTATTTGTTTTTGTCAAAGCAAGGAACTCTGCTAATGAGGTCATTCCTATTATGCACCTACTGACCTCTGACTCAGGCTTTCTGAATTCTCTCTGGACAGATTATTTCTAAGTATGCAAGGGACTTGGCATCTCAGATTCAACTTTTTGTGGTAATACCTCAGCCAAGACACCTGAAGAGGACAGTTTTAATACCTTCATTTCTGGAGCTGCAATGTAATTTGTGGAAGAAAATGAGAGACCTATTTTAAATCTAGACTTAGAAACTGTGAGGAAAAAAAATAATCATGCCAGAGTAAACCCAAACCTTTCCAATATATATCCAATCCTGAAATAAAACAATCAAGCCTAAATCTCATCAGAATTGGAAAATACTCACTTTCTCTCACATTTGCTCATAGCTTCACTGCATGAAGTATTAGTTCTATTGAGTATGATTAAGATTATCTGTACTGAGCTATGTCTCTTTCCCAACTCGAATTACATAAAACTGGTGAGATTTCATGAAGTTTCTCAAATGTACTTTGCTCCAAAACCCTCCCTGAGCTCACATGAGCATTCATATTCCTAAACTGTTGACGGTGACTGTCTGATATTTGCTTATTGCTATCACTCTGCATGCTACAAAATGCCCTCTGGCAATTTCAGGAGTGGTTAGCTAAAATGAGTAAATGATAACATATTTGGAAAGATGCTATTTTTTAAAAGAGGACCAGAAAAGTTTAATTTTCTATTTTTTATTGTTGAATAAAGTACTTGGAGTAAAGACCATTTTATTGCAGGCATCAAATATAATATCAAAATACAAATAATAGTAAATACTAGTAGGACTAATCGGATCTAATGTAAGTATTTCTAATTTCTAGCCCAAATATTATTTAATCTGCATATTAGAAATACTTTTATAAATCTCAACTTGAAATACCTTATGGATTATGCATGTAAAGATATTACTTTCAATTCTGCAATTAAAAACATCAAAAAAACCCTTTAGAAATGAGGAAGAATCAAAAAACCCTTTAGAAATAAATGACCACATTAATACACAAGTATATTAGTATATTTAGCCCTATGTGACTTAAGAGACACTGAAGATGATAACCAATTGCCCTCTTTCATATTAATAATATTTTGGACAAGCAACATATCTCTTATGTGAAAGTATTTTGTTAATTTTTTAATCTAAATATTTAGTAGGACTAAAAATATTTACTGACATCTGATTATATGATGGACTTTATGAAGTATTTTTTATTAAATAACTTATATTTTATGTCATTCTTGCATGTAAGTTTTTTCCCACCTCTAAAAACACGGTCCATCATAAAAGCAAATATTGCTCATAGAGACTTAGAGCAGGCCTATGTTAAATATCAGTAATATGGTTAGCATTTGACTAACATGAATTAGTATAAATATGGATGTCAGAAAAGCATTAGCATACCTATACCAATTATTTTCCTACAATTTGTGCTTTGTCTGCAAATTTTAAGAAGCCTTTACTATTTGCATTCTTCAGTGCTATCCTTTCATTCCTCTGTCAAGAGAATTACTGGTTAAGACACCACCATTTAATATATTGGCTTGCATCTTTGCAGCAAACTGGCAGTCACATTTCAAATAGCTTCTGTGAATTTTAACAGGTAGAATGACTAAAAGGAAATCTGCAATATATGATTTCTCTAAATATATTGATGGAGTAGTGAGAGGGCTAGGTGTTTACTTATGTATCTTCCTTTGTTTTCAGTGAGAGTACATGTCTGCCTTCTTAAATGAACAGTCAAGGGTTTTTCTGGTCTTCCTAGGTATACAAAAATATAAATGCCAGACCCCGCAGCAGTACTTAGCACTAAGAACTGCTCATTGCATGACTTCACCTGGCCCAAAAGGCTGCAGAAACCAGGTCCTTCCTCGTCCTGTCTGGTTACTGGAAGGCTGGGTAGGGTTCACAGCTCGACTGGTTTTCACATCTCCCTTTTTGTCCTCCATGGTGGGGATGACCACCACCGGGATGAGAGTGCACTGCTGGAGTGTGCCATCGGAGGACATCACTTCAGTGTATCCGTCTTCACAACTGCATGTCCTAGTCTGCAGGGAACAAGTGTTTTACAAGGTGTAGTGGAAAAACAAGGTTTTCTGTGAGCCATAAAGCATAGCAACATGGATGACTGGAAGATAAGACTGTTTTGATGGCTGCTAGCCAGAAGAGAACCGCTTTGTATATTTTTATGCAAGTTCATACCATATCAACTATGTAATATCTAATTGAAAGGTAGAAAATGGTGCGAGGTGGGTCTTATCAAATTTGTGACTTGTAAAATCACTGAAAATACTTTTTGTTGGTATAATCTTTGTAATCAAGACATGTGTGGGAAGGCCTCCTGGGGGTGTTCTATGCTCCAATGCAGTAGCACATACCTCACTGCAGTAAGCGTGGGGTTGGCTGCACGGTGGGTTACATGACCTGTCAGCATCTGGTTGGCGCATCACTAAACAGCCCCCTGTAGGACAGAAAATCATATTTTCACATGGTAATACCTCACCACTGATGAAATTACTTGTTGCATTATATAATGGATGACAATCTTGTTGCTAATTTGAATGTAAGAGTCCTTTTATTCCAGGGTGAAGCATAATTGGAAACAAGTGTTTTCTTATATGTAGAGTAAGGATACAGCAAATGTATTTAATTCCATGCACATTTTAGAGAACTAATATTTGGCAATGGAGCCTTTTGTTTTCCCCTTTTTTGGATTGCCCAAAAAACCAATTTAAATGCTTTGTTGTACTCAAGGGAACAGATTTGGTTCTACAGGGCCCTCCTTATGACTTACATATCTGTGGTCACAATAGAAACAAAACCACCTTTTTATTTATATCTTTTCCTGTTGAACTAAAAACAAGTTGCTCATCCTGTTTATGAAAGGATACCTGTTTTCTGCTGCTACTGGGTCACTTTTACACATGCCTTTATGAATCAAGGCTTCATGTTAGTCTGAGATTTTGCGAAGGAAAGCAGATTTATCAGTAAAGCATGTACTGAATATTACAATACTGATGATATTGTGGGTTTCAGTTTTTTCCCTTTTTATACAGGCCTAGTTTTCATTTCTACAGCTTTATATATAGTGCAGTTATTGTTATGGACCAGTACACACCATCAGGATTTCCCTATCACTTCAGCCAGAATGATTTTAAAATACATTTAGAATCAGTTTGAATTTACTTGTTTCCTTTTAGCTTATAGAAGAGGGATATGAATCACATTGTTTAAAATTTCTACTGCTACAGGACAACTTATCATGCATCTCCCAAATTAATACCATTTTTATACTGGTGTGATGTGATGATGAAATCCTGATAGCTGAGGTTGGTCACAACCATAGCAGATGCAGTTAGTTGTGGTTACGCAGATCCAAGTGTTAACAGGATGGCTGGTGAAGAACAAAGAAAACCCTGCTGGTTGCCATAAGTTTTCCCCACCCCCAGAAAAGAAAATCATACATCCTAGCATACAAATCACATGCCTGTGGGAATCTATGTAATAAAATATCAGTCATCCAAGGAAGCAGAAGGAAAGAGTTGCCTCATCGCCCATGGGAAATAACACCTTCAAGTAAAAAAGAACTATTCAGCACAGTGATATTATGCAAGCAACTAAATAGAAAAAGACCTTAAAATACCAACAGAACTCACAATAATTATTTAATAATGTCTGAATTAAAATACACTATGTTGAATCCAAATGTGCAAGAATAAGGCTGACAAGACACAGTAATAGAAGATATGGGTTGCTTCTGAATCAAAATAGGTGATCTCAATTTAAATAAATCATGTATGTGCGTCTATCACATGAATGAGCTCATAAATACTGTAGTTTATACAAAACACTTTTAGAAAATGTACAAATGCAAATTAAAATCTGGTTCACTACTGTATAGTTAATGTAGAGAAGTTCCCTCTACATTATATATTAGTACAATAGAAGTACTGTGTTTGAAAACTATCATAAAATCCATTAAAACTATATTTTTGCATTTAACAGAAATATATGAAAAATATAGTTTTGTGTTGCATGGAGCCCAGTGATTGCATGTTCTGGAATATTCCTTCCTTTGAAATCAGAAAATTATCACAGATTAAAAGACATATACAAATAAGCTTTGAAGAAAAAGTGATACAATATAGGTCTCAGGTTTGTCTGCCTTGGAGGTCCCATTATGAAAAATCTGCCAATAATACAGAGCCATACTCTTGTCTTTCCTAACATTTATCACAAGGCTGTATTCAATCACATCAGAATAAATTATTATTTTCATGTGACTGTGATTTATGAATATACTCTGATTTTAACATCTCAGAGTCGTAATCTCCAAGATGCTATTTACTCCAAATCCTATAGGACCTTTCATAGATAATGTCCTATATTAATCTCAATAAGAATTCTCTCTTATAGTTTTACTTACCATAGAAAGATCTTAGCTAAGCAGGAAGCAATCAAGGTGCATGAATAATGACCTGTTGCAATTCTTGTGAACAAGATGTGTTTTAATAGTCCTACACAAGGTTGCAAGAGACTTTGAGCTATTATTTCAACACCTTGTAAAAATAACACAAATATTTTATTTCTACTGTCACAACAGACAGTAGTGGTGGACTCCACCATGAATAAGTATTGTGGTGGCAATAAATAACAGCCCCTCTGCTGTGACTGACCTGACAACAGCTGGCATTGAGGATATTTTTACAGTCTCTGGGATTCTTTTACTATCACTTGGTCTGACACAAAAATTATGTAAATAAATGCATAAGTCTTTGCCAACATATAAATCCATATAAATAGACTCATATGAAAGTTTTCTTCTGAGATCTCAGTAGTTCCTAATCCATGTCTTTTGTGCTTTGGCTTGCATAAAAAGTCACAACATCCCATAGCAGTCCATTATGTATCCTGATACAGATTTATGGCATCAAAGTAAATAAATAAACTCATATTAGCACATTTATTAAAATGTTATATTTTGTAACATATATGGATGATACTATCAAACTGTGCAACTTTCTCTGCCTTTGTATAGGTATTGAAATGACCTGCAATACATAAAAAGTTTATTTGTTGTAGGGCTTGAAACCCTACATTTAGAAGTGTAAAGATGCCTATGGTAATAAAAAAACCCAACCATATACAATGTAAAACATTTCAGGTCCACTACATGAGATAATATTTATATTTACCAAAAGCATTACATGCTGCATGATTCTAGAAAACAAACAACATCTTTAATATGCAAAAATATGATTTTGATTCATATCCAGGAAGGTTGGGGGGGGGTTTCTGTTTGTTGGGAAACACATTATCCACCTGTTTTCCAGGCTTTTTTGTGTATATAAAATGAGTAGTTACCTGTGACATTTAACCCATCTGACCTTTGGCACCACACAGTTCGAGAAGACCCCTTCCATGGGCTAGCCATCCACTTGTACTCGTAGCACTGCCCATCTGCACAGAGAACATTCACATTTCAAGACATTTAATGACAAGGTTTTAGACTACCACGGGGAGCAGCCACGCTCATCAGCTGACCATACTCATTTTGTGGCCACACTCATTATGATTAATGACTTGTACAGCTGTTAAGTATGCCCCTTTCTCCTTCATCCAGCACTGAACCACACACATGGATCTCCCAGGGTCTCCTGCACTTACTGGACACATGGAGAATAGACCAGCTGTGTCTGAGACACTAACTAGGATTATGAGCAAGGCTAATGCAGTAAATGGGTACAAGAAATGTTTCCAATAAGCTCATAATGGTTGTGGCCCATCTGTTGTGCAAAACTCATTTAGGGGTCAGGTTCCTTTCCTGGTAACACTGAGCTTCAGCCAGTGCTCCAGTGCTTGGTGAAGTGGCTAGGGCTGCATCTAGCTTCATGTCTCAGCTCTTCTGTGCACATCTCATATGGTCTGGGATATCTGGAACATGGAGTCCTTCTGCACCTTAGCTCTCTATCATAAATATAAAATTCCTTTTTGTCTGATCCAGCCTCTGAATGGCCAAGTTGATACAGGAAACTACTTTTCTTAGACAATTTGTCTACTAGCAGTAGTAAGCATGGCTGAGATATTTTAATGATATTGTCATGCAATCAACAATTCAAAGAGTAGAAAGGAATCTAAATCTGGTTATGAATCAAAACTCAGAGATTTCTTTTTGTTAATGTTACTAAGTGTATAGGGAAACCCTTTGTCCCATATAAAAAGAAATGTCATTATTAAAAAGAATCATTTTAGAGGGTAGCACATGATAGTTACACTTGAAAGTTTTTCTCTTTATGGTTGATCTATGGAAAACAACAATTTAAGTGTATTTCTGTTTATCAAATTTGCATTTGCCTAAAATTGCTACCATGAACAGAAAGAAAACAAAATTATGGTTTTTCTGTATTTTTTCTTACAGGAACCAGCTTTAAGTATATTTTGGTGCTTACCATTGCATGGTCTTGTTTCCAAAGCCTGTTCTGGACAAAGATGTTGATTCTCTAAGTCCTGAACGATCACTGCTCTAGATCGGACTTGTACTCCTCCAAAACCAAGATCCTCACCATTAAAACAGGTTAGCTGGCAAAGGCTCCATTCTGACCACTCTCTCAAGTAACAGTCCCCTGTCAAAGAGCAGTTTTAGAAGATGAATGACCATTGTATGCGAAGTTTTTTACACTGAATATGCCTTTAAAATGTCCAAGTACGGTTTCTGAATTTTTCTTCTTTTTAGTTCCTTTCGTTCCTCTTTTTAAACTTGACTCATAAGGTAGAAATCATAAGAGTTTGATACTCTCTGAATGTCTGTGTCATAGAAAATATTATAAAGATTGTACAAGGGCCCATTTGTTCTAAAGCAGTTTTAGTTTCTTGTAGCATTCCCATGAGATCACCCTCATTATAAATCTCTTTGCAATGCTCTACCCACTGTCTAGATTTTTGTACATTTTAATATATTGTGCATTTTATGTCTTATGGTAAATTTACATAATTTTTTAAATTCCTCTTTGGTCTTAGAAAACATTGTCTAGTATTAAGAAGATAAATTATTGCTTATCTTTCTCTAAATAGACATAGAAGCAACTGATGGAAAATCCTTTACAAGAAAGGGAAATGGGAACACAATTAAAATGTCTGTTCCTGCTATTTCATGTTAGGCTAATAGACCTGTAGAATTCTATAGTGTAAAACTGAAAAATAAAATTATACTAATGACGCTAATTAGCACAATCAGCTACAGAACATTTAAGGAAGATCTGAGGCACAACACAAAGAAACCATTTTGGTAAAACTGCAGTTGAAAATGGGACTAGACTGTGCACAAACTCATAAATAAACCTCTTAGTTCTCATTATTTCAGAGAGAAAGCCATTAAAAATTCATGCTACCTTGCATTATACTGATGACAGATATAATCAGCACTGTGTTGACCGGATGCCTGATTAATGAAGGAATTTTATTTGCCAACCTTAGGAAAGCATGCAAAGAAATGAATAATTGACGAACTGATGTATACATAATAGGAAAACAAGTAGTGATTTTTGGAAACATTAGCTGGAGCGTATCATTAGCACATCCCCACAGGGCAGTTATTCTTGCTGGCTAAATGTGATATTGTTGAAGAACAGGTCCCTGCTCAGCAAAATTTTTAAAGCAATCAGTAAGCTGCTATATTTTTTATAAAATTCATTAATATGAAAACATAACTACAGTCTCTGTATTCTTCCAGTTTCCATTTAAGAAGTAAAAGTACATGAAAATTATGCAATTGGAATGCAATGTACAAAGCAGTGATGGAAATCTCTCGATTTCTTATTAATTTCTATCTATTGAGACAACTTTACCTTCAGTCCAATCTGAAATAAACTGGGGAAAAAACTCTGGGAAAGAGGAGAGTTCCAAGAGAATGAAAATAGAGTACTGGTATGAAACGACAGCTACATTAGAACTGAAGGAGTTTATCACCTCTTCTCAAGATTCATCATTAATAGCTATTGAAAAACAGCAATATACTTCAAATTCTACAAGAAAGTGTTTGGAATGAACTGGAGTGTTTTTACTGGAAATTAAATGGCTCTTATATGCTCTTAATCCTTCTCATTATGAACATCATGGACCTGATCAATCAAAACAGCTCCTTTAGATTCAGTTCACAAAGGCAATGATAGAGCATGTCACATCCAGAGAGCTAAACAACTAGAGGCATTCATGTTTTCTCAGAGATCAAAAACTTAGTTTCATTTGGAATAAAACCTCTAAAGGAAACAACAAGACATCTTAGCTTATCTACCTTAGACACCCATAAAAGGCATCAAGTCTTTAGCCACTGGTAAAAGTATTAATAAAGCTGTTGCATAGTCTACACACTTAACACTAATATTAATCTGTAAACCAACACCCTTTCTTATAGAGTTAAATACAGGCTTTATTTCAATGGATTTTGTGAAAAAAATATATATGTCTTAGATACAATCTATGACAGAGAGCTCATGTCTTTTATAAATTTAAAATCTAGTATTTTTTCTAATTGATTGATTATCATGAAGCCACTCCTAAAAAGTAATTCTGTTGGTCATTTGATAGACAAATCCAATCAGTAAAGCAGATGAAAAAGATTTTATTGCCTGTGGCTAATGCTAGGCCCCAGTAGCTATAATGACACCCAAGCAATCTTGAAATGCAACATCTATTTGAACAGCTTTGTTACCTGGACAAGGGAAAGTGCAGGTTTCCTCAAGTATTATCTTCTTGTCACCATCTATAATAGGCTCTATTTCTCCACAGAATTCCTCATCTACTACTTTGCCAACATCTTCAATGGATCCATCATAAACCACACAGGAGATGTTCCTCACTCGTGTTCCCTCTCCACATTGAGCATCCTACAGAAGGAGAACATATATTGATTAATACTGAACAGAAGAAAGTGTCAAAAGACTAGATCTGAGTTACATGTCATTCTATCCCCTATTATTTTTCTTAACTACTTATTCACTCCAATAAGGAGAAAAAGGAGACAAAAAAAAAAGAGAAGACATGGTTCATTACTTCTGAAACAAAAAAAAATACCCAACCCAAAATTTCTGGTCTCTGGTAACTTAAATTACAGAGCTAATTATGTCTTTGAATTGCAAAGAGAGCAGTATGCCAAGTGAAGATCTCTTCTAATATGTGAATATATTTCTGATTATATTCTTTTACAATAGAAGTATTTAAATTATTAGCAAAGATGCTGCTCAGGTACCAAAGTTTACATTTATACTCTGAATATCTGTAAGACACTGTTGCATCTATTGATAAATATGAAATCTAAGGAAAAAAACTAAACTTATTTTTTGTGTAAGAGAGGTAGAAACAAATTGTTTAAAGAGTTAATAAGGAGGTATCCAGGCATATCACAAATATGCCTGGATCCACACTTCCCATAACTTCTAAGTCCCATATGGCTTTTACCTCTACTTTGCATGTAGACCATTGACCATATTGCCATCGATAACAAGGTTTTACTGGACAGGGTTTGAATTGCTCCATCTGAGAAGGACAAGGTCTCCCATCACCCTGAAATGGCTGATTTATGGTTCTTCTTCTGATCATTTTTCCTGTAACAAAAACCAGCAATATAACTAATAACAAAATGGTTAGACTGATTTATTCCTCAAGATGGTTCTATTTTGCTGAAAAGCATTGTGTTTGAATAAAGCATTTTTTTCCAGATTTGACAAATTGAAGTATAAAGCTGATCTGTTATCTCTTGTCTGTTATGTGGATTCATATTTTCCAAGTCAGACACTTTATATTCTGTCATTTGTTTGTAGTGTAAGAAGCGCAGGAGGATGCCTGATTAGGATTGCTCCTGTAACAGCAAACAAAAGCAGTAATTTCCTAGTTCAGAAGCTTGAAGAAAAATATTCTTTATGAATGTGACAACATGTTTTTCCATTTCAGTGGAGACTCCTGCTCCTCATCTGGGGCTTGCTGCTAGAAGAGGCCAGCAAGCTGCGCTCTTCCCTCAGTTAACACAGAAATATGCAACCCATAATTGTCTGATTCCCACATATGCTACCCAGGTTCACTGAGATACAGGTTCTATTTCAAATACTTATATAAACTGAAGGAGAAAGTCTCAGTCTTTAAAATATGCCAAAGGCATGTACTGACCTGTAAGGCCACATGTTTGAGAGCACTCAGACCAAGCAGACCAGTCAGAGAGTTGACAGTTCACAGGACATTCCACCACACAGGACATATTCATTTGCCATGTCTTTTCCAAACCAAGCTGAAAGAAAATGTGAAATGGTTAGCACAAAACTCGAGGCCTGTATCATCAGTGCAAGGTAAAAAAGTAAAGTGACTAAGACATTTAAAATTCTCACTTCAAGACAGTCCTAATGGCTATACTGCTCTTCATATACATGCACAAATCCCATTTTCATCAATCATTTTCTAAATGAGAACCTATAAATGGAGGGCTTAATCTCTGCACTATTACTTTTTACAACAGATGAAGGCCAAAATCATTTATGAAGTATTTTGAAAGAGGAATGCAAAAATATTGAACAGCTCTTAATAAGTGAATTGAAGTGATACTAGAAGCCAAGTTCAAAACCAGCAAAAGGAGGAGGATGAACATGTGCTAGATATTTAAAAGATGTTGCAGATGCTGAAAGTTTACAGGAGCTCAAGAGAGACTGAACAAGTTAATGGAAGAGAAATCTGAAGGTTTAAACCCATAGAAAACCCATCAGGCAAATGCAGTTCAGGAGCTGAAAACAGGTGGAAGCTGTGAAAGGAATAGGTTGATACTCTTGTATGTCTGTGCTTCTTACTCTTCCTGGGGCATCTGCTTATGTCCCTCTTGTTTTCTTCCTAATGTGCTATATAATTGCATGATTTCTATTCTATTCTATTCTATTCTATTCTATTCTATTCTATTCTATTCTATTCTATTCTAATCATGCTATCCATACAAAGATATTGACATGACACTGACAATGATTAAAAAAAAAAATACATCTGTGCATTTTTTTCTGAAAAACTTTGCAAAAAAACAGAATCCTCTAACATCTGTAAAGTAAAAGCTTCATTTTCTGGAGGGGTCTGAGTGAAGGGGACAGAGAAATTAGTCTCAAGACTCAAGTTTTCCCAAAAATATATTCTGTTCTCAGTTTCCCCCCAGGTATGATTCAGCCTAACGCCCCACCCCAGAGAACGAATTTTTATAATGGAAGGAAGTTTTATAATGATGCTCAAGACATGGCACAAGAACTACATGCTCCTTTGGTCTGATCCTGGACAGCCATTTCTATGTTCTTATAAAATCACACACTGCAGATTTTCCCTATCCATGCAAGGAAAGAGATATTCTCACTAACACACATGAGAATATATGATGCAAAATTAAATGTGACTGATGGCAAAAATATTAGCGTAATAACACCTGCATCCTGCACAGCTGAATTAAACAGGGTGTATGATCTAAAGTGTGAAAGAAAATCAGTCCTGCCAACATGAACAGATCTACAGCTTTTCAGCACAAAGGACTGTCCTCTTCACTGGACCTCACCAGTAGATCCTGATCATCATTGACGCATTTCAGAATCCTAGGCAGTTGTGAATATCTTTAACTAGAAAAAATCTCCACCTAGTTAAAAAAAAAAGCAAACTAGACATTTCAAAACCTATTAATTTTAATGACTGTAAAAGTTAATGATACAAAACCAGCATTTAAGACTTTAAAAAGGAGATAAACCCACTCTTTCCTTCTAAACACAAGCATAGAGCAATAATTAGGCACAACATTAACATGCCATCCATAAATAAACTACCACAAGTACTGAAAATATCTCCTCATGATAGACTCACCAAGCTTTAAATTTGCATTTACAGTACCATTTATTGAGACAGATGAGGGTTTAGACCTCTGTTTGCTTTTATACATCAAAGAATGAGTTCTCGGCTTTTCTCAGAGGTTCAGTATAGCCTTGATTATACAGCTATCACACACAGACAACACCTGAAACCTTTGGATAATCTGGAATTTGGATGATTAGGAAGCTAGAGAGCCCTCTTTGAAGTCCATATTTGGGTCAAACCTTCTGAGCAAAGGCTTTACAGCCTGCTGAATTTATTTCTGCCAATTATAGAAACATGACCGCTCTCTTCAAGACTGGTCTTCTCAGCTGGACTTTAGCAGCTCAAGAGGGAAAAGCCCAAGAAAGATATTAACAGTGAAGAGGAGAAAGCAGAAGGCCAGATTACCCACAGTGACCTCCTATTTGCATGTCTTAGATACTGAAGTGCTGCTTAAATAGATCTGGGGAACAACCGACAGGTTGCAGTTCAATAGTATTCACACATTCTCATCCCTCTCCTTCCTTGAACTGATGAATCACAGTTCAACTTGAAGAGCTCAGAAAATATTTGAAAAAGTGTTCATTAGCTCCCTGACCCTAAAGCTTTTGTTCTGGATGAGCTGTGGTTTCTGACTCAACA
The DNA here is from genome assembly GCF_000277835.1 of Geospiza fortis. Lineage (NCBI taxonomy): Eukaryota > Metazoa > Chordata > Aves > Passeriformes > Thraupidae > Geospiza > Geospiza fortis. The sequence goes on along the minus strand of NW_005054307.1, from coordinate 3,325,874 downwards.
ACGTTAAGTACTGAAAGCCACCCCCGTGCGCTCTGTGCTTCTGGTCACACATGCCAGGGGCAGCAGGCTGTCACACCAGCATGCTCCTTAAATCCTGTGATCCACAAGAAGTATCTGTACTTATTTATGGGAATGTTTGGCACCAAAGATTAAACTCTGCTGCTGGAGATTAATCATGTAATCTGACAAGCAAACTATTCACAAATAAACCAGCTTAATTGCAGACACAACTGCTGGTTTCTAGGCTTTTCTCATCTTTAATTAATGGTAAATGAATGAAAATAAGTCTATAAAAAGGAATATGAACAGGATCAGCTTGCTTTAGGTGATTTGATTTTTAAATATTCAAAGAAAGAGAAGTCACGTTCTTGTCATAAGTAGAAACCAAGTAATCCAGGTATTACTATGCTTTGAGAGTTTGAAGAGAACTACATTAACATAACCAGGACTTGGAAATAAGCTCTGGAAATTGTTTTATCTTGGCAGTAATCAGGATGACTGGCTACCTTCTTTAGCTGGTCAACTCACATAAACACAAGATCATACGGACACATAAGGAAACCAGAACACAGGGGCTCAGATGGAATGTTAGTATTTAACTCTGCTGATGCTCATACCTGGAGATGGTTATAGACAAAATTCAGCATCAAGGGTTTTTTTTATATATGGCTTTATTGCTTTCTTGAACTACATATTTTACAGAAGCTCACTACAATAATGAGTCTTAATTTCTTAGGGATCAGTGTAGGTTTATCTATTATGAGCTCTCTTCTTTGCATATAATAATAAGAAACATAATTCAGTATATGTATCTACACATAAAGTAAGCAAATCTTTACTCATGCATCTAGTACAAAGTTTTATGATGGCCCAGAAAAAATTAATTGACTAGATCATTATAAAATTACTTCACATTTCTCCTATTCATTAAATTTTCCAACCACATGCACCTTATTTTGAACTTCACTTAATATTTCTGTACTGCACTTATAATGTGAAAACACAGTGGAAACCCCCACTGTGAATGATCATTAGCAAGAAGTGTGTAGTATGAATTTGCATTTTGATAATTTCTTTAATACTCTCCTCTTGTGACCTGCAAGGTCACAGAGTTGGCTTTCACATCTTTAGAGTGAAGGGTCTGTTAGGATCTGAACAGCTTGGCTTTCCTGCTAATCAGGTTAACAGGTTTTACTCCTCAGTTATTGGATCAGCCTTTGACCTTGTTGGACCGCTGCTTACACATCCATAATTCAACAAATAGTCTTAACTGTGTGACTAGGGAGTGGATCAGAGCTTTCTACAAGATGTATCTCTATATGATCTGTTGATAAATCCAGGACATCACTGCAGTGATGTCTGTTGGCCAGTCATTTACAGCAAGTAGCTCTTGAGATATTATATTCTTGCCCTCATTATTCTTCTGAATAATAAATTTCCATTTCTTAAATGCAGAAAAACTCCAGAGGTTTTCTGAAATGAGATTTCAGTGTAAAATGTAATCAGTCCTAAATGTTGTTTAAAATCTTTGCTTAACAGGAATAATTTCTTGGTTTTATAGTAGAAGAAATATATTTTCCCATAAAATCAAATAAATCATATTTCTTTCTGTTGAAATATTTATTTGGATGGATATTTTACATCATGTGTGGGTATTAATTACTCAATATTGCAACCTCTTAGAAATGACAGACATTCCTTTTCTAACACACTAAAACATTATAAAAGCATTAGTGCACTGCCTTATTAACTTCACAGCAACTTGCTAGTATGACTTAGGGTAGTCATACCCTGAGTTTTTTCTTGAGACCTAATTTTGGTGTCTGTCCCATTCCTGGAAGTGTTCACAAGGCCAGGCTGGAGGAGGCTTTCAGCAAACTGCTAGAGTGAAAGGTGACCCTGCCCACAGAAGGGGCTTTGATCTTTAGGGGGATGATCTTTAAGAACCCTTCCAACCCTAACCATTTTATGATTCTGTGAAATTATTAGACTTTATCAGAAACCCAAGAACTATGAGGGAAGGAGGAACATGGGACAGATGTAAGTCTCAGCCAAAACTCTCTGCCTTTGATAAGAACTTATTGATTCAGGAATCCAGGATGTTGGAGGAGATAGGAGAAGTTTAAATAGGTCAGATACACCATTACAAAATTATAGCTCAAAATAAATTATGGGTTTCCTGATTCCCTTCACTTCTGATGAGACTCTTTTCTATGGGCACATCCTGAGAGCAGATAGTTGTCAGGAGGGTCCCACAGAAAAGCTGTTGGTGCCGAAACTGCTATGGGGCCTTTCCCCCTTCGTTCCCCATTGCCAGTTATTTTATTTCTGATGTGATGGTGGTGGGGGAATGGCAGCTGAAAGAAGTGCAGTTACTTTCCATTAGAAATGCATGTAGGATTGCCCTTAAAGTAGTACTGGGGCTTTTTTTGGTTGTTTTGGTTTTCATGGTTTTTTCCATACTACAGACTCCATGCAATTGAAAGCACTAGGATCAATGCACAAAATTTCAGGAAACCAGTGCTGTCAAACTGGAGGTTAGTTTGAACATTTGTAAAATGGCTCTTTCAAACTTAAGGGCTCCTGTCTGCTTGCTAGTTCTCCTTATACACTCCTACTTAATATTACATTCATGCTGCACATTTTTTCACACTAGCTTGGCTATTTTTTGCATCACACAGCTGGATACAAGAAGTTAGCATTCAGCCCAGCTGCAGAATGACACGTGAGAAATATTTTCCAACACATTGAGTAAATGATTAATACTGGCAGGTGTCCAAGACTCCGTGCAGAAGTTGTATCAAATTAGAGTTATGATTAGTATTCTGATTGAGATTTATTACCTTTATTCTACTTTATTAATTATTGTTTCTAAGTAATTTCCTTCAGGACATAATAATTAGCATATGTTCACAGAGGCACTTAAAAGTAACCAAAAGAAATAGTATAAAAATCATTTGATGGCTCGGTTCATTTCAGAGGTACTTAACAATCCATGAATAGTGTTGCAAAACATCTGGTGAAGATGCCATACAGCTCAGTTGGCTCAGTATTAATTAGCACAATTAGAAGGGAGCTTTCTCACAGGTACCCACTCACCTCTTCACAGTATTTCAGGTCAACTGATTTGCCATCACTGCGAACGCAATCGAGCATCCGCGTTTTGATACCGCTGCCACAGACAGCCTTCTCGCTGAGCTGACACGTGCTCCAGTCTGCAAAGGAGGAATTCATTAGCATTGCAGACTTTCAGATAGAATTCATAATGATCCAGTCTCCCACCTAATTCTGATGGCCTAAAGCAACCCTCACAAGGAACTTTTACATATGCAAAGGCTCGCGGAGCCCAGCTGCTACACATTTTTGGAAACAGTGACCTTACTGCAAACGTCATTGCCATGGTACCTTCCTGAAAAGTGCATATTTGGTTTTGTCTGCATGGATTTTGAGTAAATCACAAAATTATATGAGAAATACTTTTCCTGGAGTTACAGTATGCACATTTCACACACAAACTCAATTTAATATTTTATCAAACAGCCTGAGTCAGCTTTCCGTACAAGTTCCGCAGCTGCATCTGGGTAAGAATGGAAAGCAGAAAAATCCATCCTGTAAGGTGAATGGAAATGATCTGTAAGATGTGATCCCAGGCTGTCACTATAACACAAATACCTGTCACATTGTAGTCATAGTGGTAGCAGTTCTTGTTCAAAGTGCAGGCTTCTGTCTCAGTGGCAGCAGGACAAGGCTTTCCATCATCTGGTTGTCTAAGGCATTCTGCTGACCTTTCACGGACACTACTTCCATTGCATGGCTTGAAGGTAAGATTGGAAACAGCTTAAATATTTTGACACCCTGATAGCTCTCTATGCAGCAATACAACAACCTTTTAAATAATCCCTTCACAAAACACAAGTGTAAAATAACAGGTTCCTGCTATTGTATAAGAGAAACCCTTTTCTTTAACCTAACTTGGTAACACCATTCTATTTTCCTAACCAATGCATATTTCACTATTAGTATTTTGGAACTATTTCACTCATAAACAGGATATTGAGATGCTAACTTTCCAAATGTTATAATGTAGTGCACCAAAACCTCTCAGAGGTCCTGAAGCACTTTTCTTTTTGGTGGTGGTTCTTTTTTTTTTGTTTGGTTTTTGTTGTTGTTGTTGGGTTTTTTTGTTGGTTTTTTTTTTTTTTTTTTTTTTTGACATTTCTTTTCGAAATTCCTGTCAGGAAGGAATGGGAGAGGAGACTCAAAATTACTTTTCTATACTCAGTCTTGATCTGCAGACTCACTCGTATCAGGATAGTGACATTTTCAGTTCAGTGACTGTGCTGCTATGCAGAGCCTCAGAGCTAGGCTAAAAGACAAACTCACATGCCACTGCCAAAGCTATTCCACCACACAGAAAGCACCCCACACTGGGAAGAGCGACCACTGGGGACATTTTAGTCTGTGTTCTGGAAGAATTTAGTTTAATGGAAAGTACTGTCACATTTCGTTTGCAGCCTACACAAAACAACCCTAAAGATGACACTATATATAGATATTTACAGGTGTAATAAGTTCAGCATCTTTGCAAAACACATCATACATACACTTTTAAGGTATCCTCCCAAAACTATAAATGTGGCACTTCGATATACTGCTTACCAAAGAGCACTGAGACCACGACCCCCATTCAGACATAACACAGTCCTCAGGACATGGCAGTGTGCATTTTCTAGCACCGAGTGGCATATCTTCAGGATCACACAGATAGTCTTCTACTGTGTCAGAAGGACCATCCACAGTGTTTAGCATGCACCTAGGAAAAAAGAACTGCACATCAACTTCACTTGCCATGGATTTTGTATGGTATGTGTTCTAGAGTATTCTGAGGCATTTTAACATTTTGTCAGCACATAAATGAAATAGGTATTGATCTATGAATATCCAAGAAAAGCTAAAGAGTCAAAAACAATCCTCGTTTTCACAGATGACAGCAACATAAAGGCATGCACATAATTTAGACAATCTTTATCAGTGATTTCCTGGGAGCCCCTGGGCAGGTGATTTGCTTGACATTAGCTGACCTCTAAACCAGAATAATGCAAATCACCTATTGTTTAGACATATTTTTTGCATACTTCAGGTGGTAACTATTAATCCAGAACTATTACAACTTCAAAAATTTTATATTCTTAGTATTAATCCTTAATTTACACAGATGCCTTTTAATTGCCAATAGATTAAATTAGGAATCAAGGCCTATATCCATAACAAGTAGACAGAGTCATATTGCACTCCCTGAATCTATTTTGATTTATATCATCCAGGCTCCAGGTCTGGACTCAACACTAGGCATTACATAGAATTACATCAAATAAAATACAGCCAAAACTGAAAGTGAAGGTTCTTTAAAGTGAAGGAGGAGCAATATTGTTTTACCTGACTTTCCTTGTTTGAACACCTTCTCCACAATTCTCTTTTAAGTCCACGTTGGTCACCTTGCAGACACTCCAGGGCTCAGTTACCCATATGTACTGGCTGCAGTCACTGTGGCAGGGGACTACCTCATACACCTGGAATCCACAGTCGGTGTCAGTTTTGGTGCACACAAGTAAGATAAACATGCAAAAGTGATCATACAGAAAAAAGGCATTAATGCTCTTGGGAAGAATAAAAAATATGAACTTGATGATTTAGACACTATGTTAATAATACAGATTAAATACTATAAACTACTGAAATAACAAAAAGATAGAAGCTATTGAATGTTGGATTCTCTGTTTTTCTCTGCCACTAAGCCCATGCTGCGCCATTTCCACCAAAAACATCAACAGAACTAACATAAAGTCTGTAACAAGGCTAGCTCATGAGTACAGCTTTTTAAAAAATGCTCTTAAAACTCTGCTAGCACTTTAGCTCTGTCCTTCACATCTCTTCTCTATGATTCCATCCCACTATTAAATTATTATCCCAGTTATTAGTTGTGAGGGTTTTGTATCACTAAGGAGAGGTGACCTTAAGAGAAATTATACTAATATATATTGATTCACTTTATTTATTCATTGTGTATGCTTAAAATCCTTCTGATGTATGTGTGTACCAGAATTAGTGTTATGTTTAGATTTGAATACAAATTTTTAAATGGCAACTCACATAGCAATTTCTACATGTTCCATGTAATGACTCAAACACACATTACAAAAAATAGGACAGAGAGCACATGTTGAGCAAGAAGAACATGTTGAGCTTAAACATCTATTTTATAAACACTCACCTGTGCCTGAAGAAAGTATTTTCATGAACCCAAAAGAAAGAAAAAAAAGCAAAGAGAAAAAGTTAGAATTGTATGAGTGAAGCATAACTATTTAAACAGAATCAATTTAGACAGAATTTTATTATAGACAATATAAAATTTTATTATACACAATATTCTATTAGTTCTGCAAAGAAAAAGGGCATTATTTGTTTCTCTTGGATCTCCTTTGCTATCATAAGGTAATTTGCAAAAAGTTTGCCCTTGGAAGAAAATAAATTTTATAAATCACAGCTGGTGGGAAGAAACTGTATATTACCTAGTCTCTTGGTTAGACAGTTGAACTGTTTTCCCTTTTTGCCTATAATGAGCATGAAACTTTTACACAGTAGGGAATCCAGTCTCTTTTAGATAAGAGAAAATCCTCAGTGTTTTTGGAGGACACTTGACTTCTTTATCAATTGAAATTCTTCTGACAGCATTAGGTGCAATAGATTCAAACAAATAAATGGAACTGTCAATTCTCATCCTTCCAAAGTTCCTATGTCCTTCATGGAATATCTTAATTATGCATAAATTACTTAAAGTCCATTGCCTTGAAATTATACCAGCAAATTTGACATATCATTCTAGGTATCAAGTCAGCAAAATCAAAACTGCTGAAAAATCTAAGACTTGTCTTGAAGAAGTTCTTGATTTCTTTCCAGCAACCCTTCTTGAGTAGAAAAAGATTGCTGATGTTTGATGGTTAACCTGCAACAAAATACCACAGAAAATAGAATGCCTTGGACACTAAGTGTGTAGTCTGATATCATGTCACTGTGTAGCTGATCAGCCCATGCACAAGACCACCAGCGTAGTCAACGTACTTAGGCCTTCTCTGAAATATACTAACAATAAAAGGCATAGAAGTGTGTAGTGAAAATGCATCTTAGGGAAGGTACTGGACTCTGTTGAAAATTTGTTCTTGAGAGTTTTTCTCCAGAGTTTCCAAAATGAGAAGAGAAAAGCCTTAATTCAGGGAAATGTCTGTATGTCTGACCCTGGTTAGCATAAGAAGAAATACATAAACCCCACACACTCAACAGCTTTTGCAGTAACATAAAATTTTGATATCTTGACAGAAAGCCAGAGGAGAACTTTATATTGCATTGCACATGTGAGTGGCATTCTTGTGACCTTACTGGCATTTTTGTAGCTATGACTGCAAGCCACAGCAGTTTGGTGGTATAAGAATTGCATACTTATCCTGCTCTTGATAAGGGGGAAAATAATGCTTGTAATCAATGAAAAGATGGATGTCCTTAATTTCTCTAACAGTCTCAGATTAGTCCCTTCATTTGAAACCATCTTATGGCCATTGACATGATTTTATATCAAACCTGACTCCATTATTACTGTAATTATGATGTCTTTTAGCCTATTGAAGCGAGTACTAAGCAAGCTTTATTCAGTTGGAGTGTGGTTTGGGAACCACCCTGGCATGACATTGAGTGACACATCCAGCTTTCACTGTGCTCATCCTTCCTCAAATCACAGGCACACATGTCAGCCCTGAGAGACACTGAACGACTTCTTAACAAGGTCTTAAGGATTTTATTTCAGTGTTTCCCTGGCCTTACTATTAGAAAGTTTTCCCAAGGCTTAACCCAAATCTGCTTGCAGCAGTGTAAGCCCACTGCTTTTATCCTATCCATGATGGCCATGGAAAATGGATTATTTCCTCCTTCTTTGCAACAGCCCTTTATGTATGTACTAGCAGACTGCCAGCATCCTCCCTCCCACCTCCTGTTCCCTGGGCTAGGCAGCATGTTGTAGTCTTTCCCCAGGGTCATAATTCCTAGATGTCATCCTACAGCACAGTTCTTCTGTAAATCATAGTACACATACTTGTGGGCAGCAAAGATCCAATTTTACCACTATGGCTCATATGTATGCAAATAAGAGTGTTACATTATTAAGTAAAAAATATGTAACTTAAACACATTATATTGAATGATTATTGAATGATGACTCTGAAAAGTCAGTTCTTTTCCAGCTGAATGGCGGATCATATTTAGTTTAAATAACTAATTCAAACTTGGAATATCCGTGCATTTTTCTGCATGTTTCTGAATTGAAAGGGAATGTATTTAAAAATGAAAAATAAAGGCTTTATATTTTTCAACATCCTTACAATATCTGTGGAATGTCCTTCTCATGAAAGTACTATATTTTAATTTTTTTTTTACAATAATTACATTTGGAATCAGCTATTTGTCAAAGACCATGTAACCACACATCATATGAGTCAAAGTACCGGCAGAGGGCAATAGTGTTGCATAGAAGTGGTGAACAGACCTCCAGCAAAACCACCTTTGATGCAGAAAAATACAAGCCTATTATGTACTACATGAATATTAAAGAAGGAAAAAGACTTTTGTATAGACTATAATTTGCTCCTATTGAAACACGTTCCCCCTAATTTAAAGCATATTTACATGCTGACCCAAATCCAGCAACCCTCATTCTAGTTCGTATTTTGTTAAAGTAGATCACAAACTTGGTTTATTAGCTGCGGTTAAACACTTATGATTTTCTAAATTAGAACTAATTACATCCCCTAAAGTAGAAAATTAGATCAACAAGCCATTTCATTCTGTTTTAGCAAAATGTCAATAGGATAATACTAAGTACATGCATTTTTATTCAAATGTAAATTGAGAGCACTTTTTTTTAAAAAATCTTTGAATATTTACAGAAAAGACCATGTGGTTGTTTAACATGCCTCTGCAGACTAAATTAAATTCAACATTAATATGAATATAAATCAACTTTGAAGAGCATAAGTTAATTCACAAGGAATGTTTTTCCTTTCTAAAACTCTCCAAGGAAAGAAACTTCAGGGTTTAACTTGGGCTAGTGCTAAACTTGGTCCCAAAGACTAAATGCTTGTTAGCTGTCCAAGCCTTCCAGCATTCCCAGGGCGCTCTTGGATCACATTTTATGGTTTAGTTTCACTTGAAGAGGATCCAGACTGTATGGTCAGACTGCTCCAAACTGCAAGTGCAGTTTGTGGGACAGCTGGGAGAATTGCATTTGTGACTGAACTGCACTGCCAGGGCAGGAGTACCCAAGAAGGTCAAGCTCCAGCTTGAGGAGAACCCACTAAGGGACACGGGGATGACTGTTTGAGTGTTTTGTTTTCTGATCTAAGATGATCAGGAAATGACACTAAAATCTTGCCAGTTTGAGCAACTGTAACAAGACATTTTACCCCCTGTCATGTATTAGAAGATTAGAAGTTTAGAAGGGATATTAAAGATCATCTAGTTCAAAGCCCCCTACCTTCCACTGGACCAGTTTGCTCAGAGCCCCATCCAATCAGGCCTGGAACATTTCCAGGGATGAGGCATTCACCACTTCTCTGCATAACCCATTCCAGGGCCTCACAGCCCTCTGAGTGAAGAATTTCTTCCTAATATATAATATAAATCTGCTCTCAGTTTGAAGCCATTCCCCCTTGTTCTGTCACTGCATGGCTCTGTACAAATTTTCTCTCCATCTTTCTTGGAGAATCCCTTCAGGTTAGAAATCTTTGGAAACACAGTTTTCAAAATCTGCATGTAAGCATGTTATATTGTCTGCAATCTGCAGTTCACAAAATATGCAAAATTCTTGCACATGAGGAACTAAGACAGATCCTTTACTGCCTGAGGAACTCTAAACCAACACATACTCCTTCTACCTCCATCTGCTCCTTATGTTATACTATTTTTCTACAACAAAAAATACAGATAAAAGGGTTATTTGAAGTTTGGAAAAATCTATATCAATAATGTAAACATAAATCAAATTACCTGGTTGATGTGATCTAGCTTTGGACAGGGTCTTCCACCATTGTAGGGTTTTTCACGCAGCCATTTAGACCGAACCTTCACCCCACTCCCACAGGATTTACTACAGCGAGACCAGTTGGACCACTCACTGAGCTTGCAGTCTGAGGGACAGGGAATAATACAGGCTTCCTCAATGTACCCTGGATGAATGGAAAAGAAAGTGAAATCTCTTCAGCATGTCAGTTTGCGACTTCTCCCTGAAGCCCTCGTCTGCTTCATTTAGATTCTCCAAAGTTTGACTTGACAGGACTGTGTGAATAGAGAGATCTCTTCATCATTAGGGATAAATTAAATTCTGCAGAAAATTGACACATATAGTTGGAGACTGTTAGAGTAGCAGCTGAGCATTCTCACTGCTCATCATCCCATCTGATTAGGATTCACACTCTCCAGATTTCAGCATTCAAACTTTCTGACAGCTACAGTGTAATTGACACTAACCATCTCTTGGCGGCATCATTCCTACTCTGTAAAATGGTATGTGTAATTTTTTTAAAAAGAAAAAATATTTAATTAAAGGATACTCCACAACTGTATCAAGTAATTCAATTGCAGTTATACATCAAAAATCCAACTGAGAAGAAATGCATCTCGCCAGCCCGGAGCAAGGGAACTTAACACCTTGTGACCTTTCTAAGGCTAGAAAGAGAGAGTAGCCTACCACATTAATGATCTGCCGATTGACAACCATCTGCCCCCAGTAGCACACTGAATAATTGCACTGAATGGAAAAGCAGATGTTTGTTTTGGTTAAGTCATTGGTCCAGAGAGGTTGGAAGGGGGTATGACATGGTCTGCAGGGAGTAACATGAGGCCTCAATTCACTGAATAAGTGAAAATGTCTTTCTTTCAAAAGCAACATATGCCATAGCTCTACAATATGTGTAATTTATTCCAATATTTAAGGGAGAAGCTACAATACATCAAATAAAAAGCTGGCCTTAACTGCATGTTTACTACAACTATATCCTGAACCCTCTTCTCCCCTTTCCTGCGTCAGATCTTGAAAGTATTTACCATTAGCCAATATTCACTTTGCAGATTAAAAACCTTGGTGGATTTAAACTTGTATTAAGATATTTCATTGAAATATTTAATAAAAACAGTTGCAAAATTGGCCATACTTGATTAAGATCATCCTCAAAAGATTACCATGGTTCACTAGGCTTCAAATATTTCAACTGTTTGTCAGATACACAGAATTTTTTAAATTCAAAGGGGATCAATCTTTTCATCAGAGCTGAATTGTTTTTAACCTATGCTTCTAAGTAAAGTTGTTCTGTCTCTTCAAAAAGGAACCAATAACAATAAATCTCAAGGTTTGTAAAGAATCAAACCACTTAGATTTCAATTCTACATACCTATTCCTAGTTAATTTGTTGGCTTAGATATAGTTAATTTGTTATTCAGGTGATGTTTTTATTTTGTATGGTTTTACTTTGTTTAGATGTGTTAAATATTTAAATAAATATAAAGAGCACATCCTGGACTTGAGCACTGTGAAACTACTGCTCACCAAACATGTCTTCCTTAAAATGACTAGAATACTATTACCTTGAATTACAAGCATATTTATTAAATATCTGTTGCTATTTGAGCAACCAGTTCAGTGAAAGTGTAAGAATTTTGGCTGTGTGTTAGCCAAAGTGTATTTTGGCTGTGTTAGCCAAAATAAATTTTTGAGGATCACATCCCTGCATATAAGAGATGCTGACATAGATTGCCCTGCAGTAGTAGATGCAAAATTGATTACGTTTCACCTTACCTGACATCTCTGAGTCCTAGAAATCTGATGCACCCTATCTCAGAGCTCCATCCTGTACTGAAGTTTGATTGCATAAATACCAAAGTCTGCACTTGCACCAGAAATGAGCTTTCAACAAGTCCTCTCAGGTGCTATACAAAACCATGTATTCACACAATCAGGAAGCTACTGAATGAAAACGGAAAATAACCAAAGCAAGTTAAAAGAAACAATTCCCTTCAAACAAAAAATATTTAGTGATATTTCTTGTCTGATAGAACTAAGTTTAAATTTCATTGCTCAGTGAAATTTCTTGTGATTCTGAAATGCTGCTTTTACTTTCAACATAACTTCTAAATACTGTTTTTCTGGAGAAATCTTTCTACTATAACACAGTTATGCCATTTACCATTTGTGAAATGTCTATCTCTGGTAATTAAGGACTGAAAAACCCAAATTCAAGTTTCTTTAAATATCCTTAAGCAGGTAACTTGAATTAGTACAGGCTGCTTCAGGAAGATTTTATTTTAAGGTCCAAAGACCTCTGAGTTTGTCTTAGTAACTCTCAAAAAGATCTTCCCAGTCTTTGCCAAGATCTTCTATGGGATACCATAGTATTTTGGGATTTTGATAACAATTTATAGCCTACCAAAAGGAGCCTGTGTGGAACATACTAAATTAAAATAATTGACAAACTAGAAATTATTTTATTTCATTTCCCTTCAATTCATCCAAACAAGGGCAAAAAGTTTAACAACATATTTAGAATCTTGCAGACAGAAGTTGTATCAAATACATTATACTGTATGCAATTTCCAGGCAACATTTTAATTACCCTGAGCTATATTCCAAGTGATTCCATAAATTATCAAATGAAGCCATATCACTGGAGCAACCTTTATACTATCCATGAAATATCAACATTGAAGTCATCCACTAGAACTGCCTTACCATAGAGTGCAAAAAAGGCAAAACAGCATCCTACTACAGATATAGAGTCTTATTAAGAGTTATAGCATGGAAAACTGCAACCTGCTGATATGTTAATGCATTTTGTAGAGGATGCAGTGGTCCAGATGACAGTATCCACACACCCTATAATGAAAGAATACTGAATTGCAACCTTATACTGGCTCCTTAATGCTGCAAGCTTCATGGAATGGCTTCTGTTCACCACAGCTCTCTCCTGTGCCATCTCCATGATGTCTGGCCTATGATGCTCTCCCCTCCCTCTTTCCTATTTTCTCAGAAAAGCATCAAGACCCCGACTCCACATATGAAAGCTAAACAGCTGAACAAGAAGAATGGAAAAGACATGTTAAGAAGAGAACAAGAATGAAGTCAATCGATGAAAGCACCAAAAAGGAGCTCTAACAAAGTAGGATCACTTGGAGATTCTGGAAGCGTGGAGCATTTTTGGAGAGCAGAGATAAAAACACCTATTATTTTGTAAGATGCAAGACAAGCATTAAAAAACTCCTAACCACTGGTATACTCACACAGTTAAGGGGCCCACAAAGGAATTTCACAGCTTCTCCAAACAGATGGAAAAGAAAATAAATAATTTTTGCCTATATCTAAGAACATAAAGACTAGATTATATATTAGAAAAATGTTCTTCACACAGAGGGTGTTTGGGGACTGGAACAGGCTTCCCAGGGAACTGTTCACAGCACGAAGTTTGACAGAGTTCAATAAGCATTGGGACAATGCTCTCAGGTACATGGTGTGACTCTTGGGGTGTCCTCTGCAGGGCCAGGAGTTGGACTCTGTGATCCTTGTGGATCCCTGCCAACTCAGGATACAATTCAATGAAGTTACTTTTCATGGCAAAGAGTCAGAATTCAAAACAACAGAGGAAATGCAAAACAAAAGAGGGACTAAGGAGGAATAAGGAAAGGGTAAGGAAAGACAGTGAGAGGGAAGAGGAAATAAATGGCTCAGAGCACAAAGTCAAGAAATTGTAAGGAGACACTACATGGAAACAAAGAAAGAGGAGAAAAGAAATAAACATCCTGCCAAAAGTAATATCTTGGTGAAGCACAAACAGAACAAAATGCTCTCAAGAGGTTACGCTGGCATTCTCTGGCCAGAGAGTGAAATGTAATGAAGAATGTTCTCACAAATCAAAATAGAGGACAAAGGGAAGAAATACAAACACTGTGCTCTCTGATCTGTATTCCATATGCAATTAGGATGCAGAATGAAAACGACCTTGTTATATCTGACATCAAAAAGTTTTTGGCATATTCATCCCTTGGCATGTATTTCCTCTCAGGGGCCTCAGTATTTTGCTCAACAGACTATTTAGCTATTCTACTGGACTCCCTTAGAACTGAGGAAGAAGCACACTTCAAATTGCTTACAGAAAGCACTTTAGTCAAGAAAGAAGAGTGAATTAAAAAAATAAATTACTTGTTGAAAATTACTTGTTCCACTCCTCTTAGTACCTATCAAATGGTACTTTTCAGGAAAAACTTCTCTGGACTTGTCATCACCTCAGATGCCTTCTTTGTGTATGAAGTCAGCATATCTTTTAGGGTGATTAAGGATGATCTCCGTAAGTTCATAGCAATCCTCTCTTAAATCCAATAAAGCAGATGTTCAGGAACTTTGAAAAGTTTACACTTGGTTGTTGTTGTTGGTGTTTTTGTTAAATTTCAGATGGTTTTACTTGTATACTGTTCACACTGCAAAAATTTTAGCAAGTGAAAAGACAGGATGCTGTTATATAGAAAAGTATTGAAATGAAGTCACCAGAAATGCTACATGCAAATGAGACTGGTGATGAAGACACATAGTTTCTGACATAAAAAGGACGTGAAGGAGCCATTTTTAAACTTTTTGTATTGTTTTCAGTTTGATCAAATCACCCTTGAAAAGCTGCTGCTTGTGCTAGACCAACCCTGTGTGTGTGTTAGTATCGAACCTTATTACAGAAACAAGCCTCTAGTGTGTGGGTAAACATCTCTGTGGTGGAATGTCACCTAATTATATCACACAGACTGGTTGGTTAATATAATTGCACCAAAAGTCATACCAGAGCTTTGAGGTTCAAAGAAGCAAGAAATTACCAAGGTAATTACCAAGGTAATGGCAGAGAGAAGGAAAGAATGAGAGCAGTGAAATGTCAATGAAGAAGAACTGAGAAGATGAAGGAGGGACAGTGAAATAGAAACCCAGCACTTTAAGGGCTGAAGATATGTTCTGTGGACATCAGGAGTTCACTTTTTGCCTGCTGTTTCTCATCCTGACTGAAGTGTTTCACTGCATCACTTCCTTCTCCTCACAACATCTGAGGGACGTTGGAGAGATGGGACCGTGGTGTACGTGGTACAGGGTACAGCCCTGCATTGTCCAGAGAGGTGTTGGAAAGAGTTGCCCATACCTAAGGGCCTGTGTCTGCTCCCAGGGCAGGAGTTTCTCAGTTATTTCAGCTCCTATAAGGCTGTGAAATGGGCAGTTGTCTGTTATGAGTGAGAACATGGCTATTCTGTCATTAAAGATTACTGAACCACAATTTAACAAATGGCTTTGAACCACTAGGAGTATGAACTGAACTCATTAGTAAAAGGGAAAAGTTTACTGTCCCACTGCTAATTGGCTATAAAATCTGGACTCCCAGAGCAAAGTAATTAACAGATGAGATGGATAATTTATAAGGGAGGACTTTAATGGACTTCACGCTTTCTCTAATAACAAAGCAGGATAAGTAGGTGGATTTGAGACTTTTCCCCACAAACTTCATGCGCAATGTGTAGGAACAGACTGACTACTCCAGTTGAAGGGTGCAAACATAAACATCTCACAAAATGTTTACATGAACTCTTGCCCCTAGGACTGGCAGAATTATGCTCCTACTTTCATGACTAAATGTCATGCTATGTTTCAAATAAAAAAATGGTTTATGCTGTTCTCACAGATTTTTTTTTCCAGAAAATACAAAGTTCATGGATCTCATCTTCCAGGACAAAGAAATATACAACTATTTGCATTTCATTTGTATCAGAAGATATGTGTTTCTAGAGACTATTCATATTTCTGTTGATTAATGGAAAGATATATTGAAGACAATAAGATTTTTTTTCCGGATTACCCTTCAAAGGCTCAAAATCTGAGAGCAATTCTTCATGCTTAACTATCTCCTGCATCAGTAATTCTTCCTCTGGTGAACTAACTACAGCTCTTTGTATTGATGGATAACTGCTTTGAGACTGATATCCTGTTGACAAGGCAGATGTAGAAGCACCAGAATTCAGAGGCCTAAGGTAGGACTTCTGGTGCAGGGCAATAGGTAACATACTGCTAGAGAACAGATGACATAAATATATATATATTTTTTAAAGTATGAGATAATATACAGGCTATGAAACAGTAAAGTATCTTAATAACAATTTGAGAGCCTAGGCTTACTACCATACTAGATTAGAATTTCCAAGGGGAAATATATTTACTTTTGAATAAACATTCAACAGAAAGTCCCAATTAAATTTTAACACTGATTTTTTTTTCTGTATAAATTTGCATTGCTTCAGGTTAGACTACTGAGAATGAAAAAAACACATCTAACAATCCTAATAAAAGTGGATAAAGCAAGCTGTTACAGACATCTTGGACTATATAGACTCTGTTATACCATACAAGATTTTATTTTATTGCACATATATGCAATTAAATACAAAATTCCTCCATTCACATTGATACTCCTAGCAGCTGTTGCAAAAGTATTCACTGATATGCAGATATTCCTCTCTAATCCTCCACATAAGCCTTGTAGCCACAGAGGGCTTTGTAGAGTCAGCACAAATCAATGCATCTCATTTAATTAATGCTGAAGGGGGAAATAATCTCACACTAATAAGGCAGCAGACAAACTATCCTGACTGCTTGACTGTGCCTTAGGTCTTAACAGTAAACGGACATGAATTAAGCAGAGTGATACGACCTATATAAAAATGCTGCATCTGTCTGCCATGCTACTCTGCCTTCAGTAGGCACACACAAACACAACCACCACTCAGCTTATGTGGGTCATGATTCATAACTGATATATGGTGGAGAAAAACTGAATGCTGAAGAGCAAGTAGTTTAGTTCATAGGCACAGCAGTGGCTTGCTTTTGGTTCTTTTGTCATGAAAATTCCAAGGTACAATTTAAAGGAACAATGAAGAGGATCTCAATTTTTTCAAAAATACATGGAAACAGATTGTTGGCAGACACATGTCATTATCCACAGAGCTCTAGTACACAACTCATGGCAGGGATAAAGCTATGAAAAACAACTGTGGCTTTTCTAATGGAGAAAAAAACCCTCTCACATTTGATTAACAAAATAAGTTATTATATTTCTCTAATAAAATTATGTATGTAGAACTGAAAAGCAGGAAGCTGAGAAAGGGCAATTTATGTGTCTTCCACTAGGGGAAACAGTTAAAGAGCAGCTCAGTTACCCCTTTTAGCTTCTGTTCCCATACCTGCTGACACCTGGAAGCTCTTAGCTCTTGCCCACACTCTGCAGAACTGGAATGGATGAAAATATCAGTGGCAGAATGTTTCAAATGGCTGCTGAATAGTGTAAATTTTCTTAACAATAAATTTAACTTAAATGAGAAACTAAATATTTTGAAAATTGAAGTCAAAATATTTGGCATATATAACACAGATAAAAAACAAAGTAAGGAAAAAGCAAACCACCTTGTCTCTCTGCAGCTGAAACTGAGGTCTACTTTAAACTGTTTCTTTGGGATTTTTTTGAAGCACCTGTTAAGCTACTGAAAGCTAAGGACCCTCTGCAGAAGGACTTCTGCCCTCTTTTTCCCAGAGTTCTAACCTAGCAGTACCAATAGAGTTACTTAACTATATTTTGCCTTTCCTTTTCTTTCACAGTCATTCCTGTCTTCTTGAGAAACTTGTTTGCACTTGGGACTTTATAACTGCACCCAAAATTTCAAAAATTATCACGAGAGTACTCAGATGGGTATACTAATTTAGGATGGTCCTTGTGTCACATCTGTCCTTTAGCTCCTTGGTGTCTGTGAAACAGTCTGCTAGTTAACTCTTCTTAAATCTTTGAAACATGAGATGCAGGAAAGAGAGCCCTGAAATATTTATTCTTCTGGTTCTGGTAATAAACAAATTGTGATGATAAGCAAGTAACATTTTGCAAAACAAACAGCTTATGAATTTTTTGGCACAGCAGAGCAGATCTGTCTTCTCATTTCTTCCACTAAAAACAACATGGCTTACAACACTGACCTGTTCATGGCTTTGTAAATTTACATGGTAATATTTACATAAAACTTTTGAAAGTCTCACTATTTGAGTTTCTTGCATTATTTGAATATATCACAAAACATATCTCATGATGTATTAATAACATCATTGTGGGTGCACTTTGTCCCTCCTGTCAGATTTAGAGGTTGTTGTCACAGCTGAAGAAGTTCAATTATCTCCACTTCCCATTTCAGGATTTCACAGTGTGAAAAGCAACAAAAGCTCAAGTTGGATACCAGACAGGAAATATCTTCCGTTAAACGTTGGTCTTAATTTCCCTCCTAGTACAAGATAATTCACCAAATCATATTCTATAAAAACTGCAATTACATAATATATTACTTGGAAAAGAAATAAGAGATCCACAGGAACTAAGAGTAGAACAGGTAACATAGAAGAAAAACCTGACAACACTTTAGATCAGTTAAAAAAATTAGTGAAAAATCCAGGGAAAAATCAGTTATAAAATTAGTGAAA
>NW_005054307.1:3264697-3307242 GCF_000277835.1 Geospiza fortis | reverse complement strand
TAGGGAAATAATTTCCTCCATTAAAATTTACAAAAATAACCCAAGCAGGCTTGAATTATGTGTCCTGTCAAGTTCTGCCTGAAAAGCCAGATGCAGATTGATGGGAAGCTACAAGGCACTTTTATTTTCCAGCAGGTGGGGTACTGTTGTGATACTACAGAAGTCCCTTGTTGATTTGGCATCATATAGCTTTTTTGTTTGTTCTTAACGGAAAAAAAAACCAAAACAAAAAAACCTCCAAACAACAACAACAACAAAAAAACCCAACCAAAATAAAACCAAACCAAACCAAAACAAAGAGCATACTAAAACCTAGAGAAGATGCCAAACAGAAAAACTGTCACACAACAAGGGCATGAGAATAACAAGAAAAGCGTTGTAAATAAGTACTGGGAAAATATAAAACAAGATTTAACTGGCAAAGCAGAAGTTTGTACACCTTGCAAAAAATAAAACAAATCATCAGAATGTAATCCATGAATACAAATTAGTTATTCAGAAAAGGCAGTAAACATATACTGAAATTAGATTGAAAAAGCTATGTAATTTTCTCTAGCTCCCTTGTATTTTCAAAAATATGCTAAACCTGGAAAAATGCTGAAGGCAAACAATAAATTAGGTAAGCTTTATGTAAGCCTACACTATGTCTATGTACAATACCTATCAATAACAGAGGATCTACTGGAAAGGAAACCATAAATTTAGTGATGTATTCATTAGCATCAGTTTAAAACATTATCATCAAAATCTTGTTAGATTCTTCATTCCCTGTATACATGAAACTCCTGTCAAAGAATTTTAGGAAAGTAGAAGGAATACAGGATTAGTTCAATATGAATTCCAAGCTTTATCTGCCTCACGCATTACAGCATGGACCAAGTTAATGTGTACTCTCCCTCTCAGATGGAACTGATGAGAAAACACCGACAGGAGGGGTATGAGGTGGGGGGTGGTGTACTGGAATATCAAGGAACCAGACATCTTAGTGAACTGATCTAGAAAGAAAGAATTCAAAAGAAAACAACACCTAAAAACAAAGGTTTCAAGCTTCCCAACCTACAATAAATACAGTGATGACAAGCAAACACTTCCATTTTACAAAGTTAAAAGAGACTTCAAGCCTCCTGTGACAAAAAAAAAGATGGAACTTGAGAAAGAAAGAGCACAACAAAGCATTGCTATACTATGTTTTTGGAAGGATGCCTATGAATGCTAATAGCATATAAACAGTAGCCCTGGCTATAGCAGGAATAACAGTAACACATTGTTAGCAGCTTTTCCACTGGATTATTATACATTGTGGTCACTGTGAATGTAGGCCACATTCCCTGATAAAATCTATTGGATCAGAAATTACTATCATGAAGAGAGAATTATATAAGGGTAAATGATAGTTTAAAATACACTTTTTTAGGGCTTTTTTATTCCTCTTCTATTTCTTTGATTCCTGCAATGGAATTGCACCTCAAAATGCCCTGCCAGGGCTTGAAAGCAGCTACATCCATACTTGCTCTATACAAAAAGTTGTTCCTAGCAGCAGCAGGTTACTTACCACATACAACACCAACAATATGCTCTTGGACAAACAGTTTCTTTCCTTTTTTTTTTGACACAAAAGCTGGCAGTGCCCATTCTTCAAGTCATTGAAAACTGATTGGCAGTGGGCCATCACTTCTACTTTCCTACATACTGAAATGCTTTTACAATTTTCTACTTTTCGAAGTTCACCTGAACTTAATGCTGAAAAGTGATTAATTTCTAACATAGTATATGCTAACACCTTGACTTGATACATTGAATTTCTAGCTTATCATATCTCTAAACTAGAATTAATAGTGCAAATTAAAATTGCCTTATTTAATTCAATCTCTTTGATTAGCTACTTTAAATATATCCAAGTAAATAAATGAAATTTCTGTTCTCTTAATTTAACATTTGAAAGTAGAATTAAATATGTGAATTAAACTTAGATGGACCTTTTTAATGGCACTAACACCCAGCTTTTCATACCAATTGCTCAGATACAAGTTTGCACTGCAAGCAGAAAAAAAATGAAGACAAAAACTCCACTGATGTCAATTAGCACATTTCTGGCTCACTGAAAACCAGAAACTGCCAGTTTTGATCCTAATGCTACAGATGTATCCTGTTTAGGAAGGAACACTGTTCCTTCCTAGGGCAATGTAAATACAAAGAATATAAAGTCTTTAATCATCCTAGTTTTACACATGACAGATTTACACAGAGAAAAAGTGCTGTGTGCTGTTGAACTCAGGTTCTGTTAGTTAAGGTATTGAAGAGAAAATAGTAGAGATAAGGTTATTTAAGGGTTTAAAGCTATCTAAAGAATCTGTGGAAATAATTTCAGTCTTTCCAAAATAGTCCTGTGTTTGTTTATTTTTTTTTAAATTTGCCTCTTCTAAATGGCTTTATTCTCAAATTTCTAACTGCAGTTATCAGGAATAATAACAAAATTTTAATTTTCTTTCAATTAAAACACCTAATTAGTAGTTTACCATTACTTTACTTAATTTTACTATTTTAAAAGTCAGAAAAACATGCTAGGTTTGAAGGTATCTTGGGATGAAAGGCAACCTAACCAATAAATATTAATCTGCTAATTCTACTTGTACATATATTATGTTAAACTTAAAGCACATAAGTAAACAGATAAAAGAAAATATGTTTGTAAATACCATGACTGTTGCATCGTGATGTTTCCACAAGTCGGTTGTTTTGGTCATAGCATGCCATGGCCTGGTAACGATAACCTTGTCCACATTCCTTAACATCTCCTTGGACCTTCATTCCCAGCAGTGCTTCCATCTTACCCTCTGGTAAAATACAGTCTGACCAATTTCCCACAGGCTGAGCGCTGTACTTGTCACACGGGCAAAACTGATTCTCAATCAGAGGATACAACTGAGAATTTCTACATTTGTCCTTTTTCTTACTTTTTCCTAGAAAGAAGAAATAGTTATTAGCAAGTTTGTATCAATTTACAGCTTATGTCCCAAAACTTTAATTTAGGCTTCTGTAACAAGTGCTTGCAATTACATACATACATACACCTAACACCTGTTACATTAATCTTTATTAAATTAGGTTATTGAATTGAATTTCTAAAGTAGTGGATACCTACAATTTGCATAAAAGCAATTTCTTTTAAAAAAGAAGATGTAATTTATATTTAATTTGGATAAAAATATTTCAGGAGTAAAGTTTGAAAAAGTTAGCAGTTAAACAGATACACTCTCTTCCTGCTATTTCATCAGCAGTGTGAAGTTCAATAACAAGATTTCTATATGGATCAATTTTTTTCAAGTTGAAGGAAGAAATCAAGATGAGAGTAACATGCATCTTAACTATACTAGTACCTTCTTTCAAAATGTCAGAATTCTTTAATCACTTGTTATCATACATTTGTTCATAATTACCATTCTTCTCCTCAAATAGAATATGCTCCTTCTCTGAATTTGTTTCCATTCAATACTGTTCTTGCTTTCTTACCTGAACTGTAGCATAGCCATCCACTCAATTTTCCGTTTCCATTAAATAAATTTAAATCTTCTCTTTGGTAAAGTTTGTTTAGTTTTCCTTTCCATACCACTTTATATAAATTAATGTAGTAGTCTTTGCAAAAGTAGTGGTTGTTACTAAGTAGTATCTAAGTCGCTGTTACTTAGATTTTACTGTAAATGTAATATTCTGTAGCATTTTCCTCACTATTCAAAACAAGGCACTGGACATTGCAGCAACAACCTTAGTTCTTGTATTTGCTACTGTCTTCATTTAGAGTAGTAGAATAGAAAATGGATACCTGGAGAAAAGTTTCTCATTCTTTTTACAACACAATTTCTTAATAAATGTATGCTTCTCCTCTGGAAGTATTTACCAGGAATAATTATGAATTTATTCCAAGACAAGCATTACAAAATAGTCTGGGTAACACATTGCCACAGAGAATACACCATATCACATATCATAGAGTTGGCAAGTTTGAAGGGGTAACTTAAATGAAGACAGGAAGAATCACAAAGTGTTAATATTGTGGTAGGAAGAATATGCACTTTCTTGCTCTGTTTTTAAAATAAGGAAAAATACTGTTAGTCAGTTTTGTTCATTTTTTCCCTTGTGCAAGCAAACCTGACATAAAGCTTACTGGAATTATTAGACAGTCACCGTGAGGCTTCTTGAAGACCATGAATTATTCATTTTCCACTGGTCTTCTGATTTACAGGGGGATGGAGACAGGGATAGGGTTTGGATCCTATCACATTCTTTCTGAGCCTGCTAATGGGCACCCCCCTTAGCTAGCTTTCCTGTGCCACAGACAATACAGACTAATTGGCAAAGAGTGCTGTGACAGAGGCCAAGCCTCACTCCTGAGGTTTCAATTATAATTTAGAAGCAGGGCTTTTTTTTTTCCACTTTATGCAGAAGAAAACATAATTTAAAAAACACCAAAACCAACAAACAATAGACTAAAAAGAAGTTGAAGAAAAAAATGTTTGAAAGCGGGACAGTGTCCAGACTAGGACAAGTCTGTGGGAAGGGCATTACTGGTAAATCTTTTTATTCTGCTAAATAAAACTTAAAGAGCCTTCTTGGGACACACAAAAAAAGAGCATTATTACTTATCTCAAGAAATAAGGCAAAAAATTAGCCAGTGTGTTGCCTTATGTGGTCTGTGGTTCTGGATGTAGACAATGAAAAATGGCGAAAGAAAGAACTGGGAGAGGAAATATTCAGCCAGAAAAAGGACAGGCTTAATCACAAATCTGACAAGCTAAGTTCAAAAGAGGTAAGCCAAAGCTTAAGGCTGAAAATGGTGGTTTATAGCAAAATGCTGAAACCCACTCAGCTGCCATAGTAGCTTTAAATGCACCGAAGAAAACTATGAGAGAAGGAAGCCTGCTTTAGCTGAGACCAGGCGCAGGAAGAGGAAGGCAAATAGGTTAACATCTGATCCTGTTAAAGTGAGATGATTGCTGACTTGTCTGTCAAAAAAACAAAAAAAACCACAAAGAAGAAAAATATACAACAAAAAAACCCAAACAAACCAAAAAACCCCAACAGAACACAAAACCCCCTACTATGTGCACTATATTTAGGGGGGGAAAGTATTCCTCTATGCTCTCCTATCTTCTCCCTAGCCACTTACCCATATCAAGAGTCTCTGACATATGGCACGAGTTTCTACTCCTGGGTATTGTTCCACCAGCAGCATACAGAGCATGACATTGGATCTGCTTTCTGCCACTGTAACACTTGTCAAAAGGGAACCTCTGAAGTCCTCAGGTTTTAAACAAAACATTATCAATAATAAATAAAAGAAGCATTATTTTGCTTGATACTCTTACCAACAAGAGTGCGTTTCCTTGTCCTGACTCCTCCACAGTCCCCATTACAGGGAGAAAATTTTGACCAGTTCGTAAACTGACAGTCATCTTGGCAGGGAATCTGGCACATCTGTGTCAAGGGTGGTAATGGGCCAGAGTATTTAAGGCACTCACTGATGTCAGCTTGTCCTCCATCTTGTCTGCGACAAGTAATTGCTGGAAGCAAAAAGAGATGGAGTCTAAATAATCTTTTTTTTTTATTTTTTATGAATTTCTTTATTCAATTACATAAAGTCTACAATATTCTATCATTCTATCAGACTGAAAGCCCAAAATACCTATATGACAACTTAATATTTGCCACCAGTTTTACCTTGAATTAATACATTTGTCATTTCTCACTTAAGATTTTTGTTTAAAATAATTTATCAGGACTTACCAGGGAAAAAACTTACAGACAACTGTAAATATTATAAAGGTTGCACCATATTATCCACACCTGTCCACTTTACATATCATTTCTCCTGATATCACTGACACAATTTACATCTCAGACAGACATTAAAACCTTGCAATATCATCTTAAGTAACTTAATTGTATCAGGTATAAAGTTTTATCAGCATATTGAATTTCAGAAAGATGGATAGACTTAAAATTTAGAAGTATATTTCAGTTCTGCATACCACTTAACCCTTTACAACAGTATTGCTGCCTGATGTTCTTCAGCAATTTTTGGTCTTGAAAAAGATTTGAAGAATACAGTGTGTTTCCTAGGGAAAGATCATCAGCCAGTAGGGGTGCAACTTTATAGAACAGGATAGCCAAGTCCTGAATAAAAGCTTCTCACTTAAGAAGAAAAACAAGTTCCTTAAGGAAACATCAAGTCACACAAAAATAATGAGTTGGAACATAAGGATTTACAAAGAATAGGGAGGGCATCAATATAGTCTTTAACAATGACAGAATGGTTAATGTTAAGGGACCACTGGAGGTCCATGCTCAAGCAGGGTGTCTTAGTGCACATGGCACAGAATTGTGCCCAGAAGGCTCTTGAATACCTCCACGGAAGGAGGCTCCACAACTTCTCTGGGCAATCTGTTCCAGTGCTCAGTCATCCTCACAGTAAAACAACTCTTCCTCAAGTTCAGGTGGAACTTTCCATGCTTCAGTTTCTGCCTGTTGCCTCTTTTCCCAAAACTTGGCACCATCAAGAGAAGCCTGGCTCCATCATCTTGACATCCTCCCTTCAAATACTTACAGGTATTGATATGAACCCCTCTCAGTCCTCTCAAGGATAACAGGCCTCAGCCCTTCCTCACAAGAGAGATGCTCCAGTCCCTTAATCATCATTGTCACCCTCAGCTGGATCTGCTCCAGGAGCTCCATATCTCTCTTGTACTGAGGAGCCCAGACCTGGATGCCAGGTGCAGCCTTGCCAGGGCTGAGTAGAGGGGCAGGATCATCTCCCTCAACCTGCCAGCAGTGCTCTTCCTAATGCATCCCAGGACACCACTGGCATTTTTGGCCACAAAGGGCATTGCTGGCTCATGGAAATCTCAGTGTCCACTAGGGCCTGCAGACCCCTCTCCACAGAGCTGCTCTCCAGGAGGTCAGTCCTTGTGCATGGCATTATTCCTCCCCAAAAGCTGAACCCTGCACTTGCCCTTGTTGACTATCAGACACTTCTTCTTTGCCCATCTCTCCCAATTGTCTGGATCCTTCTGAAGGGCTACACAGCCCTCTGGGGTATCAACCACTCATTCCAGTTTTGTATCACTAGCAAACTTGCTGAGGAGGCACTCTACCCCTTCATGAAAGTCAACAATGCTCTATAATTGTTTTTCAAGTTTGTTTTTTTTTTAAACATGGTTGCTTATCTATTCAAAGCTCAACAAACGTAACTTTAGTTCCTTCCCCAAAACATCATAAGACTTACTATACAGTAACAAGATAGGAAACTTCTAGTTGTTTATTCACACAATAGAATTATATTTATGCTTCTTGGCATCTGACAGCACACAGTAGATACAGCACCTCGACTGTGAAATAATTTGGGTCACCTATTGTTGCAGTAGCATTGCATCCAAATAATCTGTATTCATATGAAGGAATATAGCTTTTTATATTACACTCCATAGTTTAAACATAGCTCTTCAATTGCCTTGACAATAATTGCTTTATTAGCATGAATTGAAAAAAAATCAAGTTCAACTGTTGGAGAAAAGGGGAGTACGAGCACAACACTTCAAAATAAAAGAGAAAACTGCCTATAAGTGGGCAAGAAGAGAGGCAGGTGCCCATCTCTTCTCTCTGGAGCCCACTCAAAGGATGTGAGGGAATGGCCTGAGGCTGCATCAGGGGGTGTTAATTTAGACATTAGAAAAGGATTCTTCACCCAGTTGGGAACTGAAACAGGGAAGTGGTCTCTCAGGCTTCCCAGGGAAGTGGCCACAAGCCTGAGAGTTCAAAAAGCATTGGGACAACACTCTCAGGTATATGGTGTGACTCTTGGGGCTGTCCTGGGCAGGGTCAGATGCTGGACTTCGATGATCCTTGCAGGTCCCTTCCATCTCAGGATATTCTATGATTCTATAACTATTTCCTCCTGGAGGAAAAAAAGAAAGCATAGCTAAGGGAACTTTTTTTTTAAAATGTATTGCTTTAAGGTAATTGTAATGGTCTAGTGACCGATTATTTCTTTAAAAAGCTTTTTAGACTTACAATTATAAACTAAATTTCTGCCTCATAATGACTTAAGAAGCTGAACTTGCTGACCCATGTGCTCCATTTCAAGTCCATGTCCCTACTAAAACATACCCAAAGGTCCCAAGGGAATTGTTTTTGCCACACATCTACTGTAAAACACTGAGAGGGAGGGGGCTGTCTTTTTCCTGAGATACTGAGCAAACAACTTCCCTGATCCTTAACTGCCCTTTGGAGCAGGGCTGTTTGTAATAGGCTCAGTACTGCATTAAGTTGTGCTTACTGGGGGACTGGCCAGCTGCACACTGTCTAATACAATTATTCTGTCAAATCCTATTACTATTAGTGTAGTTTACATGAGGAAATATTTTTTTTCAGATATAATTACAGTGCTTCAGTGAGAAAAATCAAATATCTAAAAATTGAAAATCCATACTATCAGATTTC
The DNA here is from genome assembly GCF_000277835.1 of Geospiza fortis. Classification (NCBI taxonomy): domain Eukaryota; kingdom Metazoa; phylum Chordata; class Aves; order Passeriformes; family Thraupidae; genus Geospiza; species Geospiza fortis. The sequence continues at coordinate 3,298,749 of NW_005054307.1, read as the reverse complement.
TAAGACTACACAAATATTTTAGAGAAACACAAGTCAAACTTCTATCTTCCAATAGAAGCCTAGGCTATAGCTTTGGATTTTTGGGAGATGCTCTTCTTTGCTAATAGCACACATCAATATCCCTATGGTAAAAACACAGTTCAGACTAGTTTTACCATGTGGAAATTCACAGAGGTCAAACCTAAATCCTCTGTCTTGAGTTTGGCCTTGCTATATGCACACATTAGCAAAACTAATTGCATTATCTTCACTGCATTCTCAGGGAGATACAGGCCACCATTTTTAGCAGTCAACCTAGTCATACCTAGCCAACGACTAAAAGACAGTCAACTAACTAGCCAATATCCTTTAATAATTTTCTTCAAAAGTTGAATACTCATTTTACATACTGCCTCTCCATCTAGCTCTTGGATAGGATAAGAAATGTTGTCCACCAAAGAACATTCTTTCTTTCTAGCGAAATTGACTTTTTCTAAAGCCAATATTCATTCCCTCATATTTCCGAGTTATAAAATATTATTCCATGAGCAAATACCCATTATGTCATAAATTTTTTCAGACTCATATTAACGCATCTAATTTACATCTGGCAGACTCAGGTGAAAAGCTCCCCTGAGGATTAACACTTTTGGTTTTTTTCAGATTAACTGCCAGTTGTACCATAGCAATCAAAGAAGGAAAACTTCATTCTCAAGACCTAAATATTTCACCTTAATAACAACACAAATTAGAGTACAGTGTGGCATACTAAATCAATTCCCAAATCTTAATTTTCACAGTGCCTGTCCATAACTATTAAGCTACTTCTAGTGATAAGACTTGGGTGATTTACTCTATACTCAATTTTCCTATTGTTATTGTCCAGATTTGGGTATCAAGGTTTATACTCTTTATGACTGCTGAAAAATGTGTATTTTTCCACTATTAGAAGCAGGGATTTTGTCAACTGCATACGTTCTATTAATACACCCCTTTGGCCAGCTACCAGTCTTGACATCTGAAATGCTCTCACCATTAGAGGAGTTACTTTTTCCACTCACAAGCTACCCTGGACAAACTCATGCCCTGCCTCTTTGATCAAACCTATGGGTGTTTAAGTAGAGGTTGGTGAGATCGATGTTTTACTCACTACACAGAGAAGTATCTTCAGCTACTATAAAGCTATATCATACCAGGCTAATTATTTTGCTTCTACAACCACCTTATATTTATTACAGACATTACCTGTAAGTGGAAAGAGCATGGTTCCTCCATTACTGAATTAAACATAGTAATTATTAAGTGAAAACATAAAACAAGAGTACAGCTAACAGAAAAATCAAATTTAACATAGAAACCATTCACTTATAAAATTGTTTTGGTATTTAACAATGATTAGCTCCCAGAAGAAAGGTGTGAAATAAATAGCAGTCTAAATTTTATAGACAAGGGACTTTGATGTAATTAAAACTTTGTTGGATAGCATTGTTTCCACCAAGTACCCACAGGAGACTATAGGCTAATATATTTCTTGTTGGCATAATGAAACACTGAGACTGTGTTTTAGCAAGTCATGTCATGTGTGAGTTTATATAAAAACCTTTCCAGTGTTTCATCATTAGCATACTTCACTGATATTTCACTGAGGTGTGAGATTCAGTGCCTCCTATACCTAAAAATTTCTTTTTAAATTAAGGTTCTCTATTGTCCTTTCTTTTACAATACATTTGTGATGCATTTTTTTTCAATTGCTAACTATTTCTAACAACAAAAATATTTTTTTCCCAGTTCTAGAAAACAAAAATTATTTCAGCACACTAAGTTTTCTTATGCCTTCTATCCATGTTGTCTAAGCTGTGATTTCATCTATGTTTATTTCTTTCTTTGTGGGACACAGCAGACTAGACACAGTGTGACAAAATATTCCTACCACAAAATATCTTAAGAAGGAGCACATGCCCGTAATATTGTGAAAATACAAGACTGAGTGCTCTTTATGTTCCAAGGACAATAACAATGTATTTCTGCCAAATAAAGTTGTATGGAGATTGTGGCTCTTTTTTTGGAAATAAAAAATTAGGTTCTCATGTAAACACTGCTTTTGAGCAGTTGTCCAAATTCTTACTTATGACTCCTGAAGCTGATCACTGTACTTTGCGGTGACTGAAACATAAACCAGGCAATAGAGCACTCTCATCTGTTGAGGCTCAATTACATTAAAATATAAGTTTATAGCTCCATGAAGAGCAGCACTCCATGACTTTGACTTCTTTCCTGTGCTTTCAATACGGGCATGTAACACCCACACATCAAAGTCCCTTGCCTCCATAAGTGATGCCTGCAGAGGGAGGCTGCTGTCCCTGTTTAGCTATGGAGTGAGAAAAGAGGTTTTGACCACTGGTTCTGCCTTCAAGCCTCCCCATGGCTCTAACAAGGCTGCAAGGCCTCTCTGTGTGCCCATGGCCATCCTGGGATGCTTCCTCGCCTTCCTCTTTCAAGTAACTACAAACACTCTGTGAATGAAGGACAGTGAGAGCTCAAGACCAGGTCTTCAATAAAGGCAAGCTCTCAGTGACATAAAGCACAGCTATTCAGGTATTTTCTCTGACAGCCAGGCTACTTTAACTTCTGTTTAAATTTACAAATAAACGTCCTCTTGCTATTACAGAATATACTGACATCACAATTTTTATCCTATTCCTCCTACAAAACTCTGAGGAAGATTCATGGTGGCAAGGACTGCAGGCTGTGCATCCTTCTGCAAATCTCTTTTCGGTCACTGGGGTGGCCCTTACCATGTGCATCCACCCATACACATCATGATGTGATTCAGTTATTGCAGTTTGGGCACTCAAGCTTCTCATCTGCTATATGTCCTCTTGATTACCATTGGGATGCAGCCCAACAAGCGCTACTTACATCTGCAGGAGCTACTGGCAAAACAAGTTTTATTAACTTTCTTAGGTTTTCCTATACAATTCAAAAGGGATTTGAGCTGTATTTCTAAGTTCCTTCACAAGTCACTGAAGCTGAGATTTACTAACACAGATTTAGGAGATGAGCATACCATCATGCATACTTGCCTAAGTTGTTCACAATTTCAAACTTAGTAGCTTGGTTTTATTAAGCATTTATTCTCTTGTCTAGTTTTTGCCTGGTGTCTGTTTTATTTTTATTTTCTTGCGAGGGGGGCAGGGGGGTGCATTTTATATTTGCCACCGCTGTGCCTCTCTCTCTTGGATTTCAGATGACTCATCAATGTATTTAATCAAATAATGTTGTTAGTTGAGAAACAGCTTATGAAAATAAACATAAATGTTGTTGCAGTCAAATACGGCTTTCTCTCTTTTCTTGTTGGGTAGGGTCAAAAGGAAGTTTCAAACTCCTTGCTGATGCACACATATCATCTCCTCTTGAGGGTTTTGAACAAAAGATAGAAGTCTTAAGTTGCTTCAGTTCTGTAATACACTCCTGCTCTGCTTACCCACTGTTAGAAGACATTTTATCAGTGGTATAAATTCAGATTTTCATTCATCATGGAATTCAATACAATTGTCATGACCACCAACCTTCTTCAAATAAAGTTTATGACTACAGCAATGAATTTGCTACTCAGTATTAAATGCTATTTTACTGTGCTTAGGATTAGATATAAATACTTGCCCATTATTTGCATGAATAGCTAACAAACACTTTAAAATATACTTTTAGAGAAAATCTTTTTTTAAAACAAAACTCAGAAACCACTCTTTTATTCTCTTTCCTCTGCATTGACCCAAGTTACAGTTTTACGACATTCATTTAACTTGACATGATTTGTAACAAAAGCCTCATTATACATGACAGATAGAAACAAAGCTGTCTTTAACAATGAATCACTATTCTAAACTTTATGATTCACCCAAGTATCTCTTTAGCCAAGAAGGACAAAATGTGATAAAAAAAAGCTGAAGAATGGAAGTGTAAATAGTAAAGCTGTGATGCAAAGCAAGGCATGCATATGTTCTAGTTACTCAGAGACTCCTAAGATCAGACACCTAACAGTAATTTCTAATGATTTCTATCTTCTAGTTTTTCCTTCAGATTTAATTATCTTTCTAACTAAAACATTAACAGTAGCAGACTATTTTGTTCAAAATAAACTGCTAATGAATGCATGGTCAGATGTGCCTTTTCCCTGGCGTACATTCCTATACTTTCTCATTTAACACATTTGCTAATAATCTATGTGTTACAGTGTTTGCGTGTGGGCAATCAGATCAGAAACAGGACAAGCTGATAGCAATGGCAACATCCTCTTGCACTGAAAAAGAGGAACTCAGAACTCTTTCCACAAAGAAGAATGGAATTACTTGCTCTACTGAGTATCAACACAAAATGAAAGAGCAGTGCATGGGAAACCAAATGGCAGAGATTACTTCTCAAAGATTATTGTTTCGCTTTGTCATCAAAAGCAAATTGGCACCAACAGATGGATCAATGTGTGATTTCTGCATGCATGAGCACCAGAAACTTGAAACGGAACTCTTTCTCAACTGGAAAAAAAATGCTGGTATGTCAACAATTTTCACAGTATGGTCAATATTTGTATAGAATTCACCAACAAACAGTTAAATGTACTGATCAAAATATCTGTATTACAGTAGCAATCATAAATGCAGCACCAGAATGTTATACCAAATGGATTTCATATTTCATGTTTGTGATTTTGGGGTGGTTAAAAAGAACTGCACAGTAGTAGCTCAGTCTTTTCTGTATCTACATCACATATTAAAGAAATTATTTATAGTACAGAATTTTTTAGCGACATATTATTATGCAAAGTTTTCCACAGCCTGTAGAAATTTTATTTAGGAGTAGCCAAGTGTGCAGAAGGGAGCCAAGAATTAACAAGGAGAGGAGATAAAACTTCTTCTGAAGTCTTCCTTCAGGAACAGGTGAAATCTCTCTAATACTGTCCAGTGCACAGCTCAGTCAGGCAGATGTTTGCTTTCAGGTCAGTCTCCCTTCAGTGAGCACCTCACATCAAATCAACTCTTGTGCAGGGGGCCAAACAAAAAAAATGTGTGTCACTTAAAATTCACACATGGCTATTTTGATGGCAGAATTTGAAAGGTAAGAGGGGATAGGGAATTGATATCCTGTGTGGGAGATAAATTATATTATCAAATAAAACAAACTATTCCTGTTCAAAATGCATTTTTCTGAGGTGTGAAGTAAAAAAATTACTGATAATCTCTGGAATTAGAGAAGTGTGTTTTCCAAAGTCAAATTTACTTTTGTGCAAAAATTCAACTTGTACTTCCAAGTCATATTCATTGTAAAGGGAAAATAGTTTACCTCTGTCAATCTAAGGAAAAGCTGTACTAATGCGTTTAGCTGCCACAGATTATCAATTTACATTACTCAGTATAAAAGATATGGTCAACACACTGTGAGGTATTACAACCCTGAGACATGATACATAATAAACTTGAGCTGGAAACTTACATTATATGTTAATTTACATCACTTACATAAATGGGAAAAAATATCAGCCAAAACCCCCTCTGTCCTACTGCCTATAACTTTCAACACTGCAGCAGCCTAAACAACATTTAGATTCATATTTTGATATCTGGACTGAGGTACAAATAAGCTTCCATTTTCCAACTTGAATAATTTGCTCTGTGATTTCTACAATGGAATTTATACATGGGATAGACCTGACAAAAAGCTGTAGTAAACAAAAATCTTCCTTTCTAACAATTGATCCCAGAAACATTTACAGAATTCTATCAAAAACACCAGCTTTCTTCAGGCTTCGCTGCTCCAGGGGCTCCTAATTAAGGATTACTCATCCTACCACTTGACCACATTACACTGGAGAGCTACTTGCATTTTATCTGCTTGTGGGAACAAGATTACTGCTTGAATACATCATCTTTCACAAGATCGAAGTCTGTGTAGGACCAAAGGGAAATTCTGCCAGTCTCTTTTAACAGATTTGAAAACTACCTGGCCATTAATTTCAAGATCATGTATTATTCTATATATATGCGTGCCCTGTACATGTTTGGAATTACATTTAAGAAAATATAAAGAAACTCTCATGACACAAAAGAATAATAAAATCCAATCTGCATGCACTATTATTAACTATCTTTCTTTATTAACTGACTTTGAGACAAAGTCAAGGGATTTAGGTACTACCATGTAAGCACAGAAGACAACACTTTTTACTATTTGAATTCCTACCATCAAAGACAGAAATCTTATTTTCTCAGTGTGCAAGCTGAATGTATCCTCTAGAGCTACTAGAAATAGATTCCATTGTGATAGACCTTCGAAATAATTACCGCAGCCAGAAGTCTTTTGTATTAGCAGGCAATGCCTTAAGGTTTCATTTTGTGGTAAGCTCTAAATTGATCTCCTGTGACACTTTCAGAGTAAGTGGTAGGAGCTACTAGCTTAAGATTTACTCCATAACTTTTTAAGTACACCATGACCTCCTTTAATACTGCAAGGAAGTTAATGACATGAACATTTCACTTCTGCAGTTAGCAATGTCCTTCCTCGGCAATGGCACAATCCGCTGAGCCAATAGCGCTTTAACAAATACAAGTTTGCACTCAGAAATAACAAAGGAGAAAAGCCTTCCTGGAATTCAAGGTTGACCAGCAGTTCAAAGCAATTCAATTACTATAACAGTAAATAGGAACTGCACTTATTTTCCTATTGAATGTACTTAATGCACCTAAAAAAGCCCTTATCCTGGCTATATTTAACAGAGTCACACATACACAATTCTGTTAAAGCCACAAAATTCTCTATGAAGACAGGTGACAGTAAAGCTGGATTTGGATGTAAAAATTATTTACTATATAATGAAAATGGTGCAAAAATATCTGGATCATTGGGCTCAAAGGGTCAGTGGTTTAGAAGTCTAACCAGCAGCTGGCTAAGATTGTTTCACCTCAGTGGTTAACTCCAGGCACAGTTCTGTTTAGTCTCTTTAACAACCTGTACAGAAAGCATGCTCAGCAAGTTTGAGGACAATGACAGTTTTAGCAGTCAGTACCTACCTGGAAGGACTGCCATTCAAAGGACCTTCACAACCTGGAGAAATGGGCTGGCACTGAATTCTAAAGTGTAAATGCAAAGTCTTCAATCTCTCATGCTACCCTTGCTCTCTGTAACTACTTTAATTTGAGAAGAAATAGCCAAAATGCTCCTGGAGATGTGCAGAGAAAGGATTAGGGGTCACAGACACAAATTGCATCAGGGAACAAGTGCTAGAAGAGTCTGTAAGATCTCCACACTGCCAGAGACCCCAGACATACTGAGACATGGCCCTGAGCACTTTCAGTATTTTCCTTTGCTGATGCACATAAAGACAGATTAAATTAATGTTAGGTTACAAGGCCTTAAATGTAAGGCATTTCCCACACCAGTGCATGTATAGATTTCTGAGAATAAATGACAGAAACAAAGGGTCTAACCTCTTGCTTGTAGCCCAGGTCCACAAGTCTCCTGTGCTCCTGGACTGTCTTGGCGCACATACCATGGTACCAGCTGGCACCTGCGCCATTTGTGTGTCTTCCACCTGAAATGAGAGGGGAAGAAATCCATCTAAACCTTGTAGCCATCAAACCTCAGGCAGCTAGATAGTTATAAACCATCATAAGCTGTTGCTTATTTTTATTAACTGGTCACAGGCAATTCACAAAAGAACCAGTAACAGTACCATAAACTTATCCCTATTCTCTTAAATTTTTTTCTTCTTTTAGGATGAGGCCTAAAAGAACACATGGAAGAAAGGAGGAAGCAAAGGTAGAAAGAAAAAAGGAGAAATAAGAAACAGAAAGGAAAGGTAGCTGCAGGAAAGTATTGGGACAATGGGCTTGAGTGATTGCAAGGGTGCCTCAGGAAATTCCTGGGATCTTGGGTTGCTGAGTGGCAACACCTTACAAATGTGGAGCCAGCCAAGAAAGCCAACAGAATGGGTCCACCATATCAAAAATAAAACACAAACAAAAAGAACTTGCAAAAAACCATCAATAACAAATACAATACTGCGCTGCTTAAATTATTCCATCATTAATATAAACTGCTGTGAAACTTTTACTAAGTTCCCTGCTAGTGCTGCAGAATACCCCACCCCTTAAATATAACAAATCCAGCCAAGTCTGTTTGTTGTCACAACTCTAAAATAATCCACAGCTCCAGCCATCAGCAGTTTGCATGTTTTAAACTATCTCAATGGTTTTGCACCTCGAGTTTCATTGCAACCTGCCTCTATGGGACAGCAACTAACTAAGGCACAAGCCTGCTGAGTGTGTGAGTCCATCTGTCGCAGCATGTGTGCAGGTCAGAAAGATGCTAAAGGAAATATATGGAACATGTGTTTAGTATTAGTTCGTGTCATGAAATATAAATGACCTCATCTACCACTCTCTAGCAACTCTTCTTTCTTATGCTCAGCACATTATCATGTAGCTCAGATATGGAAGATACTAAAGAGATGAGAAGCAGCCAGCATTTAAAAGACAAAACTCCAACTTCAATTTGACTATAAAAAGTTCTTGAGCTCTATTTCTCTGGTGTTTAGAGTACTGATTTTGTAGCTCCCCAATGCTCTTTTCAATCTTTTCATATCTTTTAGTTGCACAGAGTGTGATCTCCTAATGAATTTGCAAAGATAGTTCTTGAGATGATGAAAGAAACACATTTCTTTAATCCCAATTTCTTTTCATTAAACTAAGCTTAAATTCTATTTGTACCTCCACAACAGATAGTAGTTTCATGGGAGTTACTATTCATCAAAAAATATTTTTTATTATTTTGTCAAGTAAATCTAACTAATGGCACCAGAATTTTCTAAACTTTGTCTCCATCAACAAGTTCTTGTTGTATGTCTAGACCTTCCCACACACTCAGATAGATATTACAGAACTACCCAAACATTTTCTTAAGCAAAAATTGTTCCACCTTCTGGAATAGTCCTCAACATTCTGTGGTGAAGATCAGGGCAATGCAGAGGACACAGGACATATAGGGGATATCTTCAGCACTGGACTGTCTCAGGGCTTACAGGGATAGAAAAATGAAGGCTATGGTAGGCTGAACAATATGGCACCAGAAATCAGATCTCCTAAACATATAAGCTTGAAGTTCAGCACTTTGGATATTTAGAAAGATTTGTTTTACGTGTTTAGAATGTCAAAACAGTTTCTAGGAAAAATTTGTTCTGGAAATTAATTCTTAGTTCTTGCAATGTTCTTTCCAAGGAGCTGGAACAAAATGTACCAGTGATTCCCTATTGGCTCAATATATCTGTTGTGAAACCTTGATTCAGATGTGTATCCTCCTTTTCTAAATAGAGCATGTTAGAAAAACATCTACTGCTAAGTAATGGAATTCAGCAAGATCTAGAGGTTGTACAAGTTTAAAAATCATATCTGAGCTGTTTCTGGTTGATTGTCTCACATACCTGTAGCTATGACAGACAGGAGAAGCTTCACATTCCCTTTCCTCAAACAAAGAGTCTGGGCACTCCCGACCACCATTGGCAGGGAGCTGGATGATGACTCGGTGACGGGATTGCTTCCTTACTGTGACACCCCCTGAAAAGAGTAGAATAGCTGGTTTCTACTGCTGCTACTTAAGGTTGAAACTAATTAGGGTGAAAACAAGGTTTTTGAACCAATTGCCATAACATTGACATGCTATTTTGCCCATAAGCAGAAAAATTAGGCCTAATAGAAAAAACACTTCAATTTCATCTCAAGGCAGAAAGCAGAACTAAACAGAAAGCAACACCAGCAATATTGAACAAGTGAACAGACATCTGAAGTGAATAAACAGTTCAAGAGAGCAAATATTAAACCAGCTTAGTTCGCTGCTACACTTTAGAGTTTGAAGGTGTAAGCTTGCTCTAAACATTTGCATGTAAAACTAGAAACAGAAATTCCACGCTAGAATTCCTTTACAGTTTGCAGTTTTTAATTATTATGGTCATCCATTATTAATGCTAAACAGTAAATAGTTCCTGTAGGAATTTTGATTTCAGTCATCTTCAGGTATCGGTTCTTCAGGCAGAAAATTGAGAGAAAAGCTACAGATCTGTATTAGTTCCACAGCAATGCCTATGTTAGGTAAAAATCTTGGAGGTTTTTTATTTTTTTTTTCACAGAGAGCAGTGGAGCAGACATTTGGCTGACTGGGCTGATATCAGCTTTGGGTGGGTTATTACAGCAGCTGCAGCTTGTCTGATCACAGAAGCATGCTGGATCACAGCCAAGCAATTGTAATTAGGAGTGAGCAGTAGGAGAATCCCGGCGGTGGCTCTCCACCACCTGGCCACTCTTCAGCACGGAGGAAACCCTTCACTCCCCAGTCAAACAGCTCCAGGAGATGCCAGGAGCTGGCACAAGGGGCAAGACAGACGTGCAGCCCAGCAAAGCTACTGACCTGCTTGCTGGCACAAATGGGTAAACCCCATGAAATATAAATTGTTTTTGTAGTATGGTCTCACTGAATAGACAAAACACTCATAGTTCACAAATATACTGTTTTATAGAAGCTTGTACAATAGTATGTGGTGAATATTCAGGAAGATATGCTTATTGCATCAAGAACTTTCTTAAAACCCACAGAAACTGGAACAGAAAAGGATGGCATTTTCACTCAGTATGATGTCCTCAAACAAAAATATTTCAGAAAGAACAATTAATACTGCTGCAAAATAACACATATATAATAATGAATATTTATTTCATAGATTCAATTCCCCAGTTTTTCAAAGGTTATGAATTTAGTCTTCCTAACCCCTTTTTTTATTTTTTAGAATGCATTGAACACTGATAGGAATTACTGCAAAAATGCCTTCATGCTTGTGTCCTTTACCAAGCATAAAGAATTGGCCGTGACAGCCCAAGTCTGGATGTTTGATGTAACAATATCTTTTACATTCTGTGAGTAGCTGTGAGTAATCACCATGTCCCACACAGGGATTAGCACCCTGTGGAAGAGGGAGTATTATAGAGTCTGTCTGTAATAGTACATATTAGAAAAATGCCTCATGTTAAGCTCAAGAAGAGAAAAAAACCATAAAATGTGGCTAATATTAAGCCTGTCATCACACTAACTTCATGTATGATTTTGTTGTAATAAAAATTCAGGGGAGACCTGCACAGTTTTAAAGAGCTTTGCCAAGTGTATTAAAATGGTGTTGGATTTCATGTTTAAATCAGACCACTCACATCAATGTAAAGTCTGTTGATTTTTATTAACTCTCCTTCAATTTTCCTTGGAGCAGAAGCAGCCAGACAAAATTACGTACAACTGCATATCTACTTAGCTACATACCTATCTCCTTGTATATAAAGACTCAGGTTTTTTTCTGAAGAACAAACAGCATAAACTTAGGTATTTCCAAACCCCATCTCATAATCTGACAATTAAAATGCTAACACTGTGTAAGTATTGATGTTCAGATGACAAGCTGATGATAACAGCTATGTGTCTACCTTGTAACTAGTTATCTCTTTATCAGTGTAAGATGCAAATAGGAGTTTGTGACATTAGGCAAAATGTGGGAAAAAATCCAAACAGATGCATATAGAAAATGGATAGAAATAACTGTTCAGCAAAAGTTCTATGTCCTCCCTGCAGCAGCTGTACCAGATATTACATGTTCTCTGTCAGAAAGAGATGTGCATAAGCATTCTGCCAAAAGTGATTGCAAGTAATTGACTCCCCATCTTTTACATTTTTAAAATTTACTAACATGCAATGGATAAAATTACCTTCTTGACATGAAGAAGGACATGGTGTCCAGTCACTGAATGGAGTCACAATGCAATCCTTCCTACAGGGAAGCAGACAAGGTCTCACAGTTTCAGGTCGAAGACTTTCAGGGCATCTAACAAAAAAATCACAAAGAAGCACTATCAAATAAACAATCACTCTGCAATGAAGTAGTGAATTGTGTGACGTACTCAATGCTTGTAGGCACATGAGGACAGTGCTTGCTGCCCAGAATTCACCAGGATGGAGCACAGCTATAAAAACTAGTAGCAATGAAATACATGTGGTGAAAGCAAGCCAAATCTAGTGTATTCTGCACCTCAGGATTTAAATAATCATCATCCCTCACTCACCATGCTAGACTCTGTATTTTCAGGGTAATTTTCAAGCTTTCACCTAATTATGAAGAAAAGCCATCCCATTTAGCTTAGTAAAATACATTTTCAGGTTTTATCACTTTATCATAAATAAAAACTCTGGAAGGAGGCATATTTAAAATAAATAACACTTCCAACCCAGGAACAAATAGGTATAAGCTGGCTGTGATTATGAGAGAAACCAGAAAAGGATTTAAAGCTGTCAGATCAATGAGACTGAGAAAGACTGTCAGAAAAGGCAGAAAACCTTACTTGTTTTAGGAAGAGACTTGATCAGCATATAAAAAGGATTATTGGACTGCCACATATGGGACTCATTACCCAGGTCATTTTTCCCATTCTGTGGGGATTCTGTCTTTTTTCATCAAGGAAAAACTCTCTATGCCACAATACTTGTTTCAGAATGATACAATAACTCTCGCAGAAGTACTGAAAATATTTGAAATAATTTCAAAATTTCTATTGCTCCAAAAACATACAGACTGTGGACTGTCTGAAGAATATGTAAAGATGTAAGAAAAACACAACATCCATGTTTGAGTTCTTTTGGATCATTACAGAAAAACATTACTATGATTAGCTTTTCCTCCTTTCAGTCCAGGGCAGCTGGGACCAGAGAGGTGAGAGAGGCAAGTCTAATGGTAAAATATCAGGAAAATCTAGTCTCCATGGTCAGCAGAGGACTATGCCTGTGCAATGTGAGGATGACAAAAGCTGATTTGCAGTTTTATAGGAACATACTCTTCAACAATAATTGCTTGTGCATGCTTTCCATCAGATGTCTCTGCATTTTCCTGTCAATTCACATATTGTTCTTAGTATGTGATCAATTACTATGAATGAGCACCAATTCCTTGGTGCCCTCTTAAAATGGGATCTCCATCCCTTCTCTTTTTCCCCCTCCCACCAATGTGAAAAAACATTAAATAATACAGCTATAGCAACACAAACCTCCATCGCCCCTCTGTAAGTTCTCTCTACAATTTTAAGTCAACTTGTGCCTCAGTTCTATGTGATTCATAAAATCAGATTATATATGCAAGGGTGTGTTTAGATATGATCAGATACATTTTAAAAGAAACCTCTGCTTCCAATCACATATACTGACGATATTGTCAGAAATTTTCTTTAAGATTAAAATTAAAAAATGTTTCTGAAAAGCATTGAACAGTAGCTTGCTAATGGCTTTTCTTGCACTGGCTTTTCCCTTTAAAAACAGGAGAAATTATAAGCATACAAAACAATCTGAAATACACACATTCACCATTTCACAGAGAGCTTCATCTTTCAGGAGTGCTAAACACTACAATTGCTCTTCAGATACTTAGGCAAGGCAATTAGTTCAATTAGAACACCGTTTCTATGCTTTATATTGTTTGTATTTACTATATATGGCTTAAAGCAAAGTATTGATTTTTTTGCAGTCCTTACTCAAGGTCAAATTAAACAGAAAAGATACATGCTGGAGTCTGTAACTTGTGAGGCAGATAAGGCCAATAATATTGATTGTATCGTACCACAGTAATCCTTTTTATTAAGGGGAGTTTAAAACAAGGTTCCTATTTACATTTTCATGTTAAATGTCTCGGTCTTTAAAAATGATTCAGTGATTTTGATGCAACGACTTGAAGGAACAACCAAGACCTTTTTTCACTTCACACGATTCACTTATGAAAGAATAAAACAGTCGTCCTCCCAGAAATTAACATCAAATCAAATGTAGAGGCATCTACAGTAGATTTAAAAAGGATGATAAATCATTAGAGGTTTGTGGGGTTTTTTAATATAAATGTACCAAACAAAAGATAATTCTATCATGACTAAATAGAACAGCAACTTAATACAGATATACAACAATTTAGATTACTGAATGTGCAGACATTACTCCCCACATTTCCATTTAAAGTAAATTAGGCTTAAATCTACAGTCGAATAAAACAGCAAATGGCAGGCATCAAGCAAACATTCCGTGTGAAAATAGCTGCCTCATGAACTTTCTAAATGACCTCTGCTACCAGTTCTTAGAGTTTTGAATCTGTTCTGAGTGGGATATATTTACAGACTGCAAATCCCTACAAAGATGTTATCAAATGCATTTTACTAGCAGCTAATCTGTATTTAACCCTGATAACACATAAAACTGTAAACCCAAATCATTGGGCCAAAGAAATAACTTTAAAAAACCACATAAGTGGTGAAAAAAACCCACAAATTTTGTCAAACTAATGTTCAAACTAATGTTTCAAATTAATGCAATGCCATTTTTCACTATGCTGCAGCTCCTTGGTCTGGTTCTGAGAAGGGGTTTAGTGTATTTAGATTAATATCACTATTTTTGAGTGGAACTGCATTAATCCATACAATGTGTTGCTTGTTTGGAAGCAACACAACGATCTTGGAAATGGTGCTGCTCTGCATTTCACACTCATACTCCGAGAATTTGATTGTGACTCAACCTGATGGTGGTAAGGAGACAACTGGATTTATTTAGCTGTCAGCAGAACCACCATTGTAAATACCATCCATTAAAATCCATACTGAGAAAGGTATTGTCTAGTCTTCCTGTTGTGCCAGTCTTGTATTTTCAGAAGATTAAATGTCCCCTCATGAGAACATACAGAAGAGGGTATTTTTGCCTTTGCAAGCAGACATCGGCAATAAAAATATAAAGCAGTAAAATCCAAACATAATTACAGCATGAAGATACTTTTAAAGGTTTTTACTTTTTGGGGCCTACTTGTCCCACGTTGACTCTGACACAGATGACCTTTCTTGTCTGCATCCCCACGGAACAGGTGGCCTCCCCGTTCCAGCTGGCAGAGGAGTTGAAAGCAGAGACAGACGTGTCCTCTATGCACTGTCCCCACGGGCCAGTCTGCCAGTGGTACACAGTGCAGGAGTGCTCGTTACAGCTGCGTGTCTCCTGCAGGGCACTGCTGTTCGGGCACTGTACTCCTCCTGGAACAATGAAAGAGGGAAAAAGACCCTTCACTGGAAGGAGATATAACTTTTATTTTAAAAAAACCACATACCACAAACCCACTTTGAAGTTTTCTTAGTTATATATTATCAGTTTGATTACATGAAAGAAATGCTGTTCCCTTTTCCTCCTCTTCATATGCCCAACATTGACAAATTTTGATCAACAAGTCCCATAGAACAGACTGTTCATGGACAGTATGTAAGTCTGTACCAAAAGGATAACAAAATAATCATAACTTCTATAATACTAATGTGCTTGGAGGGATCAACAGCCTTTTATTTCAGGGTTCTCTAGAAGAGACTGCAAGTGAACACATAAGGATGTATGAAGGCTCTAGACAGAAGAAATGGTCAATTATTCTAATTATACATGTGTAAAGACCTCTGTTTATGTCTAATTCACAGATTAATTGAAAAGATTTTTGAAGCTCTTGTCCTAGGTCCCAGTGGATGTTTATCCATATTATGTAAACCAAAGAGGATGGCACAGCTGGCAATTCCAGGTCCAGATTAAGATAACAAAGGCTATTGCAGGTTAAGATTAAAATGCACTCAAGTGTCAATGATTGTGAAGAAAAGCTATCTTTGTTGTGCTTGGTTTCTTTGATAGTATGTTCAGTTCATTATATTCAAGCACTTCAAACCCACTTTGGCCTCCCAGTCCTCCAGGAGAAATGAAGAGGTTTTTCCTACCAGAGCTGATCACAGGCTACTCCATGTCCAGCCCTGTGAGCAGACATCATGCCCGCTAAATATCTGGTGTTACTAAAATCTAGGTTCGAGATTCTGGCCTAAAGGAACAATGGGACTCCTATCTCCAACTGATGGAAAGGCAGTAAAAAATCGAAACAACATTTTAGCCTCTCCTAAAAGACAAGAAAAGTAAGAGAGACAATTGAAAGAGGAGCTTTTTATTAGTTAATGCTGATGATCCATACAACTTTTCTCTAAAATGTATGCTCCCACCAAATGCATGTTGTAGAGTATATTATTTATACCCCAGCACTGACCTTCAGGTTGACTGTCTGCTCTACAGATATGGGGGAGGGAAGGGGATTTCAGCACCCGTTGTTAAAATTAAACAAAAAAAGTACATGTAACCAAAGAAACAATGGATGTTTCAAATATTCCAATGCCAGAAAGTCAAGTTGCCAGTATAAAAATACTTTATACAACAAATTGCTCTGCATGGTCTAGATCTGCAGCAAACATGAGAAAAGGTTCATTCTAATGAAAACACAAGATAAAATAATAATTCACAATTTATTTCTCTAGGAATATTTTTAATTTCTGGCTTTTTCCTAAAAATATTGATTTAACCAAGCAACTGGAAACATCATATTAGTTGAGATGTCATGCAACAGACTAGCTAATCTTAAATTTTGCAAAGGGGGATTGGAAAAACCTACAAATATGTGAATCTAATTAAAGAATAACTTGAATATTTTTTTGGTACAAAAGAATTCTTATTTAAAATATAGATTTAAAATATTGAAAATATGTTTAAAATATTGAATGCCACAGGCACCAGTTCTTAAGACATTTGAGAATAAAGTGACAACTTAGGTTCAGTTTCGGCAGCTACACAAGAATATATATTCAGGGGAAAAAAAGAGATTGACATTGACTTGTAAATGAAAAACATTGGGGCATGAATGTCTGCAGCTCAGTGGGAATCCAGTTCTGTTCAGATTAAACCAGCAGTTAAAAAACATGCAAAGACTGAACAAAATGTGGAAATAATACTACTAAAATAAAAATCAATGTGCCATTCTGTGCAGGAAAACAGCATTCTCTTGTGCTTCCTCCAATTTAACTAGGTACAGAAAATGCAGAAGGGCTTGGAGAACTGGCAGTTAGAGATGCCCTTTACAACATCTGTGTAGGGGCAACAAGTTTATGAGCATATCCCCAGTAGGGGACAGGTTTGACAGGAATGTAAAAGTTAATGAGTATCACAGAAAAAAAAAATAAAATAGACATTTGAATTAATCAGAATATAGGAAAAGGGGACATACAATAATAAACACATCCTTTAATAATAAATTATCAGATGACAGTAAACAATTTCTTGGCAGTACTAAAAATAATAATTTCAAGGATACAAAAACCAGTTGGGGCTGAAGTATTTAATTTTGGGTTTCGATTTTTAAGCAAAGTAGACTTGGAAGGGAAAGCCTAGTTTTGCAGAGAGACTTGCATATTGCTCATAAAATAGTTGACAGAATTGTCCTACACTTAGATTGCTTTTCTGCCTGGTTTGGAGCTGCTAAAGGGGTAAGACACCTTGCTCTAGGATATTCAATGATTGGATTTTAAAAATTTTTTTTGGTGACAAAGACTCGATAACTTCGAAATTTCAAAATGTTAAACATTTTTAAAGCATTTAGGATCATTTTAATTAATCATTTTGATATCCCCTCTTTTTGCAAAGGCATATAGTTTTATAAATGCATTTCAAAACAGCTGGAATAATTTCAAAGTTTGAGAAAACAGATGTGACTGAACTGCCTCTTGCATTCTAGTGAGTGAAACGAGTGTTACTCATTTTTTTGCTGTAGGCAGGAGGTAGGCACTTCTCAAGGCAGCTGCACTTCCTGAGACAAACACAGTCAGAACCAAGACTGTTCCTGTTCTGCAAACATTGATGCTTCCTCCCCTGGTTTATATCAGTTTCACAAACCAAGCAGACCTGTCTGAAATACACAACAGGTCAGGATGCAGAATGGGCTCATGGTGAATGTGAGGTCTGTCCTCAAGACTTTTCCAGGATAGAGTATGAACCCCTGACCCTCACTATACTCAGCAATCTGAGGTGATGGGCTCCTGAGCAAAAGAAGCACAGTAACATACCCTGCCCTGGCTCACCTTTCTCACACAGGTGTCAGGTCACTTAGTAAGTCTTGCCTGAAAATTCAGGTTGTGCAGTTCCAAAACTAAGTGGGTTTTTTTATTCCTGTTTCATGAAAAACCTCATGTTCTCCAAAACTTATTCTTTTGTGAATGAGCAATTTGCTGCTGAAATAAATACCCAATTCTGTGCTTTCAGATTTAATTACCAAACACTGTTATTTCAAGCCAGGAAAATACAAAAATTAAAAACAAACTCAATAAATGTAGGAAGAGTAAATTAAAAAAACCCCTGAGCATAACTTCTTGTTTGCAACTATGAAGCCAAACTGTATTGTAATTTAACAGGAATAAAATTTTAAAGCATATCAACAATAATCTGTTAAGTATTGTTAAGAAACTCCTTTGATCCAGATATTTCTTACATATTCAATAAATCCGTCTTGCAGATAGATGAGAAGAGCTGTTGGTCCCTGTCAAACAGAATATCTGATGAGATGGATAACTGATATTCTATACTATCTAACTGTGATTCTTAGTGCTCTGTGCTATATGGTCATGCCAAACAGTCCTTCTGACATTACACTTTGTTTTGACATTACACTTTGTTGATCTATGAGCATGTAGCACCCATAGTAAAGCTGCTGAGCCTGCCCTAAGAGAATAATAATATGAAATTTTTCCCTTCCCTCTCATTTTAATAAATTAAGTTTTAATTTATTTTCCTCTTTGCATTATTTTCCTCTTTTACATTTTTGTTTTTTTGGTTTTGGTTTGGGGTTTTTTTGGGAGGTGGGGTGTTAAATCTTTACTTTTCCAAAATTGGTTTTACTGATAAAACTTAGGATGTACCCACAACATTACTGTTATGCTGTATTGCACCAGTTTTCCAGTCTATGGCACTATATAATCAAAACAGAATCAATCTACATATTTATTACTTACCGAAAAACTAATATTAATTAGTGCTTTTGAGTCTCAGGTACAGTAGTAATGTGAAATACTCTTAGTGCACACTACTCATTATATAAGATTTATTGTAAGCAGGGAGTAAAAAGAAGAACAGAAATATTAAACAGAATATAAACCAAAAGTAAACACACCCTACATTCAAGAGATAGGCTGGGCTGTATACAATACCTTACTGGATTTATGCAGAACAACTGTATGAGGTAACACCACTACGTCCTTTGCTGTCATTTTGTATTTTGAGACAGTGACTTTTCTGAGTTTCTCACTGTACCATGAAGATAGATTTGACAGTGACACAAATGAGCTAACACTATAGGCAGTCTCACAGACAGGCAAATTTATAAATCACTTTGCCTTTCAAACCTTCAAGCTGAGGACAATGATCTCAGAAAAAAATACCAAAAAATTGTTATTGTGACACTCATTTTCACATGGAGTCATCTCACAAAGGACAGTAAGTCTTTATCTTGAGAAGAGATTCCTTTCTTTTCACTGAATGCAAGTAAATAAGCCCATCCCAGATGTGCATGACCACACTGTGCTTGAGGCTCTGCAGCATGTGGTTTGAGCACATGAAAACGGTCTTGTTTGGAATGAGGAAATGATGATGAGAGGGTGGTACAACTGAGGTCAGCTCCTGGCTCAAGCAGAAATCAGTGTAGTGCTGGAGGGGCAGTTGGTATCCCAGAGCTCATTAGAAAACTTTGTCACTGTTGTAATTTACATATGGCTTATATTTGTTGTATTTTACATACAGCTTACAGTTTTTCTGTGAACCTATTCTTTACACTGAGGAATTATTATAATACTACTGAATTATTCCTATTCTAAATCAAATTAAAAAAAATTATTAGACTGTGGTTGTTTCCTGGTGGCCAGTCATGTTACCTTGATGGTTTCTTCAAACCAATTCAGCAGCAGAGATAGATTGGTACGAAGAGGAAAAAAATTTTCTTAGGTGTGAAATGACATAGCTCTATTACAGACAGTTATATGCCAATGTTAACAAGAAAAATGGTAGAATATAGTATTTTTCATTTCAAAGAGGAGTGAAGCTGAACAATCACAGACAATACCTGATAAAAAGCCATCTGAGAGCCAGATAAAAAACCTATTTCACATGTATCTACAGAGCCTCAAATATTTCAGGGGGTGTTCATGTTTAAGTACGCAAATGAATGAGAATTAAATGTACCAGATACTTTGATGGATTGCAGTTTTCATTGCGTATGCAATGCCTGCAATGCTTTGATCTTTCTAGGCTTGCGCACTGAATGACTAGCAGGAGGATATGTGTGATCAAGGACTCACACCTGGACTCCTTATGTCATTTTAGAATACTAATTTAGCCTTATTCATGGATTTGCAACAGTCTTGCATATTTGATCTTTAATTAATATCCAGTCCTGATACACAATAGGAATAGTATATATTTATTCGCAATATATTTGTCCCATTGTGTTTTGAGAAAAAAACTCAAGGCAACAGGATACAGAAATTACTATGGAATAGCTTACCTAGGCTGGTCTGTCTCTCATACCAACAGCTCAAGAAAAGGTTCAGAAATCCAAAAGAAAATTGTGTGACTGTTCACCTGAACAGAACTGATAGGTGTTTTCAGAACTCAGCTTTAATGTGTAGATGGAATTATTGGTCTTACATTTATGAGACTTGAAATTTTTAGTTTTACATGATGCTTGCAGAGCTTCCATCTACAGTTCTGTGCATTTTTTCTAAGTTCTGAATGTAACTGAGAACTGCCATGTTTTCCAAAAAATGTTCATGTGAAGCTTCCTTTTATATCAGTGGAATACAGATGTTCAAACACATGAATATATTCTGTGCTCCTAGAACAAGAAATTACCTCCCAGCACCCAGTATTTTATGTTTTGGGAACACAGCTGATCTCAGTCATGGGATTCTGGAGGTGAAAAGTCATTCAGTTATTTGTCATGTAACAAATGACTAAGAGGCATAACAGGAGTATGAGGAGAAAGATGAAAATAACTCATTCCACTGAAGCATGAAAAAAAGTTAAACTGATAAATGTTTTAATATAATACAAGAAAAGGTAGAAAGTACTTTCTAGCTAAAATTGTAAAAATCCCCTAAACCTTGGAAGGTTCTTTCATTTACTTAGATGCTTTCATTCTCTGAGTTTGTATGGAGTGCAAAGGAGCACTATATTGAAGAGATCTGATGAGATGTGAGTGCACTCCTGGGTAAGTTGGGCAGACCTAGCAGCTTGCATCCTTAAAAAGAGCACAGAATAACTTCATCTGAAACAGTGGGAAAGAAGGCAGGGTTTGAGCAAAGCTGAAGCACTACAACACCCAGGTATTCAGTTAGGTTTTTCAGCCTTATTTTAGGGATTTCTTCACTACAGCTTCTGTGGTTTGAGATCTGTCAGTCTTTGTGATCACTGCACAACAAATACTAATAAAATTCACATATCCAAAATCCAGGTGATGCTGAACAGCTTTGCTGCATCTGCAGCCTTGTAAATTAACCTAGGTTGTATTAAGTATCTAAGTCAGAATAAGAAGTACTTTTTAAGATTAAGCATAAGAAAGTGGAATAATTTTTCCAGTAATTTAGGTTTTGACTTCTATGGCATGATTATCAGGATTTAAATTTCTGTCTCCAGGAAAATTACAAAAGTATATAGAAAATCTATTGTCTTGACCTACATGGACAAGCAAGAAGCACATGAATATATGTTTATTTGAATTATATGTCTCTGTGTTTCCACCAAAATGAGTCTGTTTGACACACTGTATAAATAAAAGGGACCCCACAAACCAAATTTTTTATAATTTCAAAAAGGTTTCTACTTTGTTACATTAGATCATCTAAGTAATTTACTATTTGCATCACCTACTAAAATAGAGTGCAGTTCTGATTGCAACTTACATTTCTAGCAAAGATTCCTTTCAGAGAAAAGGCTGAAAGTGCTCTGCTATTTTTTTTCACAATCACCCAAATTCTGCCAAATACAGAGTACACTTTTAGCAATGTTAGCTGTGTCTGCAAACAGCAAAGTATATAGTTACTCTGTTTCACTGCTTCCATACCTTGCAGCTTTCACTTTTCAGCTAAATGTGATCTTAAGATAAAGTAATAAAATGCTCAATAGTTTAAAAGAAGAACTAACACGTGCATGTAATCCTTTAATATTGAGGCATCTAACTTTTCTGTCAGTAATATATCTGAGTAAACATCTTCCAAGAACTCTTTAGTGGCTATGTCTCCTGGTTCCTGATGTTGCACGAGGTATTGGCACTCTTGGCATGGCTATTTTTGAACCATGTTATATACAGAATACATTTCCTCTATAACCCAGCCACCTCTCCAAGTACTTAAAACCAAAACAAAAAGAGCTGTAGGAACCATGGGAAATCATCAAAGAAGAGCCATGAACCTGTTTTCTCTTCTCCTTTATATTCCAGCTGCATCTTCTGTTTGCATATGCTGCAGACACTGCACAAGGATCACTTGAACAAATGGAAACCAATCAAGAGTCGAGACTTGTAGGGCAAAACCTAAAGTTTTTCTATGAATAACAATGTTAGTGGGGTAACATAAGTTACCAATTAGAGAAAAGAAACTACAAAACCCTTTTGCTAACCTTTAAACCATTAAAATTATCATATTTTCAGCATTCAGAGTACTTATATCTTTCCAAATTGGACACCACTTGCATCATTAAAATTCTCATCTTTTCAGCATTCAGGATACTTATATCTTTCCAAATTGGACATTAATTAGTGTTGTTAACCTGTATCAGATGAAAAGTTTGTCTTGTTTAATTTTAATGAAAACAAGAAAATCATATATCTGAAATGGAAACACTAACATTACGTACACTAAAAAATATAGTAACTGAAATGAGCAAAATAAACCCTCTTTAAAACAGCTTTAGGTACCAGGAGTAAATGCAGAATAACGATTTAAACAATTTTGCTATATTTAAAACCCCACAATGTGACCTAGCAATTTGTTTCTGTCGATCAAGAAATTACTTTGTCATTACAGAGGCAGTTGAGGACTGACAATCCAAGAGGAGAGGGCGAGCCCTTACCTTCCCCCGCGTAGGCCAGGACGGAGCGGGCGCGCAGCTGCTTCCCTTCTGTGGTTTTTCCGGAGCAGGTGTGCGAGCAGGAGGACCAGGCAGACCACGTGCTGAGCACGCAGTCCTTGGGGCACGGCGCTTCGCACACCACCGGGATCGGGTAGATGGCATCTCTGCACAGCTGCCTGTCAACCTCTTCTCCTGGGGGGAAAAAAGAAAAAAAAAGGCCGTAGCAGTCTATCATTTGCTAAATTAACTTAAAATGAGCAATCTAGTCCAGATGGGCGCACAAATAAATTAGATTCTGTTCTTGTGTACAAACAAGGTAAATAGATTTTTTTATTACTTGTCTCCTCTGCCTCATATTCTAGAAGAGCATACTTAAACCTAGGTTGATTCGATAGTCTCATTAAGTGAATGCCAGTCTGGATGGTCTTTAGGCTTTTGTTTTGTAATACATGATCCCACACAAAACCCAAATGTAACAGAGTATATAACAACCCTATGGAAAACTGTGTACATAGAGATGTATGTATAGAAATGACCCAGTTTTCATGCAGATTTGTGGGAGAAGGGGAAAAACATCCTAATTTAGCCAGCTTATAATCCACGATTCATCCTTTGAATTGCAGCTATCCATCAAAATATACAGTAAATTACAGTCAGATTGTTGTTTGGTTAGAAAGATCTTCATTTGTTAGCAAATCAGCAACACATCACTCTCTGTGTCATGGAGGTATAACAAGATCTATGCATTTGTGTTCTGTAGGTACACATTTCATTATAATAATAAGATCCAGGCTGGTGTGAATTTCTTAATGAAATATCAGCTAGTATTTAAGTAGCAGGGTTGCTTTTGTTTTCAATCAGATAATCGTGGGACCACTATGGCTGAGATCTGTCCAAACAGCACCTTAATCACAACATGGATAGTTTTGTGAGGAGACATGATTTCTTGATCAAATAAGTTATATTTATTAAGGGGGAAAGAATGAATGACCACATATTCTGGTATCAGTAAGTACCGTGATAAATCCTCATGTTGGAGCAAATAATGGAAAAAATGAAAGAGAGAAAGATTCAGGTCCAGTTTTTAGAATTCTAGACTTGTTTGCACAACATAATGCCTGTTATGATGAACTGAAAATGTTGCATCTAATAGCATACTGGACTTCTGAGGCCTTGACAACCACATATAATTAAGGAATGAAAGAGCCAGCTCATTTGTAAATATAAAACTTTTTTTAAAAATTATTTTCTAAAAAGGATAACACTTCAAAGCATCTCAATGCCTTTTGTGCTGTATGATCTTTGCTGTACTTGGGTATAAAACCTTCTGTTATGATTCATCCATTGAAGCACTCTTGAATTTTACATTATTCTGACAGGACAAAACATGAGTTGTCTACATTATGCACTTTCTAAGACCCATCATGTCAACCCCTTTGTTTTAATAGCCAGTGTCAACAAAATAATGTCTTATCAATATTTGCAAATGAATGTAAGTCTTCAATACAACAAAATATTTGTTAGATATATTGATCAAATACCCTGTAATTGAATCATAAAGGCATCAGTTACTATTAGTAACTACCACAATGGATTCGGAAAGCTAATTCAGTAAGAACTGAGCGCATTATAAATGAAGATAGATATGTAAAAATTCTGCTTTACTGAGTCTCAGATTACACTTCATTGTTCAATAGATGTATAATCATGAATTTATTCAAATACTAATCAAAACAGAAACTACATAAACTACATTTTTATTATTCAAAGTTTACAGTCTTTTAAATAAGAATCTCTTAAACAGAGTTCCTGAATCCAGGAGGTGTTTTAGTACTAAATCAGATCCCAGAAGTGTTAATCAAATTCTTTGTGAAAGAGTTAAAGATGAAGGCCATCCATTCAAAATTAGATCCTTTTGAACAGTGCCAAATATTTTAGTCATACAGAATATTTAGGCACAACAGCAGTGCAAACATCAATCTTCCCTGGTTCTGAAAACCCGGGAAAATCCTGCAGCTCATGCTTTTAAAATAGCCTAAAGTAGTCATAGTCATCTGAATTATAAAGACCTTTGAGATCAAGTCAGTCTCAACAGCTATATTTTCCCATATTAGAATACAAATTTGAGCCCTGCCAAAGGCTTCGTGGTTCTCCCATGCCAGGTTCTGGTTCCCTCACTGGACTCAGTCTTTGCATCCGCTGTTCCTTCTCTTATATTGCAGGTCATCACACCCTGACATCAGTGCAGGAGGGAATTCTTCCTGCTTCATCAGAAGGGCATTTGTTTGGGCTCAAGGACAAGAGATAGAGGAGAGGACTAAGGTTCTTTTTCAAACAGGAAGAAAAAGCTAGAAAAGAGGTGAAACCTACTCTCAAATTGTTCCATTGCTAGGTAAGACTCAATAAGGTAAACCGCTAGGACACATGCACACTTTGCAAGAAATGCTACTATCACAACAGTGTGTCACAGTATAAACAAACAACACTATACTGACCTTATTTATCACTTATTGGCTTTTAATTTATTTTTTTAAAATTTAAACTCAAGCTTAGTTTCGTCCCACAATGAAGAATTTTTTGATCTAGTTTCAGTCTGAGTTTATACCTCAAATAAAACCAAGCCTTCACTCTCTCCCAAAATCAAAGGCCTTATTTTTTCTTTGCTTTTACAGAGAAAACATTCTAGAGATATTTATCTTACATACTGGCATTTCGTTTTTGTCATGGGTCCAATTCTTATCTGATGAATTCAATAGCATAGAAATGTAGTTGGAAGAAATGTCTTATAATGAGTACTTCTTATCTTCAGGGAAATATTTTATTTATACTAAATTGTTTCTGACATTCCACTAATGATTTTATGAACAACTTGACCTTTTTTGCCTTCCTCTTTAAAGGGTGTAGTGTAGTCAACCACCAGGAACCACTCAACCCTAAGCTGGGAACAATGCCAGTGTAAAGACTACTTAGAAAAAGTCCCATTTGAAAATGTTTGCCATTGAGTGTTGAAGCAAGTCCAGAGAAGGGCCATGAAGGTGAGCAGAGGACTGGAATATGTCTCCCATGAGGAATGGCTGAGAAAATTGAAGTTGTTCAGCCTGGAGAAGAAAATTCAATGAGACATTATAGCAGCCTTCTAGTGCCTGAAAAAGGCTGACAAGAAAGATAAAAAGGGATTTTTGAAAATGCATGTGATGATAGAACAAGGGGGAAAGGCTTTAAACTAAAAGAGAGAAGATTAAAGAAAACATTCTTTACTGCATAAGAGGAGAGGCACTGGATAAGTTGTCTGTAGACATGATGGATGCTCCATCCCAGGTTAGAGGGAGCTGTGAACCTCTTTTAGTGGAAGGTGCCCCTGCTCATGGCAGAGAGGTTGGAACTAGATGACCTTTAAGGTCCCTTCCAGTCCAAAACATTCAATGATTCTATGGTTTTATTTGAACATTATGGGTATAAATTTATGTTGCATAAGTATTGAAGACAGAACTCCAAAAAAATTACTGAAAGGTGTCTGCCCTGGGTGTATACTCTAAACAACAGAATGACAAAAAAGTAGAAAGCACAGACATGAAAACAGAATATGACATTTCCGTCAAGAGAAATCTTCACCACTTATCAGTTGACTTGTTCATTAAAATCTACCAATGGAATCTAGCAATATTCCATATTTGTAAATAATGCCTATGTTGTTGAATTATATTTCTCTCTTAGGCAAGAGACACACAATTTGGACTAAAATCTCCAAATAGCACTTAAGGAAATGACAGCCCATAAAAATGGCAGGAGGCAAAAGAGGGTTTTTTTTCAAAAATTTAAAATGTCAAAAATTGTTTAAACCTTTCCTGGGATTTATTTTACAGATTTATATCAGTGAGGAGTGCTGATGGGATAGTCTTTTGAATACCTATCTCTTTATCAAATAATTATTCTGGATCCATCCAAACAATCAGCGGAGCAAGTCACTACATTAAGACCTCCTTTTGGCCAACTTCTTGGCTCAAAGACTTCCTGAAAAATACGCCCACGTGAGAGCCACTACTGAACTAGACAGCTATTTAGTTGTTTTAAGACAAACAAACAAAACCAACCAAAAACCACCAAGCCAACAAAAAAAAAGAATCCCAAACTACAGAATAGGCAAATTTTTACAGATCAGAGAGGTAGCTTGTGACTAGCATTCAGGACAAACTGATTAATAATATCAGTATTCATATCACCTTTCTTGTTTTATTACATTCACAAAGCAGGCATTGTATCTGTGAAAATTTAGCCTGAATGCTAAAAGTTGAGCTAGACCATGTTGTGTGGTTAATGCAGTTGAATCATGTTAGCCCTTTGTGGTTTTGTCTACTCATCTGTAAAATGTATCTGGTATTTAGGTTTCTTGTAAAATGCTTTAAGTTCCAATGGGAAGCATTCCTAGAGCTGGAATCACTAGAGAGACATGATAAAGAAACCCTCTTGCTTATTGTGCATCTTTTAACATGGTGCATGCTTCAGCGCACAGTAAAAAATTGCTGTCAAATTCTGACCTGTAGTAAATGGGAAGGCAAGTGCTTAACAGAGAGAAAAATGTTTTTTAAGCCTTAAAATGAACAGTAAAATCACCGCAAGATTCAATGAGGCATAGAGAACAACTTTAAAAAAATCAGCATAAAATAAAGTTGCTGCTAGAGCCCTATGTAATAAGTCAATGAGCCTGGTCTCAGTTCTAAACGAGGAAATTGTTTCTGAAAGAGTGATCTATAGCCTGATATAAACTAAGTAAATTTTGACAATAAAATAAAAATAAGCGGAATTAAATCAAGAGAGTTTTTTGAACTTTAATGGCTAACATTATTTTTAACATGCGTGGGTAATCAGTGAAGGACAGGAATATCACACATTGGTAAAACAAATTTTAAAGTTGTATTTCAAAGTTCATAAAAGAAGTAATGACAGCAACTGAGCCCAAATGCTAGAAGTGAACTGCAGACTTCATATTACTTATTGCTTGTTTCAATATGTTCAGATTTAGTATTATATCTTCAACTTGAAGGAAAAAAGTATATTTTACCAGTATCTTGTACATGATGTGTCATCCATTGGAAAAATGCTGGGCAGCTGAAATATTTGGAAAAGCAATCCAGAGCTCAACTTTTATGTGATTGTAGGTGAGGGAGGCCTTGTCATTATTTAACTGCCTTCAGTAATGCCTCTAAGCATGGAGGCTGCAGGAGAAAAATGCAGTATTACTTCACACAATAGCAAAATTGAGCTGTGTTGCTTGCCACTGACTGTTTCCTTCCTTTCCTGTGTAGAAAAATAATCAACAGGAAAGTATTGAAGTGCCTCTAGTATGAGTTGTAAAGGCTGAAATGGCTGAGAATGTTCTTTATCTTGAACTCCTATGCAGTTTCCCATATGCATTCCTTTCACATGAGGACCTATACCTGTCCTTGCACTGACCCCCTTGTTAACCTCAAAATGTGTCAGACTGGCTGAGGAGCCAAAAATCCTGTGTGGACTCTGCCCATCAAGAACAAAATATGCCTATCTATATTCAAAACTTATTGAAATCAGATCTGTTCTCTGTGCTCACTCCTGTTTTCACTTGGAACTAAGTTTTACCACAGTCACAGTTAGTAAACCATATTCTTCTCCACTAAAAAGTCATCAGTCCATAATCCACCTGCCTCAAAGTTACAGGAATATCATGACTACACTGTAAGAGTAGAGAAGCAATGTTAATGAGTTTAACTGTAATGACCCCAAAGACAGTTTTTTAAAAATTTGAGAAAATCTATAAGTAGGAAAACGTACAAATTTATCCAAATGTGAAATTCTGTATTAGATTTTCTTTAGTAATAACCTGATCAACACATTGGATGATGAGTCTAATGCAAAATGGAAATTCTTCACATTACAGAAAAGCTATCTAACTTATCAAAACCTCATACGTCTTCACATGCCAGGACACCTTATATCTGCAAATGAGAAGATAGTAATAATTCACCAGGATAAACTGAAATTAATGTTTTAATTTCTAATACTTCTGCATCTCTTTCTAATCACTAACTGCTTACCAAACTTCACCACAACAGGAAAAATCATGCCTGCCTAGCATGAAGGTGACAGCAAATTGTGTTTTCCTTCCAAACCTAGAAGCTCCAGAAGTAGTGTGATGTTTTCCTTTTAAAATGTTTAGAAAAGGAACCCAGACTGATTTTTTTTTCTTTTTTTTTTCTGACAATTCTGTTTTGTTGTTTGCTTTTCCTTATACAGGAGGAGTTCTCTGAGGAACACTGTCTTAGAGCACGTGTCTCTAATTAAAATGTATACACAACTTCAAAAGCTGACCCAGATTTTTCAGTAGGGAGAATTTAGAAGTTAATTTCTGAAAACCTAATCAAATAGAAAGGAGAAATGATAATATTTACATGAAATTCATCATTTACCATTTTGTTTAGCTCAACAATCTTAAGAGTATTTGGAAGAAAAAAACCAGCACGTGCAGCAGTATCTGACTGACAGAACAAGTTTTGCCCTTCTGTCAGTTCAATACTAGCAAATAGCACATATTTTGATAGACAATAGGAAACTTTAAATGTTTTACTAATCCCACTATCCTTCATATCACGTTGATGGTATTTATTCATACCTGCTCCAAAAAAACCTTTTAATGTTAGTAAAATGGCAGTGTCTTTCGAAACAGCAGCAACAGTTACCTTAGTAATTAATTACCTTAGTAATTAATTTCTATTACCTTAGTAATTAATTTCCATTACAGTTCTTGAATCGACTGTCAAAAAATATCGTTAAATTTTCAACATTTGGAACAATTTTTAACCTCTCTAATTATCAAACATAAAGTAACATAAACCACAGATTATGACCTCAATATATCCTACTTTGTTGACTCCTAAGTTTTCCAACAAACTGAATGTGAAAAGACTGTGTATTTTTCCATTGTATTATTATTATCGAGTGAAGCTTTTACATTCCTGTCTAATGCTTAGGTGCCTAGCTTGTAGCTCCAAGTGTTAAATCAGCTGCTAATTCCCTAATCACATGCCTTTCTCTCAATTACTTTTGCTAAGTAGCATTTGCATTTAATTAAGTACATCTTAATTAGTTGATGGTTAATATTCTTGAAGTAATTTTCTTCTAAGAAGCCTAAGTAGAAACGGCACTGATTTCAATGAAGACAAATACACTGGTTACTCACATCTGTTCATTATGCAGAAATGACAGAAAGTTGGTCTAATAGTTTAATGATATGTAAACATTGCAGGATTGTAAACTGTTTGATTTGATGGTTTGTGTGTGCAAATTTACTGTGGTTTTGCTTTCAGAGTAGTATCATGCACTTATTCCTTACTGAAAGAAAAATGGTAAACATGACACTTCGGCCACTTACTCAAAAAACCCACTGTGAATCTCATAAACACGTATGTTTCTATTTTTGTTTTTTTTAACAAGAAACTTGAGAGCACAAGCACAGGTACCATCATCTTATTTACATTTTTACCCTTCCTGCACAGATAAACCAGAGACTTATAGAAAAGGCCACTGACTGCTGTCCTTTGCCTATGCAAATACTGGAAGATATATATATATACATTTTAAAATAAAACACTAGATTTTAAAATATGATTTTGACTTTTTTAAAGCAAACATTTGCAATGACAAATGACTATCAATGACAGGAAGTAGTAGTACACAAAGGAAAATAGCTGGAGCTTAGAAACCCACCATAACCAGGGCTTTTACAATCAAAGATAACAGCATGTTAACACACTCAAGAAAAAAAAAAAGATCTTTTTATTGTTTTCTATTCCTTAATGAGATGAAACACCACATTTTACAAGCAATAACTTCTTGTTAATGGCTATATGCAAATTTCTTCTTTATTCACCTTATGGGAAAAATAATTCTGATGCGTGGGATGACACTGGCTTCAGGAACTCCCACATTCATGCAGAAATATAATTTCAAACATAGTACCTGAACACTTCAGCTCCTTCTCTGTAACCAAACCAGTAAATGAGCTCAGTTACAGCTTATAGGGTAGCATGTGTTTGCTAACCTTTCCCCCAACACAGCATATCACCAACTGTGTAGACAAAAGGCAGAAGCAGGTAGCACTGCAAGTGGTTTATAGGAAAGCTGAACAATGCGAAAGCCATTCTGCTCCAGAGGTAAGACAGTGCTGGTTACAAGCTTTCTTCTCTGTCCTTAAATTCATCCAAATTTTCGATCACACAAATTTCAAGAAAAGTGAGTTGCTGATAAAAAAATCCAGGTCAGTATTCCTTAATACATGATGATTAATTCATCCTGCACCATATGCAAAACAGTCACAGGAATAACCAAAACCAAAATAACACCCCATAGCTTGAAATAATGGTAACAATAAAGGGAAAACTCTGACACAAAAATTAAGGACATATTTTTAAGATGGGTATTTCCTGCTATAATTGCTTCAGTTGGAAAACATCTTTGCATATTCTTTGGCAGTAACTTAAAAATAATGGTTCAACATAATGAACTAACACCTTCAGATACAATATTAATGTTTCCAGTAATCCCATTTTCATGTCTGGTAATGACAGAACATATGTACCTTCATTTATATTAGAGTCATCTATCAGGATTACAGTCATGTAGACAGAGTCTAAATTTGCCAGACACAAATAAAACCAGGGAAAGAAATAGTACTTCTTTACCCAAATAATATATTTTTATTTACAATGCAGTGACATTTGGCCAGATCAAACAGCAGTATGAAAAAATAATATCCCATAACTGTGCTAAAATAGAAAAATACAGAAAACTCAGGAAGAAAACCCCAAGAAACCAAAATCAAAACCAAAAGAACACTATGCACTTTTTTTCTGTGAAAGGGAAAACTTATTTGGGCTTGACTTCTTTACTCAACGAGATTGAGAAAGGTGAAAAATAACTGTTCTCTTTTTGCCATCTTAAGATTTGTGGTAGCCACTTTGAAACTTCACCTCATATTCCTTTATGCCCTTTCTAAATTTTCACTATATTTTGCTAGATTTATTCAGATTTGCTCAGAAAGTATTGAAAAAGATTTTTCCAATTTTCTCTCTATTTCTAAGTGGTGGGGGTGATGGCAGCCACAGTATCAGCTCCCCCAGGCATACAACATACAGCAAACTTGGCTACCAGCGAGAGTCTCAGTTAAAAAAAATTGAAAAAAAATAGATACATAGATGAGGCAAGTTCCTTCACTACACACACAAAGACACTCAGGGTGTGTTGTACCACTATGGTTTAAGAAGTAACTCAGCCTTTTTATCTCTGACACAACCCTGAAAGGTACTCAGTGCATATTTTGTATCATATGCATCAAAGACTAATGGAAAACTCTTCTTACAGATGATACTTCTTTGATTCTTCACTACTTCTGATAGCACTCAATATTCAATAGCATGAAATAGGCTGTAAATGAACTACTGGAGTCAGTATCTGTGAAAAAGCCTGACCTAAACAGGGATACTGAAGAATTAATCCAAATTAATTAAACTGGGACTTTGAAGGAGATTAGTTAAACTGTATTAACATTTTGTATGGCTATCTTACTCAGAAAGAGAAAATTCTTGACAAATAGAATTAAGAACACTTTAACTTTGAATAAGAGGATTCACAGACACATTTAATATAAAGTAATTATTTTTGCAGTTAATTTGCATCAACTCTGGGAAGTGCCTTCATGCATATAAGCAAAGTAAACAAAAACTGAAACATGATATGCCTTTAGCTGAAGATCTCCTAGTCTTTTAACTTGATGCTATAGTAGACTTGTACCACAGGGATAGAAGTTCAATAATTCTAATAAAGACTCCAGCAGAGTACCCAAACACTGCCTAACAACAGGAGTAAAATTTTCCTACTGCTTGACAGGTAGTTGAAACATTTTCATGGTTCATTTGCTAATGTAGTCTTACTGAGAATGATAAGGAACAGAGAATACAAGTGTATTGATCATAACCAAGCAGAGTTGCTTTCTAGTGTCAAATAAGCCAATCAAATGTCATCTTGATATGAAAGAAAAAATAAGTTTGATGACAGGCTACGGTCCCATTGAGAATAAAATCAATATTAGTCATGGGACCAGCTGGGATCAATATGTCAAACCAATAGGCCATTTTAGCAGGATGGGGAAAGGAGAGGAAAAGTGCTGACAGAGCTAAAAGGAAAAAAGAGGACAGTGAGAACCCTGAGGATGAGATCACTTGAAAATTCCCATTGTATTTCTAAAAACACTTGTCAAAAGCACCAAGCCACCTTAAAAAGATATAGCTAGTTCCAAGAGTAGCTAGCTAGTTCCAAGATCAGTTTATTCTCATAAACTTTTCCCAATCAAGCCACAATTCATATAGTGAAAAATTTAGATTCAAGTATGACTTCCAGAAAAAAGATTAAAAATACTTCCTCCATTTGTATTTAAAATGTTAAAGAAGCTCTACTGTGTTTAAAAGTCAAGAAAAGTCTTTCCACAGGCTTTAGAAATAGTGATGGTGTTATTTGAATACCGTAGGATTTAAAATACATGGATTTCAAAACGCAACATGCATTTATTGCAATGCGTCTTTTTGATTATTTAAAACCCCCATGTTTTATTAAGCACTGAAAATTATTGTACTACTTTTTCACTGCTGAGTATTCTCAGCAAATTTTTAACTTCATCATATATGGACACAGACTGTTGTAGCCTTTTAAAAGGTATTTCACAGGTAAAAGCCTTTTCACAGGTATTTTATTGTAAGTGCTATTTTACACATTTCCCCCTCCCATCCAATAATGTCAAAATAACCTGGAGAACAAGTTTGGGAAGGGGACTGGAATGTCAATGACTTCAAACCAGTTTGATTAGAAAAGATATTTCTGATGTGCTGAACTAGACTAACATCTAGGGATATGAGTTAGGAATAGAAGCATAAAAAGGAAATAATAGGCAAGAAAAGCAGTAGCATGAAAACAATGTGACAGTTCCACTAATGTCAGTA
>NW_005054307.1:3257477-3264651 GCF_000277835.1 Geospiza fortis | reverse complement strand
AATAACGTGCATATTTTCAGCAGCTACCTTAAATGGCCTGGTTTTTCAATAAAGAAGATTTCACTAACTTCAAGCTTCTCATTTTCAGCATAAACATTATCTTTGGTTAATAAATGTATACATTTAAGCTAAAAAACTACAAAAAGCTGCATCATAAATGGGTTCATTAATACTTCAGCAGTTCAGTATTCTCCTAGAATTTGGCCACCAACAGAGTAATGTTATTCTCCTCTGTAATGCAAAATCTTACCTCACAGATGAAGAAAATGATTAATGTTCTGCACCTGACAGAATATTAAGTGAATTTTTCAGTTGGTCAATTATCTAGTATTTCACTACTATACTGTGAATTTGCAGCAAGCTAACAACTGTGTGTTCATATACATTGTCATACCTCCTGCCACACAAAGACACATGTAGCACAAAAGGGGGTTTAAGAGAATAAGAAAAATTATTTTATATGGCAAAAGATGATTGCAAATATTTTCTTTGCATTATTCATCCAGCTGCAGCAGTAAAGAGTTGTCACCCTCTATATAATCTGACAGCTCAATTCAATCACAGTTAAAACATAGGACCCAAGAGGTGTAAGAGAGATCACTGCCACTGTCATGTTTACACATTTCTGAGAAATGGTTTTTAAATTAATTTCATGGATGCTTTTGTCTGTGTCCTACTAGTGGCAGATAAAATGCAGTCTTTGGAGAACACCTTTTTATCCATCTTGCAATGAATATCTCATCATTATGAGTGGAAGGCACAGCATGCCTTTAGGGAGCTCAGCCTGTGAATTAATCTTCTCTTTTGGAAACATTTGCATAGTCTTTCTCCCAAGAAGACTAAAACTAACCCATCCTTTTGACTTTTTTGTTTCTCCTAACGTCTACGTGTATGGATTCAGAGAAGGAACTGTCAGGAAAACAACCAGAGGTAAATTCCACTACATCTCATAAACCTACTCTGTGGAAGGACATATAATAGCATTGTCACAAATGAACAAAAAAACCCCAGGAATCTGCAAGTTTAGGGACATTACAGCCTCTTTACTCTGTTAATAAGTTATGCAAGATAATGTCCTAAAGTCACACAAGCCTGAGAGACTTCATTGTAGATTGACACCTACTCAAAGAAATAAATTGTACCCTGAAAATAAGGTTCTCTTTCACAACTGGTTTTCTAGACGCCTCCCACAATACAGAAGATCCTTCTAGCTTATGTAATTCTTCTTTTTCCCCTCTTTAAATAAAAAACCTCAATTCTGAGGCATCCAGAACCAGAAATTTCATATATTTTCTGCTTAATATCTTTTCTCTGGAAAACACTAATGCAGCAATTTACTATTCATAAAATAGTATCAGTATCAATAAAGGATGTCTAAATAAAATTAGAAACAAACATCTGATAATTCCTAGGGCAAGATTTACATACTTAATCCACAAGTTAATCCCCCAAAACTATATCAAGAAACCAAAGAGTAAATGCCAAAATGAAAGATGCCTTTGTATAATGCAGTTTTTTTAACTGTACAATCACATGCTTATTATTTTTCCACTGGGTCCCTTCCACTTTCAGTTCACAGATTGGAAACTCCTTAATGGGGAGCTACTTGGTATTTTTAGTTTTATTCTCTTTGTTCAAGTCATGATGCAATGTTTTATTTACCACACACTAATTAAAAGTGTTATTAAAACGGAATTGGCATTTTTCCTAAGATCTTTCTGTCATGACTATCAGATGCCCACCAGCACAGCATTATTTTCATAACACTGAAGATGTGGCAGGTCAGCATTATTTATATTTTGCTGATGCTGAACAAAAGCAGAGCAAAATTAAACCCTGAAGAATAGGACAACTAAGGTTAGTTGTTTCACAGATATTGCATTCATTACTACAAAATGCCCACTTAATCACCGAAGGAGATATATCTGTCTCACAAATAAGTGGCAGATTCTGTGGAGAAAATGTCATGTTGGCACAATTAAATTCTTCTTTCTGATGTATTCACAAAAGGACTGGACAAACTTAATTTCCTAATGTTTGAAGGCTTTCTTTTGAAAACTAAAATATGAAATTTTGATGTAATATTTCTTTCCAGTTTTCTAGTTTAAAACAGAAGTCAAATGATAAATAGTATTTCTGCCATGGGTGTTGCACTGATGCTGGAAACTGCTGCTGTGTCTGTTCTCATGAGACAAAAGCAGAAGCAGACTAAAATTCATTGCATTCCAGCCCAAGAAGTTATGAATTTTCTTTTCTCCCCCATTCTCTGGCTTCTTATCCAGCCTTATTTTCTCCAGACATTATTCCTAGTCTGTCACCTCAATGTCCTTTTCACCCATCCCTCCAAATTCTTTCCAGCTGCTTGTCAAATCCTCCCATGGGCTGACCCTTAGCAGATTAAATACCTCACCAAATTCATTCCTAATGCTTGTCATGTAGAGACATTTTATAACTTTGAGTTCTTTACTTAGTCTCAGAAAATTGCCCTGGAGGAAACCAGGATCAAATCCTATCTTTCCCCAGCTTTGAACCCAATTTTTTGGCCAGAACATTACAGTTCTTTCTCCTGTCTTGCCTTTTTTCACTAAGTCCCACATATAAATCTGTATTTCCCTCTGCTGGGGTTGTGGCTATGTAGTCACAAACTACCTGCACTCCACCATCTGAAAGAGTTCACTGGGAACACTGAAGAGACTGGTATCAATGGCTGACCTTGATTTTGAGCAATCATTGTGTCTGAGCACGTTTTAGTTTGAAGTTTCTGAAGTATCCAGTGAAGCTGCTGCTTGTGCTATGCACAAGAGTTGCAAGAATTGCAAAATGACACATATCATCTTAAGGCTCTAAGTGGTCACTGGAACAGTTGTCTCGTGAAATCAAGTATTTTTTGGCAGATAAGGGTGATTTTTTCCTTAATCGGTACTCAACACAAATTATGATCTATGAGAAAGGTCAGACAATGAGCTGCTCTAGGCTGGAAGTACTGAGAGTAAAATTCCCATTTATTCTGTCTCAACATGAGTAGCTCATGATGAGGGCTTTATCCTCACCATTTATCAAAACAGTGGTTTCACAGCTTTGAAATTTGGTAACATTTATCTAGAAAATGGACCATAATATGCAAGTTGTTGTAAAATATAAATAGGTCTGTGCAACATTTTCTCAGATGGAAAACTGACTCACATCAAACCCAGTGAGAATATAGTGTCTTAGAGCATTTTATCATAAAGATTAATGACTAGTGCTTTGTCATATATTCTTCTGAGAAAGTGGTACTCAATGTATAGCTCTATAGCATTATTTTTATATATAACAGAATTAGATGCAAAATTATCTCTTCTAAATAAGTTTTGTAAAAATATTTCAAATATTTTCTGGGTATGTTCTAGGGAGTTAACAAGTTAACACACAAACCCAAAACCAAAAGAGTTCAATACAGTTCTAGAAATCCTGTTCCATAATCCATCCATAACTCCCTAAACCCCTTTTTCTTTCTTGCCTCACAATAGCATAATTTGAAGTGATAAATGGAAAAACTCTGCTACATTAAATTGACCTTCCTAAAGAAATTCCAATTGTTATGAAGTATATCTACAATTATCCCTCTCTGCATTCTTACCATGATGAAGCTTGGAGTCTAATCAGAATTGGGTTCCTTCATTGCTGAATATTACACAAATCAAAATGCATGAATCAAAATCCCTCCCTTCTAATTTAGTCACATGCAGTTCTTGCAGTATCCTACTCATGCCATCAAAAACAAAATAAAGATACTAATAATATGGATTATATAAAAAATTGCACTCTCTTGGATATGTTTTAAAAATATTAGCACTTTCCACTCCAGCAGCCAGCCTCTACTCTTAGAAGTCCAAAAGTTTTACAATAATGCAGCATTACATTTTAGAAGTAAACTGGTCAAAATACACCAAACTTGCCTGACCAGACAGCCACATTATGATCTATTACACTAGACAAAGATTTTGGTAATTAGGTTGGCCCACCTGTTTTTACCTTAATTATATTATTTATAGACATTAATGTCTCATTAGACATTGTTCATACCAAGTGCAACTCCATCTTCAAACGCATATGATAAATTGGAAACAAGGGCCTGATGCACTAAGTGCTAATGTTTATTGGACTGTGCAGATGGAACATTGGTTTTCTTTTAGTTATCCCTTTAACTGAAATCAGCACATCAAATTGCAGGCAAACTATTAAAGACATGGACAAAGAAAGTTATGTATTAAATTCTTTCCATATAATTAAATTACTACATGTTACATAAATACTAAAAGCATCCATTTTTTGTGAAAATCAGTAGTGACGTCACTTTCCTAATATCAAGATGAGAGATAAAAAGGAATTGGTATCATCAATTAAATTTGACTTTTTATTGACAGAAGAGTTATCAATTATCAAACTATTCTGAGACTTCAGAGATAGTTTAAGCAGTATACTGTACCCTTGTTTTTCCTGATACTCCTTCATATTAAATAAAACAAATATTTTTAAAAATA
Organism: Geospiza fortis; assembly: GCF_000277835.1. NCBI lineage: Eukaryota > Metazoa > Chordata > Aves > Passeriformes > Thraupidae > Geospiza > Geospiza fortis. Next base: position 3,260,128 of record NW_005054307.1, on the reverse strand, counting down.
TATTCCTTAAAATCCAGTGGTGTGAAATATAATGGCCCAAGAGTATCAGTTTTAAAGTCCTTTAAATTCAATTTATTTTACTGAAATTTTTTACTTCACTAAGAAATTTGTAAATATACCAAGCATCCAAGAAACATATTCAGTAGTTCCTTATGCTAGCAGAAAAATTAAAGGAAAGGAAGGAAGAGCTTTGGTATAAGTTTCATAGCCTATGTACTTACAGTGAGGAACAAAGTGTGCATCTTACATTTGATTTAAATTCCTCAGATGGTCATCCAAAAAGCTGTCAACAGCAAAGGACAGTTTAAAGCAACGCTCTTATGATATTAGCTAGGAAACAAAGATTGGGAAATGATGACTAATGCCAACATAACCAAGTTCCTGTAAGCATAAGGCACTATGAGCTCAAAGGAACTGTCATTAGCTACTGTATTTTTCTGCTAATTGACTGCTGAGCATTGACCAGATTTTGATCTGGGTTTTCTTACAGGCATAACTGAATAATTCAATGTAATTTGAACTTGAATCTGGCTCTTCATTCTTTATAAAGAACTAAGTCATAAAGTGACATAAAGAGGTATTTTCTTTTCTAAATAATCATAATAAAATCCAACCAGTCTGATGGTTTCTTCATCAAATGCATAAAGCTGCACAATAGAAATGTCAGAAGAATAGGTTCTTTACATATGGGCACACTATAGAATACCTATGCTCAGGTCCATTGAATCTCTTATTGTTTCCCATCATGAAAATAAATGACGACCAGAAGACTACTCAGCATTTGATTCAAACCATAAATATACTGAAAGACCCAATTCTGAAACCAGCCAAAATAATTTAAATAAAAATTGTTGCACCAGCGAAACTTTGGCTTTTCCTGAAATTTATTTGACATATTTCATTACCTGCTTATGGTAAGATGATATAAAACCACAGCCAAAAAATTAAGGAAGGAAATTGAGATATTGATCAGGAAACTATAGAAGAAAATTTAAACTAGAAGAAAAAGTTTCGTAAGATTAACTTTAAAGTAGAATTCAACAAAAATAAGAAAAGAGGTATTTCAGAAATAAATATTTCTAACTCTTGAGAAAAACAGTAAGGCAAATAAAACATAGGATGTCTTATTGCTGAAGTATGGTGTCTTTTGTTAGTCTCACTAACTGAGAATAAATACAGATAAGGGACAGGTATCCTGGAAATGTCCTCTGTTCCACTTTGACCAGTATAGTGTTTCAGCTCTTGACAAAGTAGCTAAACTAGTTAGTTTGTAATGTGTCTAAACGAAACAGACCAATCTACCTTCTATATCTTTTAATTGATACCAGCACTACTGCTTTGCCTCCAGTATTGCAGAACTGGTAAAATCCTCACATTTGCATCAGAAAATACTGATGTCAGTGGTGTCAGTGACAGGTCAGAAAAACCAGACCTGTGTCAACTACCTCCATACAGGTGCCAGAAAGGAACTTGTGGCACTCAGCTACATCAGCATGCACCTCTGCCTACATAACTTCAGCAGCAATTCTGCTACTTCATAGAGTTGTAGGAATTTGCATATAAACGAAGAGCCTTGATGTTGCCATGGCTCCCTCTTCCAAGGCAAGAGACTCTCAGCTGTGAGGCAGAAGATGGCAATGAGTCCACTCCTGTCTGTCCCCTGTAGAGCTACTGTAACCAAAATTAGTGACTCCAACAAGATCTGGAAGAAATCTGCACTTCAAAAGTGAGATCTCTTTTGTCTGGAGTAACACATGAAGCAGTACGAAGCCCAACATGCTATAAAGGATGTAAACCAATTTATTATCTACAAATTCTTAGAAAATGAGCAAATAATTTCAGATGACTGTGTGACGATCAGAAGGACACTCCAGACAATGCCAGTACCTGAGCTACAGCCTTCAGCCCAAAGGAAAAATGAAAAAAATAAGTGAACAAGCATTTTAAAGCATTTAATCAGTAGTTAATATTGCAGATTTTTATGTCAGAAATTATATTTCCTTATTACATATGAGTAGCACAACTATGTCTGTTAACAAAGTGGAGAAGCAACCAGCTTTCCCACTGTGGACTTTAAATAATGCAGAGATATTTTTGAAACTGTATTGTTCACAGACTGTCATAGCTGCAGAGAAAGAGAACAAATTCATTTGTTCTAAAATTACTGTTCTGTGTGTGAACTGTGTTAATACACTTAATAACAGATAGTATGTACATAGGTGTGGGTGTGCACAAATGTGTGTATATGCCTTGCATATATTGCATATACAACAAAAATATTAATGCCTTTTAAAAAGGCATTCTATCCTTACCAAAAGTTAATCTGTAGAATGGAACATGAACAACTGATGCCTAATTATTAAAATTATGTATACAGTGAAGGAATTCTGATCACTTTATGTCGTGTCTGGAAGCTTCCATAACCAAAAGGTGGTTTTTCTCCCCTAAAAGACTCCATTGTAAAATTTCCTGGAAGATTTACTAAGAATATATATTCAGAAAATGTTCTTTCCATGGTAAAAGACTGAAGTTCCATTTATATAATAAAATACATCAAAGTTAATTATAGCCTCTGCAATGACAACCTGGGGAATGTCATGTTTTTTCAGCATGAATGAAAATTCTGATTACTGCCATCCACTGTGGAAAGA
>NW_005054307.1:3255109-3257282 GCF_000277835.1 Geospiza fortis | reverse complement strand
CCAGCAATGAGACAGGAGGATACCTTATTGTTTGCTGTTGTCTCAAAGGCTGTAATGACTCTTATCTAAAGACCAAAACGAAGAGAAAAGATAATTCCAATTATATGAAACAACTTCACAAACATTGCTGCTTGATTCTATCTGAGAAGGCAAACATCCAGGTTAAGACATATTATCCCAATTATTCATGCTTAAGATATATAGAATGATGCAACGGTGCACAGAAAGAGAAGCTACAAATCAGTGTTGGATTTATTTTACATTAAAGCTACAGAGCTTTATCCATCTAGGGTACAGTGCTTAGTCTGAAATATCAGCCTTTTTCATTTTATAAAGCAGAAGCCAAGGGCACAATATGCTCTTTTTTTGGATACATTTAAGTCCCTTCATTTCAGCTTTCCTATCTAAGCACCTAAAGATTTAAGGGAGGCTTAATACCTAATAATAATAATAATAATAATAATAACACTTAAAGAGATGGAAGATAACATTGTCAAGCAAAGTTTAGTTTGAGGAACAGCAATCTTACGCAATAGTTAATGCTTTCAATACTGTTTTCTTTTATGGTCCCTTTTACCTGTAAAACTGAAATTAAATTCACTGTGTGCTACTCAGATAAAAAATATAGCAACACATGATTATGATACAAATTATGTACTCTGTTAATAAAGGTACAGTGTCTAACTGACAGTGCAGTCTTCCCCAAGATGTGCTCAAAGAACACTGAGTATCACAAATTCCTTACAATGAATAATTTACACCATGATGTTTCAACAGTGGAAGAGTAGCATTCTCCAAACTTTATTTTACTGGAACTAGCCTGAAGCTGTGGGGCTAAAGAAAAACTTGCCTGATTGCAAAATGTTGCTCTTGTATTTTGCAGAGCAGAATCTAGACACCTACAACTTTGGTTGAAGGACACCATAGAGATTCTCTTGACTGCCAGGGTAGGAGCCCAAAATACTAGATGGGAACTACCTGGGAATTGGTGGTGATGTTTAGAAAGAATTTAAGAGTTGTCTACAGGATTTCTAGTGGGTTGGTGCTGTGGGAGGCAAAGTAATAAGATGCTTGAGCAGAGTCAGTTTTGGAGGGAAATTGCTGAGGTTGGTGGGTCTTTGTTTGCTTCTACGGCATCATGCTAATCCTTCTGAGGAGAGAGCAAAGCACAAGACACTTGGTACTGCTGGTGAAGTACACAGAAGAAGTGAAGTACTGGTGAAGTACACAGAAAATTGTTTACTAAAGGAAGGAATTTCAAAGAAGGAATTTCAAAAGACCTGGGGCAATTCATTACATTACTCTCCATTGCTTTTGCATTCTCTCAAATGTAATTGAACACATATTTTTGTGACTGGATGGCTGGATGATCAGATCTTTACAAAACAAGACATAATTGCAATTTTTCTCCTTTCTTTGAAGCTAAGCCCACAGCTCTTCAATCTTAAAGACTGACAGGCCAAACCCTGACTTCTCACTCTTTCTGAGGCAGATTACTGATATAGGCAATGTATAAGGCCATGTATTTACAGCAATATATAATGCCATATAATTCAGAAAGACAGAGAGACAAAAACCCAATACTGGGAGTAATAAAGTTAAACACAAGTCTTCAAAGGCAAATTTGGCCAAAACCAAAGCCCATGAATTGCCAAAAGCAAATCCTGTAAGCTTCAATTAAAAATATCATACACATAAAAATCTCAAAGTTTAATGGATCACTAGCATGCTCCAAATATACAATAAGTTATAGTCAATATAAATTACAAAACTACAGTTTAGAAAGAAATTATGTTAGATGTGTGAGAAAACACAATTTCTCAAAATAAAGGCAAGCCAAACTAACCATAATCTGGCAAAGCAAAAAATAGTCTTTTTGTTTTACAGATTTTAAAGTGTCTTCAAAATTATTTAGGAAACACCTTGATTTTCAAGGAAAAGGCCATTTTTCATCTGAATATGTATACAAAAACCCCTACAAATAGTTTCAGTATTGTTGCCAAGAAATTATCAAATTGCAAAGGGAAATTTTTTTGAGTTAAGGATATAGAATATGCTAGATTGAATATTGTAATTCTAGACTAATCTCTTTCTGAGCTGTAAAGATGGTTACTAAATCTCTTAGGTGTATGCAGAAAAATAAAGCTTACATTATAACCCTAAGCATTTCAAT
>NW_005054307.1:3105686-3255064 GCF_000277835.1 Geospiza fortis | reverse complement strand
AAGATTTAAAAATATCTATAATCAGTTCTTATTACTTCTGACTGATCTAATTTCAAAATATTTTTTGCAGCTGTTAACACTCATCAGATGTGTCCTCTTACTTAATTCTCTGTTGGAACTGAGAAGCTGCTTACCATACTACACTGCAGTCAATACAATTATTTTAATTTATCTGCTGCTCTAGACTATAATATTGCTAATGAATAAAGACTATTCTCACAACAGTAATTCATGAACCTTCAGTAGATTAAAGTATCCTGTAAGCAGCTTTCAAAATTGGCTTTTATGACTGTGTCATGCAAGATATGTTTTGTCTCACAGAAGATAATTGAACAATGGTTGTATTTTTTTTGACCTTTTGAAGAAGCAAGACAGCTTGGACTGTCAACCCAACTCTGTAATGCCCATCAAACCATCCTTTTTAATAAACATATTATTATTTTTCTTCCAGCTACACTTACTGCAATGCATCTTACTTTGCTCACATTTTATTTGTTTCTAGGCTCAGAGGATCAGCTTTGTTAGTGGGATTACATCAGGGAATTCAGTCAAGCCACTGCAGGCATGAATCTGATCGACTGGCAAACAATAGCTCTTTTCTATTTAATTTTTTCTAAGTCACTTTGTGAAGCTTTGAAACCCTACACAGTGTAGGTGAAGGAGCTTGGTCCTAAAGCAACTAGAGGTCTTACTCTTCCTCTCCAGTATTAATGGACACTTATACCTATTCCAGACAGCTTGAATTTAAGGATCAAGAAAGCTAGAACAACAGCTGGTACCCTTTTGGACCACATCTTAGTATCTTCCCTCTGGCTGGCGTGGGCTGTAGGGAAAAGCATCTATCTTACCATCGCTGTTGACGCAGACAACAACAGGAACCTGTGTGCCAGGGCCACATGGCTTTTCATTGTCAGGAATGCATTCCTCCAGCCCTGTGATTCTCCAGTCATAGCAAGAGGGCTCTTCACATGGGATGGCTTCCAAAAGGTGAGGACAGTTTCCTGTTCCTCCTGTAGGCTCATTGGTGATACGACGTTTCCTTAGTTTAAAGCCTGAAATGTCCATGAAAATAACAATTTAAAATGTGAAGTGAAGCACTTTTTATCTGTCTACACCTGAGTGAACAGTTCTGTTCATCTTCTCTGTGAAACATACCACAGACACTCAGCAGAACAATGCACTTTAGATATTTGGGTAGAAGAACTCAATAAAAAAGGACTAGAAATAAAATTTTACAAGTTTCAATGTTTTGAGCCTCCTCAGGCTCAGGAGGCTTTGCCTTAAACCTCTCTTTATCATAGTCATGTGGACTCCAGGAAGGAGACAGGATCATTTCCTGAGCATCACTCTTGAAAGATCCATCTCATTTTATAAATCTTGAACACATTGCTGGGTCACCATTTCTCAAATAAGTTGTTTGTTTTCCTCTCAGGTATGTTCCAACAGAAATGGATTATCAAGAGAAATCAGCTTACAAACGCTCGCTCCCCCTCCAACCCTCCAAAATAAAATGGAAGAATAAAAAGACAACTTGTGAGAAAAAGAAAAGCATGAAAACAAACTCAAAATAAACCTGTGAATACATTTTCAGTAATAAACATCATAATATTCCCTTGCAAGCATCTAAAAATTTCCTTAAGACTACCTAAACTCATTTTGGAATGGATAAACTGATCGGCATTTATGCACTGTGTCATCTACCGGGTCAATGCCAGCAACCAAAAGCAATCCACTCTCTCCTTTCAGGATGGCTCATTGAAAAAAAAAAAGACTAAATACAGTCAGAAAAACCTAACCAAACTAAATGGATTCAAGAAATAGTTTCTCTTTTCACATCTTTTCACAATCTCTTTTGTTTTATATCAGTATTCAGGCAAGCTAGTAATAAACAGATTTTTTATAAAATACTACATATAATCTACTCTGTCATTTCTACCAAGACACAAACTGAACAGGAGAGTTTTCACACACATGTGCAAGAACTGATTCTTTGAAGATATGCCTTTTAATTCAATTATACTATTTACTTTAAAAATACTATTCCATTTATCTTCAGTTGCTGTTTGTTCTCCTTTTTTCTAAATTGAAGACTTCAGCCAAATTATGTGCAAAAGGTTTACTAAGCCTGACACAAAAGGCTGATACAATTTCAAAAATAAAGAACTCCAATATCTACAGCAACAAAGGATGCAAATGATCTGGAAATATGTAGACAGACATGCTGCTAAAAGTGGGAGTGCCTGCACAATTTTCACATCACTCTCTCAGAAGAACTGTCAATGCAATTATAAAATAAAATGTAAGAATTTCCAGATAAAAAAACATTGGTAGTTGAGAAAAGATCCCTGCTCATGTGTGCAGGAATAAAAGCTTGCACAAAGTGCATCCTAATGTACTTCTATTAGACAGATGTCCAAATCAGTCTCACAAACCTAAACTTTACCCCTGGAAATGTAGCAAATCTTTCAGTGATGGAACAGCAACAGAAATAACAGACTACTTGACAGCTGTACTCAGATGAGACTTAATCTGCTAGATTTGCACAACTGAACTACTTTTTCCTTCTTGAACAGATCAAGGTTGGGTCACAGTTCCAAAAACCAGCTTTGAAAAACTTGTATTACTGCTGCCCAGACAGAAGTGTAGTGAGCAGTATACCAGAAATATCCAGCTAAGTAAACATAGTAATCACAATTGCTCCTTCCAGTGGACATATATGGCTGCCCCTTCTTACAACTGTTTTCAATCAAGAAACCAAGTCTGTATTCCTAATTTTATCAGATAATCTCTTTGCAGCAATGACTAGGCCAGTTTTTCTCATTTACAGCCAGAAGCTCACAGACTTCTAACATGAGGTCCCTGTCACAGTATTCTTGCTTTCCTATTTTGATGTCAGGTTACTACAATCTGTTCTGCATGGCAATAAGTTGTAAAACATGCTGAAATTGAAACCAGCACATATGTCATAAGTAAAACAGCATCTCATATCAACAGTGAATGGTGCCATCTCTTTGCCAGATCATGATTTACGGTCTAATGGTGAATTCCTAAGCTATTACTGAACTTTAAATCTTTGATTGCCTTGTACACTGCATACCTCAAAGGAGGCTTCTATCCTCCTTTTGTGACAGTGCCAAAGTTGTGATCTGAACACACAAACTGTATCCCTTTCAATCTGAGAGGAAGGTTTGAAACTGGAATTGACCTGCAAAAACCCAAACTGATCTTGAGAGCCTAGTAAGCAGGCTACATTTTTGCTACCTTTGGTATGTAACAGTGATGTCAAATGTAGTCCTAATTCAAGGACTTTATTTTGATGCCCAGAGGCACTAGATACACACTTCTTGGTACAAAATTTCATGTGCTTGCATAACATAGTGACTTAGGAATAGTAAATATCACCATTAAAAGGCTCTGCTGAATTGTTACATACCCTTCTTGGCCTGAGGGTCATCACAGCTTTCATAGGTGCACGGTCCCCAGGCTGACCATGCTGAGGTCTCACACTCTGTAGGACAGGGAACGTGGCACAGCTGGGAGGTGCTGGGAAGAGGTCCTGTACACAGTTTACGGTCTACTGGCCTTGAAGCTGTCAAAACAAAACATTTCTCATATGTCACTGGTCATGATCCTCAGCTCTAAGTGGACAGAACCATCCTTTAGTCTGAAAGGCTGCTTCTCATCATTTTAATCTGATGACATGATGGAAAAATGCCTGCCTTGAAAAAAGTTGAATGGAAGTCAGTTTACTCTTTGCATGAACAAAGTCAAATCCCATTATATAGAGATGGGGAGACTGTAGATATTGCAGCACCCCCTCAGACCCAGTCCTTTCCTTTGAGGGGTAAATTATACCACTACAACAATTTTTCACTTTGCATCCTACATAAATTTGTGTCCTGTTATGTCATTACTTCTTCTCTTAAGAAACTGAACACAAAGCTGCATAAACCCCTTTGCACTTGGTATATGTAAGCTATAAGATACTATAACTTCAAAGGCCTGGTAATTAATATTTAAAAGATTATTTTTAAGCTTTAACCTGAAGCACAGCTAAGATTTTGGCAAAAACTTTTTTTATTTTACTCTAAAGACCATCAGGTGCACACTCAGCAGTAAGATTTGTGCAGCAGCAACTTGAGCTCAAGAAAAGCTTTGTTTGAGCTATATATATGCTTTGCATTTGCTATATATATGTCAATAAATATGTATACATCAAATGTATATGTAGTTGTAAAAACTACACAAGTTATTTTTTAAACTGTTATTAATCTATAGAGACACATGTGAAGGCAGAGTCTTCTGCTCTTTAAAGATCAGTAACTAAAATCACCCTTCCCCTTCCATACTTTATTCTTTTGACTTTACAGGTAGTACAAGTAATAGGAAAATTCTATAAGGTGCCAGAGTAAGGCAAAGAACTCAAACTGAAAATGTACTACTTAATTGAAAGCAAGATTTTAATTCTCTTTCATAATACAGGACTTGACAAAATATTATAGATTATAGTAAGCAGAGAATATCTGCTAGAAGTCTGCCACATTATTTTACTTTGGTTGATTGAGGAAACATAAAATTCCTTAACTTAAAACACTCTCCTTCTATTCAGGTTTTTCCCCTGTGGGAAGTTACATCATTAATTTTCCCACAATTTTGATGGAAAGACTCTCAGAATAAATAGATTCAGTATATGACAAAATATCTGTCTGAAAGATGAGATCAATAACCACTTATAGAATGTGAAAGTAAACACCAGGCTGTTAAAGTACAGTCAATCTTGTAGACATGCGTGTATGTCTTTCCATTCAGATTTTCTAAGCAGATGATCTTTACAATTTTGGAAAAAGCATCCAATTCTCACTTTTTTAAGGGGAAAATGGAATGCAAAATCCTCATCCTATTCTGGTTTTCAACGTTGCCTCCTTTGGCACAGTTTTACACTGTGTTGCTCCACATAATGAAGACAGTAATTTAAGATTACTGTCTCTAGTTTACCAATCTCTTGAAATAAAATAATATAAAGCCTAATATTCCAACATTTGCATAGTGGTATGTTGAAATTAATTTTTATGACATATTATTGATTTTGACAGTAATTTTGACATGCACAATGAACACGCATGATACTCAACAGAATATGCCTATTTGGTGTAGAAAATGGATATAAGTAAACATAGTTTGCCTGTTGAATTTGCACTGAATAGTTTCTAATAAAAAAAGAAAAAGAGTAAGTAACTGCTATCCATACATTTTTAACCTTAACTGGAGAATTGCCCAAGTGAGGCAGTTGAAATTAAGGGCCAATCATCCCCCTGAGACAGTCTTGCTTCAGGAAATAAAGAAAGTGCTCTGAGGAATTCTATGCTTCACCTCTAGCCTTCACCATGATAAAAAACTCATCATCACACTAGTTCAGGGAATTTTACTCAGAAAAATAACAAAGATCTTCCATAGGGAAACTTTTAGCAGTAGCAGTCTTTTCATATCACAGGTAACAATAAATCTTTAAATATGCCAAAATGCTTTCCAAATGCTGTGTTTAGACACTAAGTGATGTACAAATGCTATCTCTTATATTTTGTTTTTACAACAAAATAATTCAACCATAGGACAAAAAAGTTTTATTTCAGGTTATTAAAAAATGTTTTCATCACTGAGCACTTAGGATGAATTTCATGCAGGATTAGTCAAAATTCTTTTCCTGAGATGACAGTAAAAGAAAACAGCTTTGTCTGGGCATCTTATGACCATCTCGTTCCCATGAATTTAAATTAATTTCTTTCAGCATCACAAAAGTATGACTGAGCATAGGCTTTGACGTGTATTGTTTAGCAAAGGCATTCTGACATAAGACGACACTGGATGCATATATTTACAGTTTAAAACCTTGTCTTATCTCTGTCCTTTCATACTTTCTTGTGTCAGCATTAAAGACTGTTCTTTATTCCTTGGAAGTAATGTTGAATGCCAATTAGACTGTGTGCAATACTACAAGATTTTTGTGAAATTTGACCAAATTTTGGGCCAAAATTAGAAAGAAAAGTTAATGTATTTTGATAATCTCTCTTTCTCCTTCAGTCTAACTAATAAATTAGATTCAGCTTTCAAGGAATTTCAGGTTCGAGGCTAGTAACCTAAAAAATAAAGTAAGATTTAATTATCCATTCCTGAAATAATGTTCACTACTAGGAAATTTTAGCTGAATATATTTTATATCCTTGGAAAACACCTCCTTGAATTACTGCATTTTAAAAACAACTGAAAAGGAAAAAAAAAACAGTTCTGCTTTTATGCATTTGCTACTCTTACCAAGACATAAAATTCTCCATCTTTCTCTAAAGACCCTCAAGAGACTAGTGCCCAGTAATGACCAAGCTAGCAAGGAGACTGAATTTATATGTTACTGTATCACTATAAGCAGACACAATTTCATATTTCTCTTTCTGGTGATTTGCCACACTGGTTTCATAGCAAACAACACAAAGAAATTTCTCCAAGTGCTCTCACTCAAAAATCCCAAGAAAAACCCAAGCCTAAAACACATTAAGACCAACAAGTAAATAACATTTTCTTCTCATTTTCTATAATGCTGAATTCTGTTATCAAAAAACATTAGGTAATTCAGAACCTTATGCTCTGAGAAATGGCACAATTCCATGCATGTAAGCAGTTCTGTGTTTAATAAGGCAACAAATGTGTATCTGCAGATGTAGAATAAATTTATGCCCATAAGGAACTTTCTTCCTCTTTATTCTACATCGAGGGTTTTAAAGGTACTCGGAATAAGATGAAACAGTCCACCTCATACAGTAAGAGAAACTTCATGACTAAACCAGTTAAGTAGGTGAACAGAGATGAAACAATTCAAGTCAGTGGCAAGTAAATGGCAGCATGACTGTGACCTCCAGGAACTTGATTGTCACTGCTTAACTACTACAACCAATGCTCCTTCTTCTTCCTACTGACCTGAATAGTGTGAGGGATTCTGGTTCAGCTCAGTATTAGAAGTTCAAACTCTTACCAGAGGCGTAACTTGGTGTTTTAAATCTACAGAAGGGACTGGAAACAGCAGCTATGATGAAAGCTGAAATACAATTCCTGATGCTCAGAAGTGAGAGGAAAAGCAATCACTAGCTAAAATGGTTGAAGAGTGGAGCAGGCAATTGTTCCCACATCCCAGCTGGCTCATGAGCTTCCTTAGTTTCAATTTTGGCCTGTCACTTTCAAACTGATCTGAAATTTCCTGAGAATGCTCAAATCCATTTAACTATTTCAGAGCCACATAAACATAGTAAGTGTACACATATAGCAAACAAGGTCCCCCAAAAGGGCATGGCCTCCTTAGCATGCTCTTAACCAAAAGGTCAGGTTGGAGGCTTTAATTTACCTACCTGTTATTTCAAAAGTGATTGATAGCAGAGGTGCAGCACTAGCCTTCGACTTGCTCTGTGACTGACTTTCTGAAATAACAGGGAAACGCCACCATGAGTATATGAGAAGGGAGGTCTTTAAATCAGCCTTACCAAGACAGCATTTGCTACAACCAACAGTAAACTACACTGAGATGAAGGCGTTTCCCCATAGCATAATCTGGTAGGTGTGTGCCCTGGCTTTTTCCCATCCTCAAATTACTCATTGTTTTCTATTCTATGACGGGAGAGAGAGGGAGGATGAGCAGAGCAGTGCCTCTTCTGAAAATCTGTCCCCTAATGTGGAAACAGCCCAGAGCTCCTTTTTAAACTAAGAAGCACTTCACCCCCCAGTTTGAGCTCTTGAAAAACTGTTCTCATGTTTATGCATCCAAAGACTAGTTACATTTTAATCAGCTTTCAGGAGCCTGCAGAGATTACCTCCTGATGGGCTCCATGTATTCCTGTCACAGTCTGATAAGGGTAAATTTCACACACGCCTAATCTGGCGAGACTTCACAGCCTACCAAAATCCTAATCATCATTCTGAACAGTAAGCTGCCACTGGTCTTATTGTTACCTCTCCTTAGCAGGGAGGTTTTTGTAGTTCACACTGCAGCAGAGGCGTCTAAACTTTGTTCAGCAGAGGCGATTTATTAAAAGCCCTTGGGCAGAGCTGATTTGCATAAGACAAAGAGGCTTGAAAGCTTCTTCTTTAATAAATACAGATGTAGGGCTGCAGAGCTCACCAGTCACACCCTACTGATCTGAGCAGTCACGCTGAAATGGATGTTGGCATTAACATTCCCCACAAACTCTACCTCTAAGGCAAGTTTGAGAGTACCTTTAAACCACAGCAGGAACCTTGTTAGTCTGCTGTTTGGCCAGCCCTGGACAAAAATGTGGTATTACATAGGATTTGCATATTGATGTTGTTTTTCCTGAAGTATATGGCTGTGTGTTTGCATGAAATAGGTAGAGGATAAAATTTAATTAAAAAGTTAAATGCATTTAGCTTAATTCACTGATTTCTGAATCTCTAGTTCGGCATTACGATACAGAAGTAGATGTAATGTAAGCTACTCAAGTGTTGTTCTAAAACATGTATACTACCAAATGAATTAAAGATTTTTGTTCTAAGCTTTTCTCTATTTTCTTAAGAAGCTGTGCAGGCGTTAACAGTGACAAGGAAAAATCTCTTCTCTCTTTCAGTTAGGTAAATAAACCCATGAAATTATATTGGCCTGAAGTACTGAAAGCTACTAAAAAATTTGACCAAATAAAGGAAAAAAGAAAATCAGTTCTCTGCAAATTAAATCTAATAATATTTTTGCATTTTTCTATATTGAGCTTACATGCCAGAATTTGCATATTCCATCTGCACATCAAACAGCACAAGTTCATCACCCAGATGAAGGACACACAAGAAATTTACAGTAGATGAAAATACCAAGTCTAGGACTTCTGACCCACCTTTTCACGTTCCTTCTTATGAAAAGGTGTCCTGAACAGTATTTTTCAGTAGAAACTAAGAAACAGTAATTTGTAGGAATTTATATTTGGAATCTATATTTGCAGCATAGAGAATGAAATCTTTGCCACAGCAGTTAAGCATTTTCATCTGAATTTAAAAAATAGCAGTAACTCACAAGGTAAGGAGGCACTTGTGACAGAAGACAGAAGAAAACACGCTCTGATTTCGCCCTAATTTAATTGCAATTGAATCAAGTTTACCTTCTTTCTCCTTGAGGGTATTTAGGTAGGAGAGGAGGTTCTCGTTAGCCTGCACACAGTACACCTCCCTGGTCTGAACGCCGCCTCCGCACAGCGCTGTCTGGTTCCCCCGCCTCTTGTCCTGCTGGCTGAGGAGAGGATCCACGCGGCATTCCGTCCACTCAGTGCTGCGCCAGCCATACCTGCACCACACTCGGTTAATTGGGTCTCTAGGAATCATCAAGCCATCTCACACAGTATTCAATTACACAAGCTGAAACACCTCAGTACCTCATTAATTTCATAAAAGGCCTGAGCACCGCAAGTTCTTGCACATAAAGGTGCATTAAATCTCACATTTTATGCATATGTAAACTCTTTTTGTACTATTTAATTTTTAAAATTGTTACTCTTTAGGAGGATCTTTTCTGTTCAATTCCTGAAACATACCACATATATAAATGTTTTATTTGAGGGGAGAAAACTTGATATACAGAGACATATAGTCCATGTTCAGGTAACTTTCAAGACTGTGACTCTCAGCATTTGCTTAGAGCTTTACAATTTGTATAAAAAAAATCCAAAATATGAAAGAGATGTGAATGCTGAGAAACATAAGAGCCAGAAAATGAGGGAAAAACCTCACAACTACCCCTCCCTCCACCCAAATAACCCAAAAGCCTATTGTTATCTTTGAAACAAAAAGTTTCTTCTGGATATCAAGGCGAAACTATGATTATATTTTTTATTATGACTTCAGGAAAACTTTTCAGTAAGTTCTCTTTTTCACAGTTAAAAGGAGGATCATTCTGCAGTACTGAAGCATCCCTGCTGGGTACTGATGAATGATGAGAAGCTGGAAGCTTCCTAATCAGTGAATACACAGCAAAGATCATCTTTGACTCACAGTTAAAACCCAATCGGGATTATGAACTCAAGAAATGCCACAGAATTCCCTACCTAACAACTACTTCAAGGTTAAATACAGCAAAGTCCTTCCTAATGCAGCTGGAGATAAAGAAGGATGATATTTCAACTCTTAAATGAAAAATATATATCACAGTCAAAGATGCTTAATATCAAGTGACGTTTCTCCAGACCCTATTCTTCGTTTGATAAAGAAAAAACACAGTTGGGACTTTAATATTAATTCTGATTAGATAAGGATTACAGCAATCTCTTGAATTGTAAAGTGCTAGCTGTCATTTCTCCTAAGGTTTATTTGCTGTCGCTGTTAGCCTCTCTCACTTCCCATCTAGGGCCTTTCTTGTGCTGAATACAAGTCTCACTAAAATAGTCTGTTAGCTAACCAGATGTTTATCAAGTGTTCAACACTTGATCCACAAACAGACAAGAAATTCAGAAAACAATGATTCTGGTAGAAATGGTACATAGGGAAAAGATCACTGACAAATCAATACAATTAATTTATTTTCATCTTGCATGACTCTGCGTATGTGCAAATATTGTCTTTTAAAAACTGAAATGAATGAAAAGAAAATATACTATATTTAGAGAAGGAACTGGCTGCACCAGTCTGGGAACTATTTGCAGACTTTGGGCTTTCAAGAACATTGAATAAACAGGGATAAAGAAAAAAGGTAAAGTCCTACCCATTATTTCTTTAATAGTGGTTTGGTTGATATTCCATTACCAGCCTCATACGCTTAATTGAAACTGTTCATTTTACTAGTGGAGAACTGAAATGAACGAACTTACGTAATGCAGGGTGCTACACCGTCTCCTTGAGAAACACACTGCTCTGCTTCTTCTAATTGTGGGCATTCACTCTCACTGCCAACGGGGAGCTGCTTAATGGTCCGTGATCTTGTACGATTCCCTTTAGGGGTTGTCATGTCAAAGCAGGTTTTGGAGCAGGGGGTCCATTCCGACCACTCTGACACCTGGCATTCCTTCGTGATCACACAGGACTGAAATGTGATGGGCAGCTTTTCCTGATTGCAGAAGCTGCAATGAGAGAGCGTTACAGCTTTTAGCACACACATCCACAGTCATGAACTCCTACAGCAAAAGCACTGTCAATGGTTACATGAAAGTCAGTAAATATTTTTAAATCTGTTAAGTTTTACTCCACATTTATTTGATCCCAAATAGTCAGCCAAAGGGCTTTTGACGAAAGCTACTTAAACCAGACAAAGATATAGTAAAAATTACCAGTATTGCCATATCTGTGATCAAAATATTGCCATATCTGTGAATAAAATTAAAGTCTAAGTCTTCCTACATGTATGGAGGTATAACAGAGGAAATACATACATTTTTCACTTCTTTTATTTTTAGGTATACTCTTTTTTTTCCTTTTAGAACTTTGTTCCAAGTAAGAGAGAATTCAAAACCGAGATGACTAAAGCAGTTTTTGCTGAGAAAAAAATACTCAGTGTCATGTTGTCCTAATTTCCAGACTACAAATGTTTTAAAAACACAATGGCAAACATATTGAATGCTTGGCCACTAATAACTTTGTTTGTCATTGGTAAGTTGCCATAGTGATGCCTCATGGTCCAAACAGGGAATGATCTCTAACCTAAAGTGAAGTCTGCCCTGCTACCCATAGTACTTTTTTCCTGTTCCTTATGAAGGCCATCATTTAATTTCCATTTTCTATCTGATTGCCCTATTCGTGTATTACATAGGCTGTCAGCAAGATTTTCTCCCTCTAAATTACTCTTTTTAAAGACTTTTACTCTTTCTATTTTACTTAGAATATAAAATTTTAAATTTTATATTCTAAGTAAAAACTAACATTTCTATTTTAAAGCTTGATTCACAATAGAAAAATGAGAAATAGAGAAGGTAAACTACCGTTAAATAAAACATAACTTTATCTCCTTAATTACAATTACAACATAGATTTCTTTTTTTATCATGTCTGGGTTAGAATAAAAATCTGGCTTCTGAAGCAGTTAAATAGACAGGAAAAATATTTACTGGTGCTGCAAGCAGCACTCTGTTCAATACCAGGCCTATAAACTATACTACAAAGGCTTGATTTTTCCCTTTAAAAGAACACAAAATAATACAGAGAAATTAATGTTTACAAGTATTTCACTGCTATACAAAATTGGGTCCTACCCATACATTCAACATGATTTTGAACCTCTATTTACAAAATTTTGTAATAGAACTAGGAATACTTGATGAAACAGAGAGATTTAAAAACACCATAAATGAAAGCATAATATGCACAAGAAACAGACCAATTCTACATCTTGCTAGCAGAAGATCCTGGTTATGGAGACAGTGTCAGCATGACCAAACAGAGATTGACAAATCTGTGAGCCATCATCCCTAATACATTTACTTTGGATATTGGTGAAATACAAGATGAATGGACTACAAAAGACAGTCAGGTGTCATATTTTTGGTCTTTAAATTGCATCTCCCTCTACCACTGGAGACAATAAGGTGAGACAGTGCTGGTCTTGACAGACCATAGGGGATTACTCAGGAGGAGATTTCTAATGCACCCTAACACATGATAGTCATCTTTTATTCTGCTTTAGGACAAAAAACTACATCCTGTTTGTGGAGAAAGACATTCAGAGTTTTTGAGAAAACTGTTTTTTAATAATGGGCTTTTTCACCTACATGTAGCCCCATCTGGGATAGGACTACAGTACTGTCAAAATCAATAAATCAGTTTCTGTACCTTTGACAAAACATATAGACCCATTGATCCCTGAAAGACACATCTTAGTGACTGGAGAAAAGACACATTCCTTATGGTTTCTAACATGGGCAGTATTTGCAAATTGTTTTGTAGAACAGATGAAGTATCCTCCCCTTCCAAGTTCCATCCAATGTGACACATCTGAGGGCAGAGTAAACCAACCTCTTCACACTCACTGTGACTGGGGCTGAGGTTAATTATAGACGCACATTGCCAGGGAACATGCCCAGAATTGCCACCACAAAGTAGCTTTGGTGAAGAGGGAAGAGGGTAACTAATGATGTGTAACAGTCCCTGGGCTTTGCACCTGTTTCAAAACTTATTTGGGAGAAGTGTTAAAAGTGTTACATGAGAAATGCTAATGTTTGTTACTAATTATTTCCATATGCAGGCATGAAGAAGACCCAAACAGAATTATACCATGTTATTAACTTCATTGTTTATTTATTATCTTTAACAAAAATAAAACAATAGAGTTAAAGGATGCCTCACTTAAAATACTTACTTGTGAAATAAAATAATTGAAAATTAAATATAAAACAAGGATGTTCTTAAATTCTTGTAACCAGAACATAAATATTACTAGGGAGACAAGCAAGAGGTAAGATGAGCTATATTTTTTTCTTTATTTGCTTATTAAAACCATGTGCTACTTGCAGTACTCCATAAACACCAACAAGAAACTGATACTGTAAGTCACCACTACACAAACTCTTTTCTGTTATGCATACTGTCATATTATTTTGTGAGAGGGCAGGGCTAACTACAATTAGAAAAAGGGGAGTTGCCCAAGCAAATTAGCTGCTGTTTATTCTTTTAACACTTGGTTTTCTTTGAGCAAGCTAGAGAAATGGTGAGAGCTAACTGGAAATGGCCACTATCAAGAGTTTTCCTTCATATTACAGGCAGCAGAAGAATATGTGTTGTACTCTACCCAAGTAAGGAAGGGAAAAATCACATACTTAAAACTTTATTTTACCAGAAGTAGACTGATTCTAAATCAAAAGCTGGCAATGTGTTTGCTAAACAAAATAGTTTCTTCTGAGTCTGGTACCTAGTGCCACAGATTTGATCTCCACAAATAACTGAAAGCAAAGCTTACTTTTAAGTAAAGCTCTCTGCAATTTTTGATGGATTTATGTGTCTCGTTTAGCCATGCAGACTTGGGGTGAATCTTCTCACAGGATAAAAGGCGAATGGGCAAGTAACACAACAGAAAATAAAAATAGACAATTAACATTCATTTCTTGATACCGCCCAACTCACTAGAAGTTTTGCACCAAACATCTTCATGCCCTTGATTAATGTCTTAGTAGACAATATATGCAAATTTAACCATTCAAGAAGCACAGGGAGGACACAAATAAGTCCCCACTATCAACCCATATAGCTGTGCCCAGATAATTGCTTGGAAAGCTCAAAGAAAAGCATGAATTACATAAAAATGCTGTTAAAAGTCAACAGAGCCAACTGGATACAAGAAGCAGCAGCATAGGGGTAACATACAAAGGCTGCAGCATCTTGCTCTCAATCCAGTGAATATATTCAAAGGACAATGCCCCAAGATTTTTGGCAGGGAAGAAGGAATTATATAAATTAAACTAAGGCTGTGGTTTGAGAAAGTACTATTTCACACAACAGTTAGATATAGTGGGGAAATGAAACTCAAAGTATAAAAGGACTTTAATGACACGATGGAAAGAGAAAGCAGTCCCAAACAAAACAATACATCACAGGGGATGAATGGTCCCTGTTGCTATTAAGTCAACAATAAACCTATTCCTGACGTCAAAGACATAGATTAGACCAAAGAAGTAAAGAAAAAGGTTCAAAGGACAACCTACAGAACATAATTACTGCTCAACCTCTTCTGCGGACATGTGGTCAAGAATTTGTGTCTACTCACGTTCCATAGCCTTGTTTGTGCTTCTACAGCAATAAATAAAAACTAAATATCACTTAAGAATTAAAAATAGGAAGGTTACGCCTAGGGATTTTGAAGTAATTTATGGGATAATTAAGGCTAAAGACATGGGGAGAACAAAGGTTGACACATAAGCCTGGAGCAAATTACACCACAGTACCTGTGTACAAATGAGCAAGTTGTGCAGTTGAAGGAACTCTCTTCAGTCAAAAATAAGCTTTAAAAGGTGTGAAAAGATTAGATTAAGTCAGGAGAAAAAAAAATATCTCTGAAGTATCCTAAAAATCTATTAGAGAATGAAAAATACTTTTACAGCTTTAAAAAATCAGGAAAACTTGATTTTATATGCCAATGATCTGTATGAGTGTTTATAATCCCAGCCTCAAAAGTTGTCTTTTAGGTTGTGTAGAAAAGCCATGGAAGAGACCATTGGAATTTTCTCCTCTACAAATTCAACTAGACAAGAAATGGGTTTTTCTGATAGATTTTTGCAATAAATAAAGCTGTGCATACTGCATTCATGAAGCCAAATGCATGGTAATGCATGACAGCATGACTGATCTCTAAATTCATGCAATATGAATACAAAATACAAATAGGTTTTAAACTAGGCAGTAGGACTCTTTGCTGCATGAGCATACTCCATTCATAACTTGTACAACTAAGAGATTTTCTGCTTTTGCTGGTATTCGTCCATATCGGACTGGACTAGTAATTAGAAAGAAGAATTAATGAGAAAAGATGAAGAGCAGCATCAGAATGGCTGGGAGGTTCTGACTATTAACTAACTAATAATCCATGCAGTCGGAAAGCTGCCTTGGCAGTAGCAAATGGAGGGCAAAAATGGAAAGACAGCAGGTACTCAGTCACACTATCCCAAGATACGCTCTGGTTTTCCAGCAAACTATGGCTTACCAACTTTTGGAACGCAAGCTGAATCTTGCACGGAAAAGTTTATAGTGTTCACCTCCATGAACTAAGACAAATGCATCCTAAAACTAGATAAGATTTTGGAACTTACACCATCTTAGAAACAATGCATTACACACCTTTTTTACTGACCCATAACTGTAGATAGTTATTTTTGCATTAAAAGTGCTCAGTTAACTTCATTTTCTGATTTCAGGCCTTGCATAACTGTATTTGCTTTCTCTGTGGCATTTTTGAGCTTCAACACCTCTATAAGAGCTTTCCTTGACTGTCTCATTGTTAGGTCCATGAGTCCTCTTTCACTTGGTCTTGTTTTATTTGAACACAGTTATATCCTGCAACTACACATCCATTCGACTCTATGTGCAACTTTGAGATGAAAACTGGTCTGGATTTGAGGACTGTTCAATGTTCATGCTGAGGACACTCCTAAAATATCTGCACATTACTGTATCTCAACAGTCTATAAGTTAATGGAAACAGGAGTCACAAACACAAGGTATTGAGGAGATACCATTGTGAAGTTCGATTTTGTGCTTTTCCTGTTACACTGCTTTTCATGCTCAAATGTAATGGAGCAACACTGTGAAGTTTGTAATTTAAATCTAAAATTGAACAGTGAAGAACATGTCCTTTACAATAAATTTAATTAATTCACTCAGTACTGATACGTAACAAGAACTGCTATTTATTGGTTTTGACTATAATGTAAAGATGTAAAGTAATGGAGCCCAACTGGCAAGGTTAATGAAAACTAAATAGTCTCTTTAAAAACTTTTGTCTGCATTATTTTGCCTCTACTCCTTCACCATTATCAACGTTCAACTTTGGTTTTCCCATTATCCACGTTCAGCTTTGATTTTCATTAATGAAATTTTCAGTTACTATTCCTTACTTTCATTCACTATACTCATTCTCCCAGAATTCTGATATATTTGTTTTTTCTTTAGCTGATTTTCCATTTGATTACATACAGAGATTTCCATTATTAAATTAATAACATGGCTACAGTTCAGGAGATTGGTGCCAACATAAGCTCTTGGCACTCAGAAGGAACAAAAGACAGGGCTTTGACTGAAAAGGACTTAAATGAAATTTTTCATTTTTTAAAATCAAAAACTATGATTTTTTAAATCCTAGTTGACTGTTTGGTGTAGTAGTGGATCATGTATGTCCACAGGGTCTTGGCTCCTGTCACTCTAGACTTTGTAGAAGTACCTACGGATCTGCCCAGTTGCTCCAGTCCTGGCACGACTGACCTACTCTTGTCACTGCTGTGGAAAGCAGACACAGAGAGTGTCAGAGAGCTCAGCAGAGCCAGAATTATTAAGAGATCCTCAACAGACATCTATATTGTTAGACACCAGACACAAAACCTAGGGAAAAATGGCATTCCTCCTCCTCTTGACTCTCTCATACTAAATAGTGTCACGGTGATGAGATACCACATGCCCTTCAAGATCAGGAAGACCTGTGGAGTCAGAATGTGCTCCATTTTCCCACCTACTGGGAAGGACCTTCATTATTCCTTTTGCAGTTCTGCTTTCATTCTCCAAAGCAAAACCCCGACAGAATCCAATTATGTTTTGAACAAACAAGACTGACTGAATGAATGAATAAAAAACTTTAGAGGACTGAAGAAGATGCAATCAAAAACTAGGCTATCTGCCTGGAAGAAACACATACTGAATATCATAAGAGGAGGTTCAGCAGTTCAGGAGAAAAAGGTAGCTGCTTCTGAAGGTTTCAGATCAAAGGACAATCAACATTCTAAGGAAATCCAAAATGCTGTAACAGGCTTCATCTAAATAATAAGAAAGAAGAGCAAGAACTACCTAGAAGATTGAAAAAAAAAAAAGTCCACAGTGAGCTCCCTCAGAGTAGAATAATTTAACCATTTCCTAGCTGCAAAGTCCTGCACACCATCAGGCATCTCCCACAATCAGCCACAGCATCACGAACCATAGGATTTTCTCTTGAATTCTTGCTGATCTCATGAAACATTACTTCATTGAATACAATTAGAAAAATGGTTTCCAACCTTTACCACCAGCCACAAGATGAGAACTGCTGACATACAAGCCCATTTCACCAAACAAACTCATCTGCAGAAAGACTTGGAACAATAACAAATTAATTGCAGAACACCAAAACTACATGTTCGTTTAGCACTTGAAAACCAAAACTACACACATACACAAATACACAGAAGCAGGCTTGCAAAGGTTGACATTTTTGACTGAAGGGCAAACTAAAACTAGAGGAATCTTTAGGAAAAGAGTCAGTAAGCAAATTTGTGTTTGAAAATAGCGATTGTAAATCACATTATAACAAGCCACAAGGCTGGGCAGCATCCTTGCAAAACAACGTACAGGCATGCATGAACATTGGCCCAACTCCCAAAGAATCCTTAAGACAAAGAAAATAATTTAAAGTAGGAGCTGAATACAAGCATATTTTGCCTTTCCCAGTGGAGAGAATATCACCAGTTTGCTCAGAATTTTTTTTTAATCTCAGTAAATTACTATAAGACTAGAGACTATAAGGAACAGTTTGCAATGACCACATCTGCTTCTCATAAATGTAACCTTACAGTGAAGGAAGGGGTAAAACCTGTACCACACCACTCATTAGCATCACATCCTAGAAAAGCTCAGGCCTAAACTGCTGGGAAATCTGACGACCCATGGGCAGACCTACAGCCTAGATGCTCACATCCTTAACAGAACTACCTCACAGAAATGATCTGGTTAGGTCAGAAGGTCAAATCAACCTTTGAATTATAAGGACCCATGTGTGCAATTTTCTACTTTGCAATTTTAGCTTTGAATGATCACACTCATGGGCAGGAAGCCTGGGGAAACATAGCAGTATTCATGCTGAATATTAATCCTTTGTGTTATCTGGAATTAAATCCAGATCTTAATATTGCATGTGGAGTGTCTTCTCCTTGCTCTCTATTTGACCACCAGGGAACTTTAAGACATACTCAGTATGAGTAAGAGGGATTTTGGAGTTATGGGTAAAAGCACAATGTCCTGATGTGCTACAACAAGCTATTTATTTTCCACGCAGTGCTCTCCTCAGAGTTCATACAGCTTGTTGGAGGCTTTACCTGTGAAGTAAAATAATCAAATTAACTCTATGCTATTCTTGGACCACAAGTATAGCTGGATTTTGAGAGAGACCTTTGCCTAAAGTCTTTCACCTAAAGAAAAAAAAGGATGTTTTCTCAAATAAAATCAAAATTTAAAAAATTTTATTTAATGTGCAGGTACTAGATAGCAAGAATAATAATAGAATTATTTAAATCCAGAGCTTAGATGACCTCCATTATACGCTCTGAAGACATAAAATGTCATTTGTGAAGTCTAGTCATCCTTAAGAGGCTTAGTTTATGGTTGGTACCAACTTGTTTCTTGAAAGAAGTCAGTGAAAATACAGTGCATGTACTTTTTCCTTGTAGAAAATGACATAGTCCTCATTCATTTTCCATACAGCTGCACTGTTTAGTGTTGGTCATCTTGCACATTGCTCTGAGACACTGTTAGTACCTCCCGGTATAATGGGCCATTATAATCACACAAACAATGAGCTCACTTCTATTCATTTACAATTCCAATACTGTCCACTAAAGTGTTTTTCACAAGACTATTTTCCCATGATCCTTTCACAAGTTCAACTAATTCTGCCAAACAATTTTGAAATAAACAAAACCACTTAGGCTTTCTACACTACAAAAGATAGAGGTTACATACAACTACTGTGTCCAGAAAAAATACGGGCAAAGCAACAAGGGGTGCTACTATACCAAACAAGAGTCAACAACAGCTGCTGTGGGGCTGTTGCAGATACCATGAGTGTCTGAGGAGACAAGAAAGCAAAAGGTCTCAGTGAGAATGCTATCTTTCACAGCCCAGTGATACAGTGACCTGCATGCACATCTCATGCTACAGATAATTTTGAAATTGGCAGAGCAGTTTATTTGGCAAGCATCTACAGAGATGACTTATTAAAGCTTTATGGAGTAATTTCCCTTTGTCAGTGGGAATTTTCATTACATAGCATTAATCAGAATCTACTTTGACCGAAAATAACAGCTAAATTCACAGGGTTGTCAGCAAAGAAAAAATAAATTAAATGCCAAACTTTGTGAATGAAATATGCAGTATTAACGTTAGATATAAAGAAATATATTACTGAAAATTATATAACTAGAATTAGTTGTGTTTCAGCCATTAGTTCAGATTTGTTCCTTGTATTGATGCTTAGATTTGGCAGTACCATTGCATTGTCCAGCACTTGGAAAAATGTGGTCAGTATTAGGAGACAAGCCACACATTTTATTTCCAGTGAGACTGCTGAAAGTTGGGCACTGAAATAGCCAACCCTGATGTTCTGGGAACCTGTGGCTTCTGTGTGTGAGTCCTGTGCATTTCCACCTTGAGGGGCAATATGTCCCAGGAGGATGCTCAATTCACAGGCTCCCTTACCATAACTTTATGAAGCTGATTGAGGAAACAAGGGCATACTCTAAGTCCCAGACTACGCTTAGCAGTTTAATTAAAAAAAAAAAGAAACAAACCACAAAATAAATCTAAAAAAGTAATACATTCTATTTTGTTCCCTATAGGACTCTTTACAGATTATGATATAATACCAGTATAGGAAATAAAAAATTTTGAAAAATACTCCTTGATTAACATTTATTTTGTCACACTGAGGTCAAATAACATTAACTGACAGTGAGGCAGAAAATCTGCATAAAAGTACAGTGTAGGAGAATCTTCATTAAAGATCTCAGTGCCTAATTCAATTTACCACTCTGCAACATAATCTCTAGATTGAAGCTGAAAATTCAACACTGCATTCATTCAAGGAAATAATTTATTCATTCATAGGATTTATTGCCACAAGAGATTATCAGAACATAGAGTACAGCCCTCATTACATTATAGCCTATTATATTTTGCTAAGGAAGATGATTACATGCATTTGAGTAAAAACTATATATGAGAAAGGCACCCAATCTTGATGATTTGCACAGAAATATATAAATGTCATACATCTAGATGACAGAACAACTGTTCACTGTATGAAAGGAGTTAAAATATGGTGCAGAAAAAGGAATCATTCATTGCTGTTTCAATTATTCAGCACGGTGTGTACGTTTCCATCTTAAATCTAGAGTTGGGCATGGTATGTCAAATGTGTAGCAATACTGACAAGACACTGTCAAAACAGCAGCCTCAGTAAGATGATGGAGCAGGTACTTACAATAGAAAGGAACACCCATTGAATAATATTATGCATATCCACAGAAATTACTGTCTCCACCAAAATCACATTAAAAAACTACAGGATGCTTCTACTTTCAAATTCATGGAAATTCTAAAGGCATAATGGAAAACTATAGGAAAGCAATGTTTGCATCCTGCTTCTAAAATAAGAGTTTACATTTTTATTATCCCAATGCACCTGAAAAATAACCCTGTAGTTTTTAGTTATCAAGAAGTTTTTCATCCAACATGACTTTCTTCTTGCCTGTTCTCTATTTATTAACAGAATGTGCTCTAAATAATTCCAAATTAACGAATCAAGATGACTGTATATAGCTCATTATCCAAGTTTGTGATATTTACAGGTGCTCTGTGAGTGAACCACTTATGGCTTTTACATCCTCACAGTATGGTGAGCTTGGAGGCTTCCTCTACAAACAGCAGTAGAGCTGCCTGTACAGTAACATAAAAAGCAGGGGCAGACATACATGCTCTCATTTGGTCCTCAGTAACAAACAAAAGGTTGTTCATGCTCCTTCATCTCCACAACCCATCCTCTCTGCATTGCTATTTCCCTCACCTTTCTGCAGCTCATCTCCTTGAAGTTACTCTACCTTAACCCCTGCCACCTTCACACACATCTCCCTTTCTGCCTGTTGCCTCATGGAGGGGCTCAGAGAAGTACAGAGAATCTCTTAAGATGTTTTTTTAAGCAAGGGATACATTACAGGGTTCAACAAACTGTGCCGCTGTATTGTGTGTCTGAATCTTTTCTCTGTTTGCTGACAGCATATTCCTCTGGGTGACTTGTCTGCTTTCCAAATCAATGGCATAAATAAAGCAACAGGCTTGTGATGGTTTGGCTTGGTTTTTTATTTTCCCCCTTCATACAGTTCATAATTTATGGGAGTGAAAGTCCATAAAGTGAACACAGACATTTGTTTTATGAGGACCTGGAAAGGAAAACAAAGCTAAAATGCCATTCTAGAGGAGGAGATTCTCTCTCCTTGATTCTCCTGACAATATCTTAGGTATTATTCACTCATCAGTCTAAATACTCAACTGGCCATTCCCAAATTCCTTCATTTCTGGTTACTTAGCTTAGCACCTGTGGCCAGTAGCGAATATTGTGACTCTGCTTTAAGCAGATACATGCCTTGTGAAGTAAGATGAAAAATTAAACATTATATATGCCCAACATGAGCAAGGCAATTCAATAATTTTGCTCCTACTCTCATCTCTCATCTCTCAACTATAGTATTGAAATAAATAAAAGCTCAAACTCTCCAAAACTTGAAATTTAGTAAAGCACTGCAATGAGATCATGTAAACTTCCAAGAGTTAAATTTGTTACAAGATGTGGATATAGTTTTCTAGATATTTAAAAAACGCACAGAATTAGTGAAGAACATTAAAATAATTAAAAAATAATAACTTTCTAAGATAAACAGAGGTGAAACACACCAAAGATGATAATTTTGTTCCATGATTGTAATTGCATATGGTTATATTCTAACAAAGAAATAAAAGCTCTGAATATTTATAAAATTCTACTTTTTTTCTTGAACTCTCATTTCAGGTCATTTAGGTCACCAATAATGTTCATTTTCACATGCAGGTCTCTTGGTTATGACAAGAGAGTATTAACCATTTATGGGGACTGCAACCAGAGCTGCTGGGGATGGTTTCCTATGTGGTCTCCTCCATTCTTCCCCCATTCAGAAATGTTTTGGTCCCAGACTAAGCAAGATAACAAACAATATCCAAAAGGTGTAGAAAAATAAAGGAAATAGTGCAGAAATTCCTGGGATTTTTTTTTAAGAGGCAGTTATATCCTTGAAGAACTGCTTTAACTACAACCCCCTTTCCAGCCATTTGAGTTAAGTGACTCTTAGCAGTGACAGGCTGTCCCCACACTTATGGAGCAGCTGCTTCAGGGGTACATGATGTGCTTTGTCACTGGATTTCAAAATCTTTGCTGAAGCACAGAAACATACAGTTCAGAAAACTCTAGTTCTGTTCCATATTCTTACAGTCGCAAATGACTGTGCTCAAGTCCTTCCAAATTTCCCAATCTACTGGGGTCCCAAGAAAGCATTTCAGTAAAAAGGCTGTATGAATTAAAAACAGTTAAAAAAATATTTTCTTAGACTTGTACAATTTGTACAAAACAGCCAAACATTTTTGCTAAACTGTCCCACAAAAGTCTGCTCACAAAGAAAATTATGACTAAATATTTGAGACACAACTGCAACAGAGTCCATATTACAACAGAAAATTATAGGCTTAACATGAGGCATAATCATCACAACTTGTAATAGGACAAACAGGTTTGTAAGTCAAAATCAGCTTCTTCATACGTTTTATGTTTCTCTACATTGCCAGTTTGTTGTCTAACAGCTCTCTTTGATAAAGAGAGGAAACATTTCAGACAATCAAGTTTTGTCCTCTACACTAACAGCAGCGCTGTCCAGATTTTGTTAGCTATCCAGAGAAAAGTCACTTTATAAGCCAATTTTAATTACTGAATTTGTTTTTTCCTTCAACATTTCTATTTTTCAAATATTTTCAGTGCACCAGAATTTCAGACTAAGGGGAACACGAAGCAAACACAGGCCATGTAACACATACATTATTGCAGAACGGCCAATACAAAATCCAATATTTCATCCTTCATGGGAGACTATCTGTTGTTCACTCAGCAATAAAGTATATAAATTAAACTTTGATTTTCTTGTTTCACTTCTCTTTACCACGCCTGGTGTGCTGGTATGTCAAGAGAATTTTGCCTTTTTGAAGTTTTGCTGACAGCGTTACAGAACCATTTCCTCTGTAGCACCCTTGTGAAAGTTGTTCTTTTTTTAAAACCCTTTTTATAATATATCAATTTTGCTATCTCTGCAAAAAATATTACTCGCCTGAGGGTTTTTATTCTTCTTTCAGTCATGCTGCCAGGGGGCTGATTGTTTCTGATTGCTAAAGTCAAAACTCACTGAAAATGGACTACTTAAGCTGAAGAGCATTTCACATGAGAACGGCAGGTTTTCCAGTCACCTTACTTGTCTATATTATTTAGTAACACAGTTACTATGTGATGGAGATTATAAAATCATTTGAGCTGGCTGCATTGACACCCTGGGCAGAAAAATAATTCTATTGTTTCAGATTCTGAAATGGCAGTCATAGAATAAAGCATTTGATTGCTTAGTGAAGGGTGCAGCATAAATGATGCAAAAGGATATGCAGCTGATATACATTGGTCTCTAAAAGCTATGTTACCAGCACCAGAATTTCTCACATGAGTCATTTCACCAAATTTTCTTGCTTATACTATGTAAACAAGAAAAAAAATCGTTATTAAAATTGATGTGAAGACTACTCAAAATACTTTGTGCAATTAAAACATAATTTTTTTCCCATAAGATATACAAATGCTCACTGCATCATTTGTTTAATTTTCACCTCTTTGAAGAATTGATCCTACACTGTATTATCAATTGTTTCACTGCCTTAGGCAAGAAGGTTTCACTCACTTCCCGGCACCAGCCTGAAATTGCACAAGACACTGTGGTATCTGAACTTAAGACAGTGCTGGTGATCTAAGTGAATTCAAGAGTGAGCGTAAAGATGATGAGTAAAGTATGCCACTGACTTCCAACTATACTTTTACTTTCTTTTACCATTTATCAGAGCTTTGGCATGACTATGTCATTCCTCCCTTTTTTTTACTCAATAATTTTCTTAACCTTTCAAAAACTTAGGGACTTTCAAAAAGAGTGCCTGGCTGCTATCTGATAGCAACTGATGTATAATAAATTATTCCTTGTATTTAAAGGTTAATGATGTTCCTGGGCTAGGCACAGTGAGGGCTGCATGATGTGAGGCTGGAAAAGGAAGCAGTAAAGGCAATTTTTTCTGTACCAACAATGAGATTGTGCTGCAGCCAACACCTGGGACTGCCTGAGCTGCTGATTTTAAGATTTCTTGTGAAGACCTTCACCAAAGTGTGGATCAAAATCTTAAATAACTAAAGAAAACCAGACCTAGAAGAGACTGCAAAAAGTCTATACAGTCAGTCCTTCTTCCCTAATCAAGAGCTACTCCAGGTGTGTCATCCCTGACACACGCATTTTTCTAGCCTTTGCTAATAAACCTTTGAAGATAGAGGTGCCACACATGGCCCAAGCAATTTTCTCCAGTCTCCTATTCCCAGTATTGAGAAGCCCAGCCTCATTCAGCACTGCTGTGATTTGCCCACTATTGTTTTTCCAATATATCCATAATATAGAGAATAAATTGCTCGATTCTTCCTTGTGATGGCTTGTTACATACTCATAGGCATTTCACTCACATTTTCACCCATATGTCCCTTCTTCAACAGAACAACCCAAGCCTTCCAGTTCTTCCCTTAAACCAGGGAGCTCATCATTTTCCTGTGTCACCGCTGGATCATCTCTTGAAAGGAATTATACTCAAAAAAAAGTTTTCTACACTTGAAAAAAAAGATATTATTGGGTTTCTAATTGAAAAGGTGGAAGCAATTACATGTTCTGTGATAGAATGTTTAAATGGCACAACAAAAACTCAAAAGTAAAATACCTTGAAAGAAGTTCCTAAACACTAACACAGCAGCAATGACTGTCAGCCTCATTCAGCAAGATATCCTAGTCATTTCACAGTTGAAGTAAAATTGATTAATCAGGCATTGAGCGAGAGGGCAGGAAATAGAATCACATCAAAGAAAGGAAGACTAGACTGAAAGAAGACTTTTTGAGCTGAATAAAAACATTCTGGGGGATAGGAAAGAAAAATACATGAGCTAGCAAGAGAATGCCAGATAAAACAAATCAAAGATAATACAATAATAAGTTAATACAAGATAATACAAAATAAGTTGCTGCTGCTTTCTCATGCATCCTTCTCTCTTGTTTTATACTGCAAGTCTGACTCAGTCCAGTTTCCTGTTAGTCTTTGTGCCCATCCTCTACATCACCTATTAGAAAAATGCATGACTTGTTAGAGATCAGACACCTGCCTGAGCCCATAGAAACAAAGCTGACATTTGATACATATCTTCAAGCATTTGGGGGAAATCTATTTAAGAAAACAGAGGCTAGGGACTAGCACAGCTTAATGGTGCACATGTACGTGATGCTTAGTATGATCACCAGCACAGTTTGCATGTTTCACAAAACACAAAACAGAAAACACTTGAGCTTGATGATGGATGTAGAAGTGGAAATAGCATGAACTCTATTTTGAGATTTGGGTTTATGTAAATGAATCCACTTCTGCATGTTTTACTTTAAACAGATAAAAATTAAAGTATGCAAACATAAATGGTGATTACCTCAGAGCAGCAGTTTTCCCATTTTTGTGAGTACACGTGACCTGCCTTGTTTGGTACCCAATTTGTATGTCCCAGTATTTGTTCTCCTGTCTATTCTGTCTGTTACGATTCCTCTTCTTCTTAATTAACTCGCGAGCCTCGGGATCTCGAACCACCTTTTCTCTGTCCTTTTCCTTGTCTTTGTTCTTCCCTCGTTTCCTAGCTTGCCTTATTTGTCTGGAATGGGGCACTGAGCATGCGCTCCATGGTCCCACGTTCAGGCTGTACAGGCTTTCTTCAACAGTGCACGGGCTGGACCGGCACATCTGGAATTCCGTGAGGTTGGGGCAAGCTGACCCACCAAACTGAGGCGGAGCCACCACGTGCCGGGTGCGATGCTGGAGCCCATTGCCGCAGGTCTTGGAGCACTCGGACCAGGGCGAGAACTCGGCCACGATGCAGTCCTGCCGGCACGGGATGAGGCACGCCTGCTCCTGACGCGGCTTTGGCTCAAAGTACTCGCAGATGACATCCTCAGCTGGAGCCCCGTTGGACTTCTGTATGCAGGTGATGTCCCTTGTCTGGATCCCTTCCTCCCCTCTGAGGCACTCCAGGGGCTTCTCATGGCTGCGGGAGAGGACGGGCCGGCACTGGTTCCAGCCGCCGATCTGCCAGTCGTACAGCTCCTTGTGCCAGTCGCAGACACGGAAACAGCTCTGCTGGTTGTCCGGCCGCTCGGGCTGCTTGCAGTTCGTGGGCAGCGTGGTCCAGCCCTCCACGTGGGCACACCACACTGCTCGTGTCTGGATGCCTCCTGGGCCACACTCGTCTCCCATGCATCTCCCCCATGGACCTGGAAAACAAGAGAAGATGCTAACGTTGCTCACTCAAGTTATTTCTCTGCCATATTGCGAAAACAAGCTCTCAGCATTTCCTGTATGTCTAAGAATTTCATCCTTGGAGAAACTCAAACTTTGAGAATACAAGCATGGGATTACTCTACATCTACATACTCTACATCTTCATTCTCTTCATCTTTTTATGATTAGAGATACATTTCACTTTTTATCCCAGACAAACTGAATATTTAATCTTGAATAACTCCTGAACACACACATGAATTAATCACATTAGAGAACTATGAACTAAGAAATCACATTTGCAACTTAGTTTTTTGCTGCCAAGGCAGGAGCCAAAGCTCTTCCCTTGAAGGCATGAATTGGATCTCGCTCATCTACTTGAGTAACTTTTCCTGGACTGTTTAATTTTTTTCTTCACATTTCTACTGCACTACACTTAATACCTTGATGCCAATTAATATTGTGTTCTCTTCCTTCCATATTGCATGCAAAAATGAGAACAACTACACAATACATTTTGAAAAACAGTGGTGATTTCAAGGAGGCCACTTCTAGTCTTTCCTTTATTACAACTAAAATAAAAATTAAAATCCAGTTAAAAAATGTTCATTCCACACAATCTGTGATATTATAGAATAGAATAAGCTCTTGAAGACAGAGACATACCAGCTGGTAACTCTCCAAATAACAGAAGCTATTGAATCACAGAATCATAAAATACAGGGTTGGAAGGGATCTCAAGGATCATCTGGTCCAAACTTTCTCATCAAAAGCACAGTCTAGACAAGATGGCTCAGCACCCTGTCCAACTGTAACTTAACGGTGTTCAATATTGAGGAATCTATCACTTCCTTGGGGAGAATATTCCAACATCTGATTGTTCTCATTGTAAGAGTTTTCTCTTGTGCCCAATTGGAATGTCCCCAGGAGTAATTTACACCTAACTTGTTCCTATCATTTTCTTAAATCTCCAAGTTCTAAGGGTAAATATTTGACATGCAACATGTTGTTATAATAAATGTCAACAAAAATAAATAAAAGGCTATATCCTTGAAAGATGATGTAGTTTTTCTGTTATTAAAAATTGAAATATTCACCCAGTTCAACATGAAATTCACAAGCCAGAGGTTAAAAAATCCTACACTTTTAAAGGTTTTGTAAGATCTCCCGTCATACACACTGTAAATTGACTTACCACATAAGAACAAAAGAAAAAGCAATTCAGAAAAAAACCTGCAGCTATTTATCAAAGAAAACTTGTCTATCTGCAGACACTTGATCACACAGAAAACATTTCCTCTGACTGAGGATGTCTCTGTCCTATGAAGAAATTGGGGCCAAGCCACACAATCCTCATTCACCTGAATGACCCCAGTACAAGACTATTTCTGTGAGTAAAGCTGTTGAAGACGCCAGGCTGAGCCTTTACTATTTTCAAAGCAGGTTAACAGCATCATTTTGGTACTGTGCAGGAATAAGCGTAATGAACTATGGCAGATACAAATTATTTACAACATCTTCTTATTGAATGACTGGAAGGAATATGTGGCCACATCTTATTACTGATTCCCATGAGCTTTAAAACTCTCATTGCCTTCCACACAATTTTCATCTGTTCATCCAACATTAACTTCAGTACCAGTTTGGGAATGGGCTGAAGATAGGCTATACACTCAGCCTCTGCTCCTCATTGTCTCTTTTTTAAGTGAACACTGTGGCTGAACAGTTCACTTGTAGTTCTAAAACCCTGAGAATGAGCACTAGCCAGCTGAAAATAGCCATAGCAGCTGGCAGATTTAGCCCATGGAAAATCCCCCACATTTTTTGCAAATTAAGTTTGAATTATAGTTGCCAAGAACTATCTAGCTATCCAGAAAAAATAATGCATATTAAATATAAACACATTTCAGTTTCCATTTCAGCAAGACTGCACTACTTTATCTCACCAGCCTTCCACAAATTACATAATATTGCTGTATTTCATTTGGGTGTATTTACACTGAGTTGGGAGATGCCATTTCCTCAAAACACCACTTGAACACCTGCCATTTTTTAAAAAAAAAAGACTGCAGAAAATCTTCAATTAGAGCAGAGATACAGAAAACACTCATAATTGAAATAAATTGCTCATCTTGCAAACTATGAATTTCTACCTTACCATGTCATTACACCTTGTGTACGGTTTGTGTGTTCAATGAAAAAATCCCTCTTTCTAAAGATCAGGTTGTTACTGTGCCCCAGATGACAAATTTGCCCACTTGGGACTCCATCACATCTCCATTCATCAACAGTCAAAAAACCCACATCATACCTAAAAAAAATGCTTTTTTTTACAAAAAACATCAAAACATCTTCAATCCAATTCAAAGGCAGGTTTACACTATTGAAAATTGTAAGAATCTCAGTCTTGATGCAGTAAATACTGCCCTTGGAAATGTAAATATGAACAAAAACTGTTATGTGACTGTGCTAACTGGACAAAAAATATGTTCTTTCATTAGATTATAAATACGTTGTTTTTAGAACTGAATACAAAACAATGATGAGATGCCCAGATAGGCTCATGTAGTAAATTGCATTATTTTGCTCATCCTGTGAAGTACTAAAACATTTTATTAAATCATTACAGGTGAGTACCAACAAACTACATTTATGAAACCCTTTGAGCAGACTGCTGCTCAGTAATTCTGTGTTCAGGTGCATGTTAACACAGAGCTCTTAGTGATGTATTTGACCCTCCCTCTTATCTACATTAGGCTGATTTATTAAGTTTAAAGACAAAATAACCTGCTTAGAGAAAAAGACTGCAAGGAAAAAAAGAAGCATAAATTTTCATTCTACTGCACACTTCTTTACATGACTATGACAGGGTCTAAAAGGGAACCACAGCTTTGAGGCAAGGATCTGTTTAGGCTTTGTCCCAAGTGAGCGTCATCAAAAAACTAAAGTGCTTCCACACTTGACCAAACCAAATTTCATTCACGCAGAAATTTAAAATTTGGGGCAGGGGGCAGGTGTTAAAGCAAAAAACAAAAAACCAGAACACAAATACATAATTCTTTCCTGCTCTCTAAGCCTCTTCCCTGCCCTCTAAATCTTCCCTGATTTTAAATGGCAGGAAACTCTTCCATGCTACCTGGCCTCCAGAAATGCCTCTGGCCCTGCAGTCCTGGCCATGTACTCCCCGCCATAGCCTCCTCTCACTCAAATGGTTTCTCTTTCCTATGCTCAGGACCACAGGATATTCTTAGTTGGACGGGACTCACAAGGATCATCAAGTCCAACTCTTCCGTGAATGGTCTATATGGGGATCAAGCCCACAGCCTTGGTGTTATCAGCACCATGCTCGAATCAACTGCTTGTTTGTGTTTCTTTTAATCTGAAAACCTTTAATCACAAACCTAAAAACCTTTTTTTTTATGTCTATGTGATAGAATCAAGGATGAATATTTGGTTTTTAATGCATGCTCTAATATGTACAGGAACAAAAAAAACCCAAAAACAACTGATACCATTCTTCATGACCAGCTACATTTCCCTTTGAGATTATGGAATATATAGGAAAAAAAAGAAAAAACATAACGAAAAAAGACCTCAACCCTAGCACTTCCACACTCAGCAGTCATTAAGAACAAGAGTATCAAGCTAATTTCCAATTAATTAATTTCAAAACACCTATGAATATCCAAGCAATTTCAACAGTTTAATTAATTCATCTTATTTAGGATGAAGGAGAATTGATATTTAATTTCTTTCTTTAGTTTTTAAATAATGAAATATTATAATTTTATGTATTTCTAGCTGTATTAATAGAAACTTGCTTTGACCAAAATCATACTGAGAAATACCAATTTTCTTTTTCTTTTGAAAACAATTTCTGCCATCCACTAACCAATATTCCATTAACCAATATTCCTGTTATTTTTCAGTTGTGTACTTTGAAATCTTCAGTTAAGTTACCCACATTTCCCTGTACCCACAAGTCACTGTAGTCAACCCCTACCACTTGCTGAGGAATGTTGTTGCTATGCATTTGTATGTGAACATCACAAAAAGAGAGGGAGAGATTTCTCTCCAATTTTCCTTACAACTACCCATCTCTGTCCCAATTATCAAGAGTCTAAAGTAATTCACTTCTAACTTAAGTGGCCCCAAAAACATTGCAAGCTCCAAGGTGAGGCATGGTTGTCCTTTTAAATTAATCACAGGAAAACAGGAAAATAAATGTCTCTGAGCTGAGTAAAGGGGCTTTGTGACTTTTCAAAAAAATTAAAGACATGAATCCTAAAGTATTGCTAATCCACTTTAAAGTTTTGAATGATTCTCAGAATTATGGGAAAATCACAGAGAGGTTACCTCCGCTATGCTTTTTATATTGTATCATTATTATGGGTAGTACATTTACCACTGTGTTTGTAAATATGAAATTTTGGGGTAAAATTAATTTCACAGAAACTAAAGTAGCATACATATGCAACTCAGAATGACAGAGTTCAGCAGAACACAGTGCAGAGTCTCACCCACCATTACTTAAAGGCTGCAGGAGGTGGGGGGTGGTTGCCCTTTCACAAATCTTCAGCTGATGTTAAGCACTAGTAACAACAAGGATGTCTTTAGGAAACCTGTCAAGCCTAATCAAGGCTTCATATAATATTTTAATTTGGCCTTTATGAATATTCTTTAGGTTCTCTCTTTCCCAGTGAAGCAGTCTTCACACAGACATTGTGCTGTCCCTGCTGTGTGCTGATCCAGACCCGCCTTGCCAATGGGATGCACGTGCACTCAAACCATTTCACACTGGGGAAAAAAGGCTGCTGCAGTGAATGCAAAATAGCTTCTCTTTGGATTTGTTCTAAACATACTTAGATGAACAAATCATACTTTGCCTGTAGTGAGCTGAACTTGTTTCATGAAAATACTATCATTTATCCACTCTTTATTTAATCAGTGTTTCACAAACGGCAGCTAGAGAAATAAATAGGAAGCTTGCTTCTTTTTGTTCTGTGAGTTGTCACTGAAATCTTACTGAGTTTAAAATGTCATTGGTAATTCTTTGTCTTCTAAAGAGATTACTGTAAAATACAATATTAAGATTCCCTCTAAGCTTCTAAAGGATTAAGATTTATTTTTTTAGAGAGCAGGAACATAAGTGAATTAACCATTCATGCAAGTTTTTTCTGAAATTTCAGGGACTGATCACAATGGAGTCGAAAACATAAAACTAAACCCCCACTAAAGCACTGACAGTTTTGCAGCTGAGAACAAAGTAAGCTATCATTGTATTTATTATAGTATATTTAATACAGTAAATTTTAATACTGTTTCAGGTATTTAAATTATCTCTGTTTTAAAAAGAACTTACTTTGAACTCTGATCCAGGACAAATAAGGCTATGTGAAAATCCCTTGAGCTCTTCTCCTCATACAAATACAAAGACAAAATAATTCCCCAACTATCCTCAAACATGAAACTCAAAACACATCTTAAAGCATTGAGCAAGACATTACTTGCATTTTTAACAAATGAGGGTTGCACTGATTTGAACTGAATTTTGCTGTACTTTCCATGAGAATTGGTTTTGACCCATTTTGTGTTACTGGTTTGGTGCCTGTAAGTAGCATTAACAGTTTAATGCCAGGGAGAGAGACTCAGACTGCATGAGACAATGAGCAGCTTAGTTTCCAGCATTTTGAGAGGATTGTATTTAATAGGACTATTGAGAGACTGATTAGCAAAAATCTACTTTTTCTAAGTTCAGAAACAAGCTAACCTTACCTAATATTGGAGACCTCAAATTTCTTTGTATCATGAAAAGGTTCTGAAGAGGGCAAAAAAGGTTAACTGGGTGATACAGGGCTGAGTCAGAAGAACACAAGTATTACAAGATAGAGTTCAATCCTAAGCAGTAAATCTCAAGAGAGGTCAAAAAGGCACAGATCAAGAAGTATTTGAAGGACTCAGAAAATGACACTGAATGCAAACTGCAGCTCCTGATAGTGGAGCTGGTCAAAGAGCTGGGTGAACAGCAGGTCACTAAGAATACAGCAACTTCAGAGCTTTGCCAAAATCACTTGCAGATCTGCTTGGCTGAATTAAAATATAATAAGCACGTCTGTAACTTGGTACAGTATACCTGTATTATTTATATTTGCTTTACACAAAGGAAAAACAACCGCTGCTGCAACAAAGTATTTATATCACAGGCAGTAGCTAATTGTGGAAGTCTAGACAGGGAACAATCTCACTGATACAGACACACTGCCTGTCACATTAGCAAAAGGTAATACAGCAAAATGCTGTTATTCTGGATCAATTACTGGGAGCTTCTATGTTTTTTTCCTTTTTTCTTTTTTTTTTTTTTTTTTTTTTTTTTTTTTTTTTTTTTTTTTTTTTAATACAGAGTCTGTCATGCTGCCAACACCACATGCTGGCCGCATTTGGACAGACAGATTCTATAATTTATACTACTGGGAGTGCCAGCACAGTAGAAGAGCACTGATAGACAAAACCTTATTTTTGCATCTTTCCCAGCCATGGCAGGGCTCCCTGGGTGCTGTATGACTTGCTGCCTGCTCTGTTTGCCAGCAAATTTTCCCCTCCAGGAGTGCTATGGATCACCTTGACTGCCGTTTCTATTTAATGCTTTTGTCTTTCTTGGCTCCTCTTTCAGAGGTTGAAAAGAACATGCAAGGCAGTGTCTGCATCAAAGAAAAGAGATTTAGGATATAGAAGAGACATAAAAACAGAAGGGATTCTTAACATAATAAAACATAACACCTGTGATTCAGAGGAATATAATGAAGTATCAAATATGCCTACAAATTATTTAACTCTTAGATCCATTTTTCATTTTCTAATAGCATAAGGAAGAGTGTAAGCCTCAATGCAATTGAAAGAATTTAAGAATCTGAAGAACAAGTTTTTGAAATTTCTCAAATTAACAATGAAATATTAAAAAATGTCATCAACAAGTAATGTAAATAAAACTAATTTATAAACTCCACATTGTTTCCCCAGCTTTCCAGAGTACTTCAAACAGTGGAATAAAGGCAAATCAAAGCATATCAAACTCAGTATCTTAGTTACCTTTTTAGATGTACATATAATTATTAAGGCACTGAATAAAATGTGGGCCCTTTAATTTTTTTTCCTGTACAAATATCCATTGGGAAAATACATTCACACATGTTCCTGATACTATTCATGGTATGGTAATTAACATTATCCATCTATTTTCCAATTTCTTTAAAAATCATTAATGTAACACACATGATACAAACCTAGGAGTAACCATACCCTTTAAAGTTCTGACATCAACATTCCAAAAGGCATAACACATATTCAGTGCTTCCCTAACAGCATTGTCATATTAGAATCTCACAATTACTAGAGCCAAATATTTATTTTCCTCCAGAAAGAGAAAATTAAATTTTGTATGTCAGAAAATTGGTGAGTCTAAGACAAGGTTTTATATTCCCCAACAAAAGTGTTGAATGCAACATGATTTCCCAGTGTTGATGTGGTTTCTTGTGCTGTAATTCATGGCAGTTTTAACACTACATTTCACTTGGTAGAGAGGTTGTTTGGCTGCTCTGTGGTTTTTTCTGTGCTTTAATATTGTGACAACTACAATAGAAATTGACTCTTTTTCCCATTTGTTATAAACATAGAAAGGTAGAAAGAGTATCTATTTCTACAATACAAAAGAAAAGGAAAGGAAAACAAACATAAAGAAATTAAATGTTCTCAAAAATTTTCTCCTTTTTTTAATATAATGCTAGTTCTTCATCTGCCCTAGACAGCCATGGCTGAGAACCTAATTCAATACTTATATTAAAAAACCCTCAACCACCTTCTTATACTTGTCACTGTTTAATATTTATTTTGTTTCTCTGGCTGTACACTTTCAATTTTTAAAATAAACTGCATCAGGATCCACACTTTTCATAACACATTTCTGCCCAAAGTAATTTGACTGTACAGTGGCGGAACACGCTGGAAATTGCTATCTGCACCGAAGCTATCAAGAGCCTTCAGCTTGCAGTACTAGTGCAACATGTTTTTCTGAAGTATATACTGGCACATAAACAAACATGAAAGGTTGACAGCTCACTGTGCAGAACATTTCTGGTTTTGTGCTGTTGTTATCACTTGGAAAGAAATCCTCTCCTTTAGGCTTATAATAAACTTAAGCTAATTCCCAAAACATTATTCAGTTTTAAAACAGTTCTTCCTCCAAATTTCTTTAGCACAAATTCCTCTCACTGTTCATTTTCCCTTTACATAGTATAGCAGCAGCAGACAAAATGAATATTAAATGAACACACAAAAGGAATATTTAATTGAAGCAGCATGGTTTAAAGAAAAACAGAGCTTCTATGTTCTACAAAGCAATTACATTGCTTTGAGCTTCTAGTCATGTTGGAATAAATACTTCTGATACTGAATAGAGTTTCTTCTAGCCAACAGTCTGTTTACATATAAAACTGGTTCATAAATGTTTCTTAGTTTCATTAGAGGTGGTGTTAAACCATCCTAACATATTCCTCACATTGCTCTCCTTATGTTGCCTCTCTAGTCACGCTGGTGGCTGAAAAGCAGATAACGCTCTTCTGACAAAATGATGATTCTCATACATAGCAAACACTCTTGCAGGCTTTGTAAGATGGATGAAAGGTTTTATTAACCTTTGCTTGTATCTCTGCCACACGTCTGTTTTGGTTTTCTTCTGATCATCCACAGTTGAAAGCTGCTCTGCCTCTCCCCTGTGAGGCAGCTGCACCGAGTCAGGCCAAAGACCTACCTACCCCAGCAACAAAGAACTGGAGCTTGAAGAGGGTACAGAAATATGGTGAGCAAATATGATGTCTTCCCTGGTACCCACCCAGCTTCCCATCAATTCCAGCTCACACACCACAGCAGACATGTTGGTACAAACTTTCTCATATAAATAATACTTATACATGGACATCAGATAAAGAAAATCCATGTGTTCTGCCACCTTCTAAGATCAGTTTTAGAACTCATATTAGAAATGCCTAAATTTACTGCTCTTTAAATTTCTTGTATTTCTATACATTTTTATCATTACATTGCCAGAATGTAATGATAAAAATGTATAGAAATACCAGAAATTTAATGATAGAAAGCAAATGGAATGAACCTATTTTTTTTATAGAAATACCAGAAATTTAATGATAGCAAATGGAATGAACCTATTTTTTCCACATACAGTTGGCAAAGAAAAATGAAACAAAACCCAATCCCATGAACAGCAGGGCCAATGCAAGTAAATCCATGAAAACAGCAGTTACTCCTAATTATTATTCAGACTGTAATCATGAGTAAATATTACCATTTTACAATGAAAGCCCTATAATAATGTGTGTAACATAAAACATCACCATGAATTATTCTTATTTGTGTCCCTGTAGACTTTTACAGCTCCGTCTCTGTCAGAATCTTATTTTAAGAGATAGGTTACTGAGAAAATCAATTCAGAATCCAATGCCTAGTAAAGAGAAGGATTTCATTTGTAGAGATTAAGATGAAGTTTTCTTCTTGGTTTTGAACAAAGATTCACTGCTTTCTTCCTATAAGCATTTTATATTCATTTTATCTACAAATCTTAAAGCAAATTTTAGCTGAAACACTGCTGAGATAACATCTCACAAAACCTGAAAATCTCACTGTCAATGAGTGTTCTCACTAACCATATGAGGAAATGCAGATTTTTGCACTAATTTAACTAATAGTGGCTTACCCTCTACTTCTTATCAGAATGAATCCCAGCTAAATCTATTGTAAACACACTACTAGTCCTTGTCATGACACTTCGGGCATCAGCAGGTGTTGCAGCACCAATTTCTTAGTAATGTTAGGAGAGTTTATTTTTGTGCAGCCTCATGTAATCTAATGATAATTAGTCATATTGAAGAGGTAACAGAGACTTTAAATCAGATTTAATTTCTATCATAAATAATATCGCATTTCAGTTTGTTAAATGCAATTTTCTTTAGCGCACACAGACTGATGCCTTAAGAAAAAAAAAAAGAGTATATCTGTTTCAATTTTCATCAAGACCAAGTGAATGCTTTTATTTTTCTGCCTCTGTTTCATTTTCTGCCCTTTGATTTCTTTCCCTCGTTCATCATAGCCTCCTGCTGTGGTGCTGATGGCCAGAAGTGCTAGTTGTGAGGCTGCAGCAACCACAGGGAACGCCTGTCAGCACAGGCCATCATGCTTGTGCCAGCCCAGTGGTTTGTAATTCCAGGCTCTGCTCACATTAGCCAAGGGCAAAAAAGTCAAAAACCTCCTCCACTGACAAATGAAGAAATTCACTTATACAGCTTTTCAGAAACTGGCTACAGCTTTTCAGCTAGGCTACTAGAACCAGAAATCAGAAATTAAATGTAGTATCTTTGCACACTGACTTGCTTAAAAGGTCAGACTTCCTGCAAGGTATGATGTCAGACAAGGTAGCCAGAAGCTGGTTATAAGAAAACATCACAGTTCAGCTGCTTGAAGTCATAAAGAGATTTTGGTTCTCAGTCCCACTACTACTAGCCTGCAGGATGATCTATGTACACCACTTCTGTCGCCTTGCACTTCTGCTTCTTCAGTGTAAGGCAAGGACAACAAAATGAATTTTTAAAGCCCATTACCGGTATTAATGAAAACCTGTGTGCAATAAGTAAATAGCAGTAAGACTACATGTTCTGTCATTTTGTCTCTGGAAGCACACAGTTTACTCAATATTTTTCCCTGGAGTTTTGTTCTAAATCCCAGTTGAGTTGAAAAGTGTGTTTTAATAAAACAGCAAGAAGCCCAGATGATAAACTAATACTTTTTCTTACTCTTGACAGAAATCTTATTCATTGAGCACAGCATGTACACTTCTCATCTGTGTCTTCCCTCTGACTCCTTGGCCACAAGAGAGTTAATACAGATTTTCAAAGATCAAATAAGAAGGTTTCTCATATCTTTGGATTCTTTATAGCATTCTTTGCAACTAATGGAATGAAATAAAATAGCAGATCTGAACTTAATGAATATCACTTAAATAATGCAATGGACCTGTCATCCTTTTGGCTTTCTTCTAATTCATTGGAGCAAAGAAAGCTTAATGAAATTGCATATACAGAAAATTATGCAAAGGGTCAAATGTATATAATTATCTTTATTTACCTTTAAATATTTCATTATTTAAATTGCCTCATTGTTGGGCTGAAATAACAATTCAGTCATAACTCTTCTGAAGTGCACTAAGACTTTATGTCTTGCTGAGATACATTCTCCCAAGCATATCCTCTGTTCATTTATTATTCATTATCATCTGCATTTTGCCAAATTCCTTTGAAATCCATTTTCCATTTAAAATGGCAACTTTCCCTTAAAACTGTGGTGCATTCATCACACAGACATGGTACTCAAAACTCTGTGAATACAAGGCAACTAAGTCTTGTGGATATGCTCAAAATACAGGTGCCACTGTATATCAGAGAAGAATAGATCTATATTAGTTTTGAAGAAATCTCATGAGAACCATATGACACCTGTCACTGCAATGTATGCAAAATAAGCAATGTCTTCATCTGACTGCCCTGTAAATATTAGTGAAGGCAGAGTATATCATAACATTGACTTTTGAACGGAAATCCCCATTAATCACAGGAGGGACTGCTACTTAAAAATACATGAACTTGAGCTGATGTTATCACACTGATCTATCACAAAAACCCAAGATGTCTTATTTAAAATGCAATGAAT
The DNA here is from genome assembly GCF_000277835.1 of Geospiza fortis. Taxonomy (NCBI): domain Eukaryota; kingdom Metazoa; phylum Chordata; class Aves; order Passeriformes; family Thraupidae; genus Geospiza; species Geospiza fortis. The sequence continues at coordinate 3,216,160 of NW_005054307.1, read as the reverse complement.
CACTGTTACAGAAAAATTAAATGTACACATGTATTTTAAAGACTGCACCAGAAGAATACTCTCAGAAATATCTAGGAGATATCTTAAAATTTCTCTCACCCATTAAAGAAACAGAAACACAACACCTAACCTTTGCTTTAGTCTTTTCTCCTAGCAAAAAACCCACTTTCCTTTCCACTGCTAGTACTACTTTTGAATTTTAGAGTTACTTCACAAAGGTTATTTATAAGTAACAGCAAAATCTTTTAGCAGATGCTAAAAGCTTTTTTGCTCTTTCTCTTGGCAGGTAATGTTTTTCTTTAGCATCATCTTAAACTTTCTGTAGACTTGGAAGGATTTATTTGATTACTGTATTGGGAAGCCTCCCAGTTAAAAGAAGGTGAGAGGCAAAGGATGTATTAGGAGACTTCACATATGCAAAGCTACACGGTATCAGGGCAAACTGCATGTTTGTCTCCAGAAAGGCAAAACCAAGAAATTAATTTTTGTCTTTTCTAATAATCTGCTACTTCTTTGAAAACGGTGCTAAAGCAGTGAATTTAGCAGTGAGGAATGTCATTGATTACTCCTCTGGTACCACTTTTTGTCCCTATTATTCTCCTGTTAGACCCTCATTCAGCATTCAAGAAACCTGCAAACCTTAGATTTTCATCAGACATTGTTCAAGTAAAATTTCACATAATATGTACCATGAGGTAATGATCAGATATTTACCAAGGGAATTCTTTCAGGTTTAATTTTTGAAAGAAAAAAAAAAGAAATTTTATTTTAAAATTCTGACAATACGTAGATCTGGCAGAATTCTAGCAGAGATCAAAAAAAACTCTACAGGAAAGAGAAATTCTTCCAGAGAATTTAGCATAAAGTAAAACATAATAGGCAGTTATAACTACTATTAAAATACGTAGAGAGAGGGAGAAAGGAAATAATCCTTTGGTTTCTTCTCTTCCAGAAAGCCAGCCACAATTCTAGAAGGTCATCCAGTAAAGATAAACCACACAGTATTTCTTCTACCAAGTATATCTCTAAGTGAAAGGCATGCAAATGCAAGTAATATTCATATTACTACAAGATTTTTAAAGGCCATTATACTTAACAAATAATGCTTTAAATCTGATCCTGACTGTTGCCAAATTCTCACAGTCAGCAGAAACTTAGGGACTATTGCATCAGCTGTTGAGATAAACTTGGCAGTACTTAATGTTCCACAAAATAGGAAGACCTGAAGGAAGGGTGCAAAGAGAATGGAGCCAGCCTCCTTTCAGTGGTACCCAGTGACAGGACCAGAAGTAACAGGCACCACCTGAAACACAGGAGGTTCCCCTTGGACATTAGAAGACAAGTTTGGGGTGGAAAAGAGTTCATTTCCTTCAAAGTTCATAGTAGTTCACACAGGGTTATGTTTTGGATTTGTGCTGAAAATAATGCTGATAATCTAGAGATGCTTTCATTACTACTGAACAGTGTTTATACAGAGTCAAAGCCTTTTCTGTCATTACACCATCCTATCAGCAAAGAGACTGGAAGTGCACAAGTTGTTGGGTGGGAAGAAAAGAAATTCTTTTATTGTGACAGGGACTGAGCACTAGAACAGGCCGTCCAGAGATGACTGGGAGTCTCCATCCTTAGAGATACTTAAAAGCTGTCCTGGACAACTGACTCTAGGCAGCCCTGCTTGAGCAGGATGGACAATGTGTCCTCTGCTGCTCCCTTCCAACTCACCGGTTCTGTGATTCTGAGAAACACACATATTGAAACACACAATTTGAAACTCAAAAGTCACAAAGGCAGTATTTGGTTATGTATTTTCCAGAATCTCCTCAATTTTCTAACTTCACTAGGCCAAAGGTTAAAGCATTATATGAAGTCTTAAAGACATTATGCATTTATGAAAGTAGACAGCAAGAAAGTGCTCTCTGTTAAGGTTTGGAATCCATGAATCATTGGCCTTTTTATAAAGTCTATACCTTTCTAGAAATGGCTATTTAATTCCATGCCACAGAGTCTGCATCAGAAAGTTGACAGGAAGAACAATTTATTATGAAAACCATCTATAGAATTTAAAAATTAACTAACAGACAATTACCATAAACTTAAATGTGCAACACATACTCACACTTCATTAAATATTAACTACATTAGAAACTAATTCCTAAATGTTTTTTGTAATTATTACATCCAGTTGAGTAGAGAAAAAATGTGACAGAAAAAAATGGCAGAAAAAAATTCTAAATTATACATTGAAAAATCTTAATAATGTACTTTTTACGGATTACCACAAATGCTAAATCTCATAGTTTAAGCTTCATTGAGCAATGTATACTTCTATTCATTCTAAAAAGCCTTCCAGTACTTCAAAGTATTAGATAAATAATCATTTTCTAAATAGTGAAGGATCAGTCCTTTTGCAAATTTGATTTAAGAGAGAAAATTATTGAGATAATAATTTTCCACAGAATTCAGTCCATCAAAACTGCTGAAATGATGCTATGTTATCAGGTCAATCAAATTTCCAGGTAGGTAAATAGTTTACTTCACATTCTTCAATTTTGCTAATGACTGATTATACCTGAATGCCTTGTGTAACTTAAAACAGAACTTCAAGAAGGAGAGAAAATCCAAGAGTGTCCTTTTATGGTATAATAATATTCTATTTAAGGCCATTCCAGAAAGCAACAGTACCTTAGTGGGAAGCTATTGTGGCACATCCCAAGAAGTCTCACTAAGCTAAATAACAAATCCTATCCTTTTAAAAGACTGAGATAACATTATACCACTTTAGCACAGCTCCTTTGGCTACATCACTTAGGAAATTGGAAATGTCATTCTCTATTTTAATTCACCTTCAGGAAAGAAGGTTAACTCATTGGCAAGGAAATTTTAACAGGTCAGATCTTTCAAAATCAATAATGAACTGCACTGGAGATATCTTTCCAAAGGGATAACTTCAATTAAAACAGCCCTCACCAGAGATAATGAGTAGAGAAGGAAGGTTAGTGTTGGACAAAGAAACACTGGCCCCCTTGCCAAGTACGTGATGCAAAGATACTTATCGGCCTGAATTATGCAGAAATATCTTCAAAAGGCCCTGAAAAACAGAAAGGTCATTTTGTCTCAAGGAGACTCTCTACAAAGGGGTAAGAGTGACTGAGAACCTTCCCTAATAATTTTTAAAAACTTATCAACATCAAAATGTTCACTGGGCTCAGAAACAAAGAAAAAAACCTGTTATGGGAATTTCAATGTCACAAAGGACATTGACAGTGATCATATGGCCACTGTTTATTTTTCTGGAGGATGTACAATAGGTAATTATCCACCCAGGCTACATTAGCAGTCATAAAGTCTCCCTCACCTTCTTCTGATGCACTATGGAAAAGGCAATGTATTCAAGCAGGGACACATCTGAATTTCACCTAAGTCTCCATCATAATGTAAAATTTGACTCAATTCCAATTTTACCGGAGAATTGGAGAAGCTCTTGCTTCTTTTTAAAATATAAACTTTATTATTAGATAACAAAAAGTGCCTCATGGGGAAGTATAATAAAACAACTATAAATCAAATGCAGGAGCCTAAATTTGCCTACCTTGACCCCAATATTGAATTTTCGATTCCAGTGCCTTTTTGTCCCTCTTCTTACTTTATTATAGTACTATGTAGGATGCTTCTTTTCCTTTAAGTTAAAAATAGCCACAGTCATCTAGAAAATGGTCACACTTTAAGAAGGGCACATTTATTTGTTCAACAGCAGGTTATTGCAAGCAAAGGAAAGCTCAACCCTGTATGAGCTGAAACCCTGAAAGAAACAAAATTCAGCTGGGTAGCAAAGAGAATAAAATATACTCCCAACCACAGGAATCTTATTATTATATGCAAATCACAGCATTCTGTTTAATTAGTAAGCTCTGCATTTTTCCTTTCAGTTTAGATTTTTAAAGGCAATGAAGATATTCCAGAAAAGGCGTTTATAGCAATAAGAAACCTGACTTCATGCCAGTCAAAGGGAATTTCACCAGTTTAGCATAGGACCATTTATATCTATCTTATCAGGCAGGCCATTGTAAAATAAAAAAGGAACTCAAATCAGAAAAGAGACTTCTTTCTTTCAACCATTCAAACAAACCACCAGGAAGACAGAATTCTCTCCCTAGAAACTTTGAGAATGAAACTAGATGCTTTTCTGGAAGATACATTCCATTACTTACGATAATTTTGTTTCTCTAAGATTCAAACACACCTGACCTTACTATGCCAGATGTTGTGTGATTCCAGAGACCTGGAGTGTCCAGGTGCTACTCCACAGAGCTCACAGGTCAGATTGGGCTCAGGGGATACATTGGCTACATTGAGATATGTACAATGCACACGCAGAATAAACAACTTGATGACTGTAAGCATGTTAATTGGACTAATGTTTTTCTTTGATTGCTTGCTTTGGTGGTTTTTCCTGGAAATTTTTACATCAAACAGAAAAAGGGAAAACTGTAGAGAAGAGCCAATAAGAAGTGTGAGTGCAACTTAGGTACTGCAACAATAAGAAAGGCAAGAAGAAATGTCTCAACAGTCAACCAGAAAAGGAAAAGAAATAAAAACAGTGGATTTCACAAACACAATCCCCCTAATTTAGTTATTTCTGAAGCTGCTACTGCAGGTAACAAGTCTTCAACTGTCTCAAAATCTACTTGCTTCAGTTAGGCAGGAATTTTTAATTGTTTTCAAAACAGATAGTAATTGTGCAATCCACAAAAAATAGTTCAGTATTTTGTTGCAGAACACCTAAAGATGTTCACACAAGCATTTGCTCACTTAGCCCTGACCCCCTGCTTGCAGACACTCCAGCCTGAGCAGTGCTGGCTGTGCAGGCACACTGCCCACCCCTTGCCCGCCAGCAGCAGCGCAGGGGGAATGCTGCTCACACCCCTGATGTGAGACTGGCCTTCCTCCAGTCACACTGGCATTGCTACAGCCAAGGAGCATCCTAGCCTAACCCACAGGCAAAAGGCATTCGCAGAAGTGGCTGTTGCTGCCAGATGAGCCATAGTCCAAGCATCCCTGGCAGTTTGCCACAGCCATGGCATCTCTTATGATCCCATGTTAGCTATCGGTGATTAGGTGAGTGGCCATATGGGTGCCATGCTGCTCATCTTTCCTACTGTCTCCTTAAAGCTGTGGTTTATAAGGTCTTGTCAGATCCCATTACTGAACCACAGCACCTCACCAAGCATTCAAATTAAGACACTTGTTGCAAGTCCAGAATTAAATTTAAGTTAGATGCTAACTCAGAGTAAAAATACCATTACTAGATCAGGAAGCATTCTTCCAGAATAAATTAATTTGAAGCAGTCTATTAATATTATTCAAATAATCTGTTATGATTCTATGTTAACAGAGTAAAATATGACAAAAAGCTGTTTGAAACATGCTAGTGGGTGAACTTGCTTTCTCGCCTTTTAAGGGAACATAAAATAAAACACATGCTGTCTACAAACCAGTATTAAAGCTGCAGAGAACACCAGTTTATGAAGTAACTGAGTATACTGATTCATAAATTTGAATTAAATTTATTTAGATCAGTAGCTCTTATTGAACCTATATTTTGATTTTTAAATAAGGAGATACACATTACAGTGAGAGATTTGAAAAAAAAAACCCAGCTCTTTTAGTGCTTTGCTTTTTCAATAATTCAAACACTAATAGCTAAAATCCAACAATAGAAGTTGAGACAGTGATTCTATTACTTCCTTGGTGGCCTTTAAGACCTTGGTTTCAGTCACTAATCACAACACTAAAAGACCTTTCTCTATTATTAGGAATTAGGAATATCAGGTTTCATACTTTCTCTGAAAGAAATAGAACACTTATCCAAGTAAATTTAGTATTATTTGCATGTTTCACTTCAAATGCTCTTTATAGCCAACAGGATTTTCACTTCCAACATCTACACAGGTCAACTGTATTACGCAACCCGCAGACAAGAAATAAGCCAACGCAAGAGATTTCCCATAAAATTACCCTAGGTTTTCTTTAGATAATAAAAATTATCTGGAATGGTTTGAAATAAAATTATTCTTCTAATTATTCATCAGATTCTTTATGTTTCTTTGAAACTTACCAAATGTAAAAGTTAAAAAAAAAGAATAATTAAAGATGTTTCTCTAACAGGGGATGTCCATATTTCCATTGTGCTGCAAAAACCATCAGGCCGATGTCTTGATTTTGGTTTGCAAGAAACATTTGCAAAGTATAAAACACTTGCAAAGCAGAGAAAGATGGACTCATTGTCACCACATAAAACCCTAGAAGTTTCAAGAACAAAAATAAGGATGTTTCCCTCCCCATCCCATTACTCAGATACATACTCTTTTATCAGATGGCACAAAGCATTCCCAACAAATGTACTGCATGATTTAAAAGAAATCTATTAAGAATAACTCAGTCCTAACTGAGGCTTTACATCAACATTTCAATATAAATGGCATATATAGCCCCTCTTTTGGACATTAAAGGGTAGATTTCTACCACACATACAATAGTGGCAAGGGAGGAAGGCTGTTTCTGTTACTTTGTGGTACCCATCTGTTCAATACATGCAGTCTATTTCTATTCAACGATGCTTACTTATTCCTGGTATTACTCTAGCCTTTAATGAGGTTTTAATACATATGGACCTCCTAGAGTTTTAACTGAAAACATGGTGAACACTACAGGGAATTATTTTAAAAATGGAAATGAAAGTGTTTTGGGGCTACAGCGTTTGGAAACATTGAGATTGAAGCTTGACAATTTTGATGGGGAGCAAAGAAAATTACTTGCCCAGAGACAACGACGTCATCCTGAAGAACACAAGATTATTTTTCCTTTCTCCCACCAACATCAACTGGAAGCAATGGAAAAAGGTACAGCTGCACACTAAAAAAAAATCTATATTCTGCAACAATACTGTGATCTAAGAATTTATTACTTCTAACAGCACAGCACAGAACTGGATCCCTGAAAATTTGCTTCAACACACAGAATTCAAAAGATCAGTGACAAAACCAAGGGCTTTCACGTTCCAGCTCAGTGCATTTTTGGTTCACGGGAAATACACAATGCATTTCTTTGACAGTGCATTATGTGTCAGAACTACTTTCAAAGTCAAGATAATACAATAAAAGTTTCCATGATACGTGCATATTGAGAACAAACATTTCAAAAGACGTTTCATACTTTTAATGGCATTTTCAGTCGGTTAAAAAGATTATTTTCTCAATCAAAGAGAATTCCATTAATATATTTCAGATGAGACACAAGACCACAGCTACAATCCATTGGTTGCAACCATCAAAGCCTCACAGGAGCACACATACATGCATATATATGTATATATGTATAAATGTATATGTGTGTGTGTGTATATATACATATATACACGTATATAACAATTTTACAAGCTAGTTTGCTTTTGTCTGTATATTTCAAGAGGTCCAAGATGCTGGATGATTAATATCCATACAGGGAATTTTTTCTTGATCTGAAATCACATGCTTGCAGAGGTCTAGAAACCAAGTACAAGATATATTTTTTTTCCCAGTAGTTCATGGAAGAGATGGACAAAATAGGTAGGTCAGTCATGTTCTCAGAAGTTAATCCCAAGTACACCTCCATCTTAAATACACAACTGCATTCACAGTGTGACAAAATGAAATCTCTTGATTGATTTTCAAGATGAAAAATGATCCAACAAGCCTTTGCCTCCTCTAAACACATTCCTATGCCACCTAAGCCGAAAGACCAGTGACTTCAGTGTTCACATAATGCTCCTACTGAAGCATCTTATGACAGGCTAACACTCCTAATGCACAGCAAGAGAGGAACTGGAGGCTTTGCAGAGAGGGGTAATGCCATTCAATGAGTTTGGCTTTAGACACATTAAGCAGCAAACACAAGTCAGCGTGAGCCACTCTCAGGTGACTGAAAACCCCTACAAGCTCTGGGCCCTTGATTTACTACAACAGGCAGTCGAGGGCACTGAGCCACATCTCAAAGATGCACACCCTCCCTCAAATCCCTAGCCAGAAAACATTCTTCTAAACATACATCTCAGAGAAGACTTAGGCCATACTGTTCTCATGCATATGGAACCATGACAACTTTATTTTCCTCCATTCCTTAACATCCCCAACAAAGCCCTTTTCAGTAGTCAAAGTTTCATTGCAGATCTTGGATTAAACAAAAAAGCTTCCTTTAAATGCCAGTAAAGAGCAAAGGAAGCAACTGAACTGACTGTATGCATCTCAGGCCTTCTCTTCACTCTTCTGATTCCTTAGGGTTCACTGTTACATCACCGTTTAAAAGTCTGGCTCACAACAGGCAGATCTCCAACACCCATTGACTAAGGGAGCTAGCACTTGGGAAGCTCATCACCCAAATGTCATCACATTAGTGATGACATCAGCTTTTCAACCATGTACAGAAAATGTCCTAGATGAAGTCCATATTTGCAAGCTGAGCCCCAAAAGGCACTAGCAGGTGGCTGGACAGTAACAAGCAATGGCTAAGCAGCAACTCCTCGTAGAGGCTTCCTGTCGTAGACATCCTTTTCACTAAAATCCTTTCTTTAGGATTTTTTCCTTCTGGGAAGCTGAGGCCCCAGCAACAAGATGTAAACAATAGATTGTGTGCTGCTGTGGAATGCAACAGGTGGGTCTGTGATAGGTCTCCTGTGGAAGTTTTGGTTCAGTGACCAGTCACAGCAGAGCTGGCTTGCGGAGTCTGTCAAAGCCAGCTTGTGTGTATTCATTCTTTACTTTTCTCTTCTTAGATTAGGTTAGCAGCTTCTGGAAACTCTCCTTTCTTTTTCTTTTTAGTATAGTTTAAATAGATATATATATCATAAAATAATAAATCAAGCCTTCTGATCATGGAGCCCATCTCGTCTCTTCCTTCATCCCAAAAACCCTTGTGACCACCGTCACAGCTTCCCTGTATTTTCTGCTGATGTCCTCCTTCAGAAACACAAGAAGGACTGCATGCTCCTCTGCACTCATTATTTTAGAAACGCTCTGATGATCATGCCAAGGTCAGAATGGTGACCTAGGGAAATCCTCCAAAACCAGTCCAGAAAGCACAGTAAGAGCACAGCTAGTAAATCAATCTACTTCACAACTGTAAACTTTATCATTGTCCTGGAAGCTGTGGCCTAAATAAATACACTAAGGCTGTGGGAAAACAAAATAAAACAACACAAAACCAAAACCATACCAAACCAAAGAGAAAACAAGAGAAAAAAAAATCCAACTCTGGGGACAAGAGACGACCTACACGCTCAAACTGTCCCTGTCAGGGTGTTGTGATGTTCCTGAGGTCTGCTCCCTGTGAAAGGCTAGATTACTAGCTGGGTTATCAGCATATAGGCTTTAATATTTGGTCAGCCCTGAAGTGGTCAGGCAGTTAGAATAGATTATCTTTGTAAGTCCTTTATAACAGAATGCTTCTATTCTATTCTATATGACCATATTTTACCTGTGACTGATCTCCTTAATGAATAAATATCTATTACTTTGAAATCTACTAAGCTTTTGACCTCAACAATTTTATCATTCTCTAACTGTCTGGTGTTTTAGAAGAGCTAGTAATCCCTAAAGGAAAGAACTTTAAAAACCTCTATTTATTTTACAGGTTTTATAATTACACAATATTCCTGTGAAAAACTGCATAGATCTGAGGTGTTGGAGACCCACACTGGGATTAGCATTTACACTTCTGCATACAAATAAGGTGGTGGGGACCCATGATGCTAAGATTTGGACAAGCCTTATTTTCATGAACTGACAATTTACAACAGTTTCTAATAAATGAAGGAGGTTTTTCAAACATAAGTAGAATGAAATTGAAATTAAAATCATACAAAACAGGATGTTTCTCACAAAACATGTAAGAACAACTTTGAAACTTCTTATTGTAGGTGGTTATGCACAAAGAGCAGCAGGACATGGCTAGAGAGCAAAAAATTCACAGTAGTTATTACACAGAAAGGATTACCATTGGTTTAGAAAGACACAATTTGCTGGAGGCAAGGATAGTATTTAGAGGTGGTATCTGTACATAACTGTCCTCATTTCATACTCTTCCCCAGGCATCCAGAAACAGGCAAGGTCACAGAAAGGATATTCTGTTAAATTCACCTTCTTTTTTATTTTATATGAATGCTCTCTTTTTTAATCAGCATCTATAAACATCCATGCTGATAGAATTCTTCCTTCTACCCCAAATTATCATGTATGCTTCATTAAATCCATAAAAAAAAATTCTTGCTGAAGTGTGAGGTGGAAGAGCATGAAAAGATGCATCTTATGAAGAAAGTATGACTTCAGAGGAAAATCAGTTGCATATAGAAACTCTAAAGAAAGCCTAAAAGAAAACTTCCTAAAAGTTCTTATTTTTTCAAAGGAAAAACAGCCAGAGCTACTCTAGGCTTTCCTCTTCTTTAGCTCTGGATATTTCAGTAAATCATATGCAAGATAAATACTTGTAGAACAGTTCTCTTCATTATTATGTAGATTTAGATTAAATGTCTTTCTATGATGTAGAAACAGATGACATTTCCAGGGCTGCTGCTTCTTTTTGTTTTTTAAATACATTTACACCTGTGCATATGCACCTATCAAGTAACTATGGGAAAATATAAATATGCTATCAAGTTTTGATAAAATTTAGTTTACTTTTAGTGTCGCATATACAAAACACCAACTGGTTGGATATGCCCTATTAATTAAGGGAGAGGGGAGGCAAAAGAATGAAAATTATGTAGGAAGATGGCAAAAATTCCCTCAGATCTAAACAGTGGAATAATTTACTCTTATTTATCACTCTAATCAATAAATATGAAAACAAACCTCACATAGCTCTACGTACAATCAGAATTTTAAGGCTTTATAACATGACAAAATTTTTTGCCTAATTGTTCCCTACTCAGAAAATATAAAGCAGCTCTCAAGCAGCAAATCTTTAAGGAGCCTGAATATTTTTCCATTTGAAGGGAATAAACCTCTCATCCCATAACAGCAAGACCCCATTACAGAATGTGCTAATTGGCTGCACCCTTAGGGAGCTCAGCACACTCCACCTTTTATTTCAAGGCTGATACTGCACCTTAGCGTGAGGTTATCACATTAGTCAGTTCCTGCTGTGAAACACCATGTGTGAAACTAGAATGGGAAGTGCAAAATGACCGAGATTCACTCTGACTTCAGTGTCAGCACAAGGTTCCTGTCATATGCCACTAAGTGCATGTGATATGTCTTTGCCCACCTTACTTACACAAGTATCACCAAAACTTTTCAGTTTGGATACTGCTGTCACCTTATGAATGCCTGTTGTTACTTCTTTCATATTAAAATGTGACTACCTCTTAGCACAAAATAAGTTATCATCTGTTTTTATTAGAATTTTCTTTTTTGGCTTTAGGAAGGTAAGAAACCCTGCAATAGATTGTAATTTTCACACAGCCTTATCCCTGCACATTTAAGTACAGTGAATAACATGGAGATAAACGTGCATTTGAAAGGTATGCCTGTTTTAACAGAGGCTGCATACTGTCATTTTGAAAGACGCAAAAAAAGATGGTTGAAGAAAATCAGGAAGGCATCAACTTTGTTGCCAATCTACAAATTACTGCAGAATGACCAGAGTAAACAATATTAAACCTTGAGATTCTTCACTGTAAAAGCTTAATGAGAAAGAACTGAATTATGCACGCACATCCAAAAACCCCTTAAAGAATGAAGAACCACTGTCCCTACTTCCTCAACATATGAAATGCCACCCAACTCCATGTGTGAAGCCTGAGCATAAGCTGAACAGCATCAGTTCCCATGGACTGAAACACCCAGCTGGTACAATGAGATGTCTGATTCTTGTTGCATAATATTATACCAGGAATCACAAACACATGAATTAATTATATACAACCTTTCTGAAAAACATCTTTTTCAGAAAGAGGAAAAAGAAGAGATCGCTTTCATCAAATACTGAAGCATTCCTTATTTCTTTAGCTACGTAGTCTGATATATGCACACACACTCCCATTTCATCAAACAGGCAAAAATAGGTGGGACAAAATGCTGTTTTTTAATACCTAGGCAATCTGCCTAATAGTATGAAAGCTCTACCATAGAAAGAAACCAAACCTAACCAAACCCCTAAAATGTGAATCTGCATCTCACATTCTCTCTTAGTCAGTTCTGCTATCATATTATAAACCTCAAATACTTCTGTTGCTTCTTTTCAGTTCAGGACACTGAAAAAAATCCCAAACTACATAACCAATGTTAGAAGACAAACTAAATGCACATTCATTGTTCCCTCTTCCACAGGCTTCTGAAATTCCAAAATGTTGAAATCAGGCACAGAAATAAAATTTTGCTCTGAATTATATGAAGTAAAATTATAGTTAAAATAATAAAAAAATAACATTGACAAAAATCTTTTATGACATCTTAGTTTTCAATCACAGTGAGTACTAATCAAATCTTTATAAATCATAAAGAATTGATTAGTACCCACTGTGGTTAAAAATTAAAAGGGATCACGAACACCTTGTCCAATAATTGCACAATGCCACTGCATGGGTGGCATTTATGAAAAACCCCAGATATCAGAGTATTGACATGAAATTGATCCAGCCAAAGAAATATTTTAGATTTTTATTTTTCAAACTACTTTTTCATTCCATAAGGAGGGATTTTTAATTCTTCAAATACCTTATTGAATTAAGACACAGAGAGGAATGTAAATAAATATATATCTATCAGTCACAGTCTTGGGAACAAGAGAAAAATGAGGGAACTGAACACATTCTCAGGTCAGTGGATATATCAGGCACTACCATCCATTAGATCCTGGTTCAGTTCATAACAACTCCACTTCTACTTCCTGAGCCATAATGACATTTCTGATAATATTCTCCAAATTGCCCCTCTGAATTCAGACTTCATTACTTTCTTACTTTTTATGAGAAAGTTGGAATCTATTTAGTTTTTGGGAAAAAAAAGGCAAAAAAAGCAAAAAAACCCCAAACCTGCATTTAAAATCCCACTTCAAAGTGCCTATGTGCCTACATTTCTGCAAAATATCTTTATGGCTTAACATCATGTATAGCTTTTATTGTGTACTTCATTTCTCAAATTTATTTTTTATTTTTTAAAGAAACTTTTTTAACAATTATAAATTTATCACTTTCATGAGTTTAGGGTATTTTATCTACTCTGATTTTGTATTATAAGCACTTCACCTAATAGTTCCTTCTTTTTTCATTATCCTTCTACAAATTCAAAAAAGTTATTTTCAGGATTAGAGTTATTTTGGAGATTATTCTAAGTGATTACATCAATGCACATTCCCTTTCTCAGAATAATGATTATTTGCTAGACATGACTGCAAGCCTGTAGCAACATTTGATGTTTCATGATCTCATAAAATTCATACTGCTTTTTGCATATAGCTTCTATTTAAAAGCATTAATAAATATATTTGTAAATACCAGATCAGCCATTCTCTTTTTGTATTTAAGAAGGCTTTTTCTTTCATTGAATGTTTCTTTTTTTTCTGAGTGAACTTGGAAACATAGAAGTTGAAAAAAAGTGAGAAGAAAACAGTTACTAAATCAGTCTCTAAAAGGAATTAATAAAGAGACTGAATAAATTAGAAGATTGTTGTACCTGAAGAAGAGTTTATTCTTTGGAGTAAACAGAAGTTTCATCTATATATCTGTACTTTTTCATTTATTAAGTTGCAATGTCAAAGAATCATATGTGGGGGGGGGGAAAGGGGGAAATTAATAACAGTTGTGATGTATTTTGTTTGTGAAAGAAAAAGAAACTCAAGCCCCAGTGAGATTTCTACTATAGAAAACATATTAACCATATTGAGAAGAAACACTTCATGAACATGTTTTGACAGTAAAATAGGGACTAATGAGATTGTAATTAGCAACAGTCAAAGACTGTTGGAGCAACAGAATAGATTTCTGAAGTTATTAGTGTACTACTTAATTAGTGGCTTCTATGAGCCGTAAAAAAATGTAGATACTTCATCTACACAACAAGAATTTAAAGGATAAGTCTAAGTGAATATCCTGATTTGTCTACAGCATTACTTAAGCCTATTTACAAAAGAACTTTGTACAACTGTAGTGAGGAAATCATAAAAAACCCAGGTGTGTTTAACTGACATTTCATGCCTATTATACAGCCTTGAAGACAAAATATAAGTCCAAGATTTTAAAAACTTATCAGCTGAAGCAAAATGTATAATGAGGTATATAAAGGAATACCATGATAGAAAACAGTCAAGATAACATTCCTTATGATCAAACTACCATCGATCAAAAATAATCCTTTTCTATGGAATATATCTATTTCTTGACATTAATGAATGATTTGGGAACTTTGTGTAATGGTGCAATGCTTATAGTGCTACAGTTTTTAGAGGGTTTGTTCAGAGGGAAGGGAAGGGAAGGGAAGGGAGCCTTTACAGGCTTTGAAGACAAGGAGGATGAGCTACACTCCTCACATTGCAATATGAGCAGGAGGAGAGGATTGTGGTTAAACTGCAGCACCAACCAGCTTAGATTTTAGGGGAAAAAATCTTACAGAAATGGTAAAGAAGTACTGAAATACTTTATCTCATGATGTCACAGGATTCCTAACTCTGGAATTCCTGAAAAACAAGTGAAGATAAACACCTTTCAGGATGCCCACAGTCAAATTAGAGGACCAACTCACTCTCAACATGATGTTTCTATGTTTATGAAGTTTAAAATTTCTGTGTACAATGTAATTCCTGTCACCACGTGACAGGAATTTAAGTAAAACTCCTCAAGGGAGCAATACTGGGAAGGCAGGTAGCTAAGGCTATACTGATACAAACATGGGGAGTAAAGAAGGGATCAGAAACATGCAGCTGAAATAGCAGTGGATAAGCAAGTGTACCAGGGAACAAAGCTTAAATCACTCTGAGAAATCAATGAGGAAATGCAAAAGGCACTGGGAAAGTGCGAGAGTGAGAAGGGCCAGAAGCAAGAGGTGCCATTCTGCACAGCTGTGATGGATGATGCTGAAACTGTTGAGCAGATGAAAACAGAGAGGAACAGAGAAGAGGGAACATGTCAGAGAACTGCCTTGTGACAAATGCATGGCATTGAATCAGCCCCTTCAACACTCTCTAATTGTTGATGTCATCCTCCTTTCAGAAAAGGGCTCTCTCATTTGATAAGCTGGGCAGTGATATTCTGACGTGCAGAGATTTCTAGGTCTTTGCACAAGGGGAAGGAGACAGGCACCCAACATAGCAGAGAGTAAGTGCAGATATATTTGTCAAGGGATTTCTTTGTAGCACTGTGGCTTAGCCTATGTGGAAGATGCAAGCAGAGGCAAATGGAGTTACTTGGAAAAGGTGCTGCTGATCAGCACACTGGGATTCTGGTTGTCTCAGCGGGTAGGGTAGCACTGAGCAAAGCAGTGACTAAAGATGTAGTGGGGAGCACAATTTGTGTTTCAAAGCAGTTACACAGGCTGTGAGTCTCTCTAGAGTGGCTCTATAGAACCCCTCAAAATTCACAAAATATAAAACCTGAGGTATTTATACATCTAAATGACAATTTGTTGCTTCTAGCAGATTTTTTTGATGTCCAAAATAATTATTTTTTCAATTGGTAACAAGGGGGTGAGAGAACTGAAAACAAACTTATTTGTGTCATCATTTTAACTCTCTTTTGCACTAAAATATTTCTGAAATTTATGATGTTTTCTGAAAAGAATTAGGCCTTTTGGCCAAACTGCTACTATTGGTATGAAAACTGGAAACCTGTTTCCAAGTCTCCCTCTCCATTTCTATTTCTATTTGTTACCATACATATATACATGTATCTATTTTCCATCTTTGATCTATTAATGCACTAGGTAACAGTTTATTTTCACACAAATTTTTCTGATATTTTTCTTTTTAAATGTGTTCAAGGACAACATGAAACACATTTTCTTTAAAGTTTCACTTCTTGATTGAGCAAAGCAGCCTCATTTAAGCCCTTCCTGCAAGGGGGGCTGAACATCTCCTTGAGGCTCACAAGTACATGTTTGATGCACCAGTCTTAGATATTGAATGGTTTCTCTTCATTTGCTTTATGAAGGAAGAACCTGATTAATACAACTGTATTGCCACACAAAATACAAATATTTTAACCTCCATTTTAATTTCACATTTTTAGTGGCTACATGGAACCTTCAAGCCAGATTCCTAATGTTTTGTTACTTCAACCATGATCCTGAATTTGGCAGCAATGAGACAAAATTCCAGCTACAGAATATATTCAGAAACTATTCAATGTACTGGAATTGGTTTTGTATATGAATTTTTTACTACACTTTATTTTTTTTCCTTCTTTGAATAGTCAAAACCTCAAGCATTATTCTTTTGCAGCTGCAACAATTAATTCTATTAACTATTTTTTCTTTTTTTTCCCCTCAAACATCAGAATATTGATGGTGAAATCAATCTAAACATCAGATGTGATCTCTGATTGGATGTTAAATGTCATAGCTGTGCTATATAAGTTTTTAAGAGCTTCACAAGTTACACATTTCGTATTGGAAAAAAAATGTAAATCACTAGACAGGCCATCATTTTTAAAATATTACAGTGACCTACACATTTAGTTCAAAACCAGACACAATGTCAGTCATATCACAATATCATCATACCCAGAAGTCTAAATAAAGGAAAAGCAATGTGCAAAAATGCTTCTTTATACATAACATTCTTTTCCGGCATTTCTGTACTCATTAAATATTGTTGCTAACATTTACTGCTTGCTTTTTGGGATCCCAATCTAAATATTTGAGAAAAATATTCTGATTTATGTGACAATCAAAATGCAGATCTTAAATGTTTTATAAGCACTACCAAAAAGGTGGAAAACCATGCCTGTATTGTAGTTAAAAGTGCTGAATTTGGGAGCAAAGAAGGGTAAACAAGGGAGTGAGTCATATATCAGACAACAGTGTTTGTGCAGCTTTCACATAAACAGTAGTGCTGTGATCACTCTCAAGCTCTGCATGTGTCAGCCTCATGTTCAGAAAGCATACATGCATTTTCTCTAAGCAAAGAAAAATGTAAACTCAACACCAGCACTCATGTTTTTATTATATTAAACAATGCTTCAGAGCTCTAGTGCTGAATCTGCACAAGAGGCTATGTTGAATGTAGGTAATCTAGAGAGACTTCTATTAGGAAAAAATATACTCCACTAGATGATTGTTACACTTTGATTTGACAATCTGACTCTGTCCCAAAGGCTATGCTCACTGCACTTGCAACACAAGTCCAATCAAATCTGTACCAAGCTAAAAAGTAATCACCTTCTGTGAAGACCATTAGCAGATTAAGCCTCAGATAAAAAAGAAAAAAAAAGGTACATGCATTTATCAAAGGGCAGAAAACCAGTAGCTTGTACATAAGCCATCTTTTCAATTGTATTTAGATAAGTGATTAGTCTTTCTCTTATCACTATCATTTGACTATTTGACTTCATTGTGGCCATACTGTGACCCAAATACTGTAGATACATCAACAACCAGATCAAGCCTGATTCCAGCTGCAGGCTTTTTATGTCTACGGCTATATTAGGCATGGTAGCTCTCTTGCTTTTAGTTTCAATAAGTCATTTGTAAGTAAGTGAACCTGTAGGAAAAGTAAAGAAAATCCAGAAATCATTTTGTTCTGCCTGCTTTAACAATCAAAAGGTAAATGGATTGTGTGAGTGAATACACATAGTAAGAATTCAAATACACACTGTTGGCATGCTTTCAAAGGCTGCAGCATTGTGAAATTATGTATTTCAGGACTGGTTTAGCAACAAGAAACTAATAAATTACTAATTTAGTAATATTAGTAATATTTAATATTAGTTACATTTCTAATAAATTGAGACCAAATTTAAATATTCTGGAATGAGCAAAACTTGCAGGGGAAATGAAGAGGATGAATACTGTGAGGTTTCCATTAAGATTTCCATTTTTGTTCAAGAGAAGCAATGAGGATTTTCCTAATGAAGTAGGCAGTGATTCAGTGTCTAAACCTCTTGATCCTGTGAACTCTTTGAAACATGAGGCCATCTGCCACAGAAACTTTTTTTTCCACCACTTGTAGTATGTACCCATTGCTAGCCATGTCCTTTGATTTATGTCATGCTATCAGAGCCATTACTATGAAAATTGGAAGGATACAGTTCTCGATTAATCAACTTGAAACCATAAAGTAAGAGAATATCCTTCTCTCTCTGACTGTATTTTTACAGTTGCCTTATATTCCTTTGAGGCCTTCTTTCACCCTCTATTGTGTATGATAAACTTTTATTTATTTCATTCTTTACAAGTCCCTCATTTTTCTCCAGCAAGACTTTTGATCAGAGAAATCTTTTCTCCTACATGCCTTTTTCTTTTTAGCACCTGGCAAAAGGCTTTTTTTTTTCCTTGTACACTCAGTATGCTTGTGCCATAGACAACAAAAACCTATTTCTGCTTTCTTCCAGGGCAAACATTCTTGCTGACTTCCACCTCCCCCAGTCTTGTAAAGTAAGTAACCTTTAATATTTTCACTGGTAAGAGCCTTAGGACCTTGCTCATGCCATGGCCATTGATTTCAGCTGTTATAGGACAATAAGAGTCTGTAGATAAAATAGTATTAATTTCCATATTTTTCTAGACTCTAGCAACCAGTCTAATTGACATGGATGATGGGTATGGAATTCATTTTATGGGTTTGTACCATTGTTTAGAGTGCTGAGGTTATAGACACTTAAACACTTTCCACCCATTCCTATCAACAGCTTTCATTCAGGATCTGGCTGTGTCCCAGTCTCTAAATATACATCATAGACTTACAGGGCTGGTGAAGTCTATCACATAAACTATGTTTTGTTTTTGGTTTTTTTTTTTTTTTTGTACTGCCATTACATCTGGGACACCTAAGTTAGGCTGTGTTTATATAGCCATTTAGCATGTGGAAAAAATGGACATTACACCATCACAGGAGAAGAGCTGTACAGACCAGAAACTGCAGCCAGTATCAAACCCTTCATGCTGCCAAGTAATTCAGACACACAGAGCTACATTTCTGCCAGGAGTATTCTTGTCTTATGATTCAGATCTCCAGTTTAGGTAACAGCTGAAGCACACACATATGCCCACATGCACCTATAATTAATATCTAACACAGGAGATAGAGAAATTCAAAGAAACATGTCAACACTTAACACTTGCCTTTTCTCTGATCCATTACTTCTCTAAAGCACTCTCCACAATGAGCTCAGGATCTCCAGTCTTTCTCCTTAGACAGTCATTGGAGACACCCATGTCAAAAGGCGAAGCACTCTTCCCTTGGTGTATTAAAGTATCTGTCTGATCCCTCTCAGAGCCTACTGTACTACTTCACTGACCTGAGTACTTGCTCCTTTCACAATTCCTTCTTAAAATATCAGATCTTTGATACTTTCATCCTATTTTCCAGATTATACAATTGCAGTTCACTGTGGAAAAGTCACTATAAACAGGCTTTGGAATGCAGTGGTGTCACAAATGACACCTGAATGGATAAACTACTAGTATCTGACAGATGCGTGACAACATTTCTATTAATTCATGCCAGACTTTCTACACATTAAAAATTTTAATACACAAGCAAGATGTAACACATATTACAAATAATTTACTTCAAATCTTTAACAGAAAGAACAATCAATAAATCCAATGCAAGGAAAAGGTCCACGTCCTCAGAAAATCAGCTTGGCTATCAGATATAATTAAGATCAGAAATAAAATTTAGAAAATCAAACAAAATTCACCACAAAATAAACAAAAACCCAGACCCCATACCCTTGGTTGAATGTTCAAGATCCAAAATTCTTAAATTGCACAGTAGGCTGACATAGCAGAGGACTAGCTATTACATCATCCAAGTGACATACACATGCCTCTATAATTATTTTTAATTACTATTTTTCTACCACAGCTTCAGTTATGAAATCGATCATTCATGACTTAACCATGATGCCACTTGCATTCATTCCAAGTTAAAGTTGCATGACAGAGGTTAAAATTATAAAAGATGAAGGTTAAAATATTAGAAGCAACAGAAAGTGGTATTAATGGAAAAACATATAATATATACACTTTATGGACAACAAGAATTAGATAACTCTCTTCATCCTATACCCTACCTGCCAGTAAATCTTCCAAACCTCTGATAAAGAGTTGCTCTCAAATATGGAGTCCTTTCTCCTCTCACACTCCTACAAATATTAGATGACCCAAGGTCAATTAGGTGTGTTAGTCAGTACTGGGCCAAAGTACAATTTATAGTACAATATATCATAATTTTTCAGTGTCAAAAAAGTCAGTACTATTATTTGATTAGCCGAATCCATTCCAATCTGAAAATGCCTCTGGCTTCAATATTCTGACAAGATTGCCATCTCACTGAACTCTAAACAATACAAGCAACGACCCCTGAAAGAAAAGGCAGTTTAAGTTGTGTGTGTGATTTAAGGGAGAACAAAACCAGGCATATATACATATATATATATATATATATACACACACATATATACACAAAATAAAAATTACCAGACTATCTTTGCATGCATGTAAACAAATACCAAAGCTTTCAGACTGCAGGTATCAAAAATATGCCTTTTAGCAGGAACACATTTGTGATACATTATGCTGCAACACATCATTTGCTTCACAGCAAGGAATCTATTTCAGTGAATTCCAGGTATGCAGCTATTAAAATTAGAGATAGAATGGTTTAGAACCATTCCCAGAGCGCACCAGAAAGAAGGTAACAGGCTGTAAGGTACAGCAGAGGACACAAAAGTAGATATCTTCAAAAATGGGTTCACCACCACCACATCCTTGCCTTCCAAGCCCATTACTCATCTTTTTTTGCCTTCTCTTCTCTGGGATTGAGAAGGAAGGCCAACTTACCTAAAGTGATCTAAAGAATAGCCACATAAATCAGCTCTTCCACCAGTAGGATCAAATTAAGTTTGTTTAGCATGCTGATAAATAGCAATGTTAATCAGACTGAAATGAAATAGCAGCAGATTTGGGATGTGTTAATCCATTGTTTGCCTGAAACTCAGATGCCTGATTCAAAGCACCTCTCATAAAAAATATAATCTAGCACTGTAGTTCAGTCTTAAGTATGTTGGTCTTTAGCCAAAATAATGAGGCAGAAAGGCTGAATTTCTTTTCTCAGAGAAAATATAGTGATGAAGCACTCTCTCAGATACATTGCATTTCACAACAATTGCAAGTTACACACTAAAAGAACTGGTAAGCATTTGTCAGCCTACAGCAATTCCCAAGAATCTGATCCATGCATATTTGAATAACTTTTGGAATCCTGCCAGACTGACAGCTACAGTTAAAGGAGGCCAAAATGGTATGTTAAATAGCACCATGATTACTTTTTATCTTCTTTATTTGGGATAGATGCAGAATCAGTCCAGCTGCAAGCCAAGCATGACTTTTAAGTCACTGACCAGAAAAAGAACATGCTAGAGTTTGCTCTTTCTTTTCAACTTGAAAGACTTTAAGCTTCTACCAAAACATTATCAATAGCAACTAGGAAAAGAATTAATCAATTTTTTTTCAGTTAGCTGAAAATAGCAACAGTCACGTAGTCATAATTTTTTCCGAAGCATTAGTGGAATATTATTGGATTTTATAACAGTGGCCTAACATTTCAAGTCAACAGCAGCCCCTTTGCCAAAAGGCCCAACGCAATTTTAAAAAGTGAATGTTTAACAGCATGCATGGGGTAGCTGCACTGAATGGATGGAATGGGAAAGATGATTCTCTAATTGAGACAGGACATTATGGACCATCCTATTCCTTAAAAATATCACTAACTGTAGCATATACAGTGAGGTTTATGCCCATTGTGCTCTAAGTGAAAACCTCAAGTTTGAAATCAGTGTCAAAGTGCGTAGAGCAGTCTAGTCTTTTCATTTTTTACAAGACATATTTATATTGCCTTGCGCTTTTTAATCAAAGCTACAGCAGACTCTTTCACTCTTCCCCTAGATATAAAAACCACCATCCTTTGTCTTTTATTCACATGGTGTTGCAAAATACAGCTTTGTTTTGGTGTTGGGAGATTGGAAGGTGAAATGGAGGTCACCCAGTTCCCTGAGGTCAGCCAGCACTAATAACAGCAGCCTCTGGAGAACGCCAGCAGTGTCCCATTTCTCTCAAGGTCAAGCAACTGCTGTAATCATTCAATGAGAGACTAATAAGACAATTCACAAGTCTTTTTTCTTCAGGGGTAAAGGACACGCATCCATACTGTTCCAATGGTTTTAAAATATTTGGTCATAAACTTTTGGTCATAAAAAGATTTAAAAATATGGAAAATATTTGCAGTAACTTCAGTAATAACCACATGGAAGCAGTATTTTTTTGTTTTCAATAGAGATCAACTAATAATTAATAAGTACAGATAACATATAATGAAACCTGTGCACTTGGGCCTTAATTCAATATCAGGGAGTAAAAAAGAAAATCAATAAAATGTGTTAATTCATTTATTAAAACTATGCATATGGTTCTGCCCTATCCAGAATCTTGGTTATACATGCAGTCCCTGACCCTGCACATCACACAGCCTTCTGCATCCTCATCACTCTTGCAGATCCACTTGAGCCAGCCTCTTCCTTCTCAGGGCTTTTCCCAGCCCTGCTTTCACAAATCTCAATGCAACATCCAGATCTAAACTGCAAACACCCTTAATCCTCCCAACACATTTTACCTTCTCATCCCATATGTGCCTCCCTGTGCCCATGGTATTCAGATACAGATTGACTTTTCCAGACAGCCATGGACAGGCAACTAAACAAACAAAATTGGGGTGTGACCATGAAGGAAATAGGCAAATGGTAGCCTAAACTTTGGATATCAGTAAATCCTGCACCCACTTGTAAGCCATTGAGGGGAATGTAATCCACTTCAGCAGAGGTGGGATCAATCAAATCCAATTCTCTGAACAAATGTATTCTTATCCAAAAGTTTACAAAACTCTGAAAAATGCCCCAAGTTATCATCAGTATCACTTAATCTAGAAGTTTGTGCAAATAAATTTAGAAAAACTTAAAGAAAACAAAGATATCTTCCTGCCTGTTTGATAAAGTTAACAATTTATTTTGTTAGTGATATTTTACCTTTGTTTTACAGTACCTGTAGTATGAGCACTGCTGAACCTGATGTTGGAAAATTATTAAAAACCCCACACTTAGAAATAAGAATATTGACAAATTACTATATTTTAGTTTAATGTACATACATATCAAAATGGAATGTACCAAGCTATTAGACAAAAGATATCCTACAATTCCAGAATCTGGGAATAGTACTCAGAAGCAATGCTACAGGAATCCTGAGCAGGCATAGACTTGTTTTTTGTATGAACTGCAATAAAACCCCCAAGTTTTATTACAGTCTTTTATGACAGAGGTGTCACAAATCACCAGGAGTTATAAGCAGATGTATGTCAAAACAAAATGCTGGTATTACAGCAAGATGACTTTCAAATTTGGAGCAAAATTGTTACATTTTCTTTCTCTCTTGAAAAGTATTTTGCTTCTTATTCCACTGAGTTACTTGAAGCTTATGGAGAGATTTTTGAGCATCTCAGTCAGAAGGCAATGACTTTACATTTCTGCTCTGAAGAAATGTATGGCAGAATGGAATGAATTATTCCAGTCAATATATGATTACTTACTTGGTGATAGTGCAACCTTGCAAAGAAGAAATTGTCTTCACCTTTTATCTTTTATTTTCCACAGTAGATAGCAATTCACATTTTTACACTTTCACTCCTTTTACTGCAATGCACTTGTTTAAAGAGTAGTAAAGAAAGCTCATGTCAAAATGCTAAAATATATCCAAGATCTGCAGATAAAACATTTTTACTCTTCTGTTTTACATACCTCTTTCAAAATTTTTTGTAATGACGGACATAACAGTAGTTTGGGTGCTTTTCAAACAAAATGGTCAGCAAAACAGAGAAAACTACAGGTCAAGTTGGTGTGTTTTAAAGGCAATTCTAAAGTGACCAAAGAGGGTTAAATGTGGGTAGAATTAACTATATATATAATGATTCTTCAAAAGGAAATGTTACTATTAATGCTATTCTACATTATGTCCACATAACTAGAAAGCACAAATCCTCTCTGAGGCAATGCATGCCACAAGGGGACAGCATATTATCTACAGCTGGAGTTCCTATCAGATGCTCAATTAACATGTTAAAAACATGGCTTTTCAATGGTGTGCATCCACATTAGGATATCTAATTTTGACCCCCCCTGACCATTCTGTCCAGGACAAGGTAATGAGCCAGATACTCTGCTACTTAACCTCAGTTTGCTCAAACTGACTTTCTTGAAGCTGAGGTGATACCCACCATCAGCACATGACCTGAATATGTGCCGAATTTAAATCTTAAATTCCTGTTTGTCTATTTTTGGTTGGATAAGGAGAACAAATTAACCCAAAAAAATTAGTGGTATGGCATGTTGGTATTTTGGGGGTTGAAACTGGGGGCAGGAAGGGGTTGTTTATGGGGAACAGTTATTTTATTGCTTGAAAATAATTGAAAGTTTTGGGTTTTTTTAACCTTTGGAATGGAAAGTAGGAGAGAAAAATTATAAGTGTGCATAGACACACATATCTATATATAATAGTAACTATACCAAAACAGCCTTACTATATAGAAATATCCACCTTCTAAAGTATTAATTAAAATGTTCAAAAGATATGCTTTCTTCTTACATAAGAAAGTTGAAAAAACCTCTCATCAGTATATTCTATTATTAAAGTTGGGCAATATAGTTACAGAAAACAATACAATAAAATTAAAATATTTTAGTACTATTAGATCATAAGGCTAGATAAGAACTTGCTTTTCATCTCATCATCACTGCAGTTTGCCACATTTTAAAATTCTGGGACATCAAGCAAAATGAAAAAACACTGATGCAAAACAAATGAATAACTGTCACTACTAGAAACAGTCACCATGGGAAAAAGAGCACTCAACATAAATTAATTTTATCATTTTCAATAATGCAAAGTCGATGGTTAACTACAAAGCTTGAGCTATAGCTTCTGCAAATGTCTGATTAAAAATCATTCATTGTCAGCTTCACTGATAATTTGCCAGTAAATTACATCCTTCCACATATTCTTGAAATTCTTTCATAGTTAGGTGAACTGGACAAAATGAAAATTTACATTTCAAGCACAAATATTCCAGAGAATAATTTCTATCAGATGGCTGAAAGCTGGAGCTATTCTATTTTACTGCTGCCTTTTGATCAAGATTAACCATCCAGTTTTGAAAACTTGTTTCTGTTTCTCTGTACTTGGAACTAAAATAATATTTACACTGACAGTGAACATTTCCCAGTTGCTTCTCAGTCTAAACCATTTCTGCTTATCAAAACCATGTATAATTGTGACTCAGACATCAAGCTGCAACTGTAAACACGCTAATCCAAAACTAAAGGTTCATTACTCACATAATAGAAGACAAGTTGAAGCATTTCATAATGACACAGAATTTCCCTTTTGACTACTTTTGATCTTCAATCTATTTTGGCCTGAGGTCAGCTGGCAAACAGATACCATAGATTGATTTCTGTGTATGTGTGTTAATGATTCCCCTTTCCATCCTTTGGCTCCAAATTGTCCTAAATTGGCATCAACTATGATGATATTCAAAAAATAGACTCCATCGAATTGTCCCAGTGCTGGTTATAAATAAAATTTAAGGTTCAAAAGAAAAGAGTTCTTAATACTCCAAGGGAATACTGAAATTGATCCTAATACTATTTAAATATGCATAGTTTAACTGAGTTCATCACCTTTTATTCACTGCATTCCCCTTTTGTAAGCATAGAGAAACATACTGTTTTACCAAATCCAGATTTTTCTATAAATACTGGATTCTATTTCCCTTTCAAAACCAAACACTATTCACTCTGAAAGACACCAGCCTAGGAAATTTGAGCCTGAAAATGCTGACCTCTTTCTCTCTTAGGATCAGGCAGTATCACACAGTTAGAATGTTTATTCATGCAGCACACGAGATAATTACATGACTCAACTTCTGAGAGGGTTTTTTCCTCTTGCAATGTTAACTCAAAAATCACCAACATAGACATGACAGTTCTCTAGCAATTAGAGACAAAGTGTCTGTAAGGGAGTGCATACACAGAGTTCGCCAGAATAAAGTTTACTCTTTCCAGGAGTCATGATGAGTTTACTTTAGAGAACTACTGAATAATATCAACACAAGCATGTGGTCCATGCCCAGATACCATAAATCTACAAGAACCAAATTACAATCCCTGTGTGAAGCCTTCCCTAAAGCAAAGAACTGCTGGGCTTCACCACAAGTAGTACAGGTGCCTGGCTGCTGGTGGGCAGAGAGCTGTGCCTCTTTTGAATATTGCTTTTGCAGCACTGCAAATAAAATAATGGACCATGTGAGTGTCTGGTGAATGAGCAGCCAAACATGTGTACTCCTCTTACACCAGTGGGCAGCCTGGTCTGTGCTTGGAGATTTTTGAGACACAGGAAGGCAGATTTGATAGGAAAATATCCATCTGAATATAAAACTTCTTAAGCAGCCAACTCCTACATATTTTTCCAGAAGCCAATTCTTCTGTATTATAAGTGAAATACCAAACAAATTGAACAGAATACTTAAATAGTTGTGATTTAAATCTTGGGTTCACCTTCAGACTTAATCAGCTATTTTTTCTCATTTTATATTGGAGAACACAATCTTCAGTCTCCCTATATGTATCATAACATATTTAGGCATTTTAATTTCCAGATTCAATCAGCTCAGGCATATTTACATATTTATTAGGAGAAATGTTAATACAAATCATTCTGTTTGGATTCTATTGCAAGCTTTTTGGGTAGGAGCAATATAAGTCAAGTGCAGCCATTGCTAAATCACTAATAACCTCCTGAAAGCTTGATTTTTACTACTCCAGTTTCATATGCTGAAATAATTACAATGATAAAAGGAAATGGAACTTTATAAATGGGCTTATTATTCTGATTTACAAATGAATAGAAAACCTTTGAATTCATTGTTATATAGATTGTAACAATAAAGGATTTTTACTATCATTACTCAAAATCTGAGGAACTTCATTATTTTCTTGAATATAAACCCTGCTCATCCATTTTCATGGACTTGTCAAGAAAACAGAATTATGCAACTGTCACTCAAATTAAATGAACTTAATATATTACTGTCTACAATAAAAGTGAATGTTTACCTAGGAAGCTTTTCCTTTTGTAAAGAGACAATATGAGACCTGCAAGACATTCAAAATATTATTGGAATGATAAGAGAAGGAATAAAGTATAAAAATATTAATATACCTTTCAAAGGAGGTACACAAGAGAAATATTGACCTAATAATCAAGTGAAATATTACCCTAACATTCAAGTTCAGTTAAGTGCTAAGTGCTGGACATAAAGACTATATATTGTAGAATTGGCTGAACATACTAAAAACATTCACAAATTTCCAAAACAAGATGTGCTCTATACAAAGTACAGCCCAACATGTGTAAGCTGTGTATGCGACATCTTTTAAATGCACTCACTTAAATACGTTGTCAGCAGCAAAAGCAAGCTCAAAGATCTGGGTGGGTTGGATGTGGGCTGGTTAGTGAAGGATGATCTGGCAATGACTGACACAGTTCAACAAAACTTCATTGTCTTGTTCTTCACATAACAGCAAGCCTGGGGAAGTGTGACAGCCCAAACTGGAGAGTAACAAGCCATAAACTGCTTAAAGAAACTGGACATATGAAAATCCATAGAATTAGAGATTATTTAGGTGGGGGTGCTGAACACAGGCTGCTGCGCCTTCAAGGCCTTGTTTATGATTAAAAAAACTGGAGGGGGATAATGGGAGAAGTGGTAACAGCTGGGCAGATCCAGGGACCCAGAGGCCTGGCCAGCCACAGCACAGTCACAGCCAAGGTCATGAAGCACATTTCTGAGAAATTACTCACAAGAACAGTAAGGATAATAAGGCAGTATCATGAAAGTTCAAAATAGATTTACCAAGAGAAGATCATTCCTGTGCATGAGGAGAAAACAGGGCAATATAACTTGATTTCAAGAAGACTTATGTTGACTTCCGCAGGATCCTCATTAACAAGATGAGAACTGGACAGACTTCTGGATGGTTTGGAAACTGTCTGAACTGCTGGGCTCAAAGTATGGCAAACAGAAGCTCAAGTTGTAGCTGGTGTTCACTGTGAAGCACATTATCCCAGGAATTGATGTTGGGGCTCATATTGTTCATACTGCACTGTATTTTAAGTAAAGTAAGGACTGCTATTAAGTAAGGAAGACTGCTTGACACACTGAACTGCAGTTTCAACTCACAGGCATCTTTAGAAACTTGAGGACCACTCAATGTGTCAGCCAGCCCCTCTAATTTACCTAAGTGCACTTAGATGGGTAACAACATTCTATACCTGCAAGTTTCTTGTTTTTTCTAAAATGAATTTAATACAAACTAAATGCAGTTTGTGTTTCTGCATGGAGAATAGCTGTGCTAGTGTTTACATCATTATCTAATACTACAGAAATGACAAGATTAGATTCCCTACCTCAAACCAGCAACTCAGAACCACTTAGTAATTTCTAGTAAAGTTTTCAGTCAGTAAAACTTGTTTCCCAGAGCTGTCCTTGATTTATGTATGATTTGAAGTCAACTAAAAGGGCATGTTTCTGGTGAGTGAATTGTTTTATTCGATAAACTCGTTCTTTCTCATTCCAAAGAGGGCAGCTAAAATCAGATCTCTAATAGAAATAGCCTTCCCTTGTAGTTGTTAACCACATTTGAGTTCCAAATTGGAAAGAAAGAAAATGATTGTAAGTCTATGAATGGTGGTGGCATCCTTTTGCAATCACATATGAACTGTCACACACTGAAACCAATCCAGACCAAATGGGGAAGGAAATAACATGTTCCCCAGTAAATACAAATATATGTTTTATATATTCTACATAGTATGCACCCAAACATTTACAAAAAGTGACAAGAAACCTCTCAGAAACTGAAGTCTACTGTGATAACAGAATTCCTCATTCCAGTCCTGTAAATGCTACTTTTACACAGGGTGGAACTGAGGTTCCCAAGCAAGCAGTGTCAACGTAACACAGAAACCCATGTGTTCAAGGACCAGCTCTGGTTTCATTCCATGGTCCAAAATCCATTTTGGAGTAGGAGACAAATCCTGCTGCACTCCCAAACAGCTCAGTTCAGCTTAGTTTCACCCAAAGGAATCTGATATGCACCCAGTGATTTCCAGTGTGAAGGGAAGCACAGCAAATGGAGACCAACGCATAACTCCACACAAAAATCATATTCCTGTCCCAAATTAAAACACTAATGCAAATGTACCTCGGGTATCCTGTAGTACCAGGCCTGGTTAACAGATATTCCTCTTAAGAAACAAAGGTCTCCCAAGCTACCATCCTTAAATTAAAATGTTAGGAAAGGTTTACAGAAGACAAAGGTAAAATCAAAATTGCTGATAAATTTTTCAGGAAAGCTAAATTTATCCTATTTAGGTATTTTCTGCCCATTTCACCGTCTTTGCTGGGACTTCTCATTGCAGACGTAGGCATTTTTCAGAAAAATAAAAAAATCAGTGCCAACAAAAACTAGAGCTTTTAAGAAAAAAACAAACCTTGCACAAACCAAAAACTAAGCCAACATTTTCTTTTACTTTGTCTAAGAAATAGAAGGGCCAGATCATTAACTAAAAGTTCAATCTCAATTAATTCTCATCACAGAATTACTGCCTCACATTCCCTTTTCCTCCTCTGTCCATCTGGAAGTTTAGACAACATGCTTGTAACTAAAACCCACACCACTCCCAAAGCCAAACCAAAAGATCTAACACCTGAAAGTTCCCCTCAATCCAGGCAAATTTCTGAGCTAACAGGAAACACAAATTTCAGATTTTAAAAAAATCTACACTTCTACAGCGTCATTTGCATTCAGAGTGATTGCAAAGAGTGCTGAAAGTTGTTATTAATAAGGATCCCTGCTGTTGTTTCATGTTGTTTTATTCAGTGATTTATAATCGTCATATCTAAGAAGGAGGAGGTCAGGCTGCAGAAAGGAAATTATTCATTCCAGGTGACATTTCTCCTTCCATTGTCAGCTGCAGAAAAAAAATTAGCAATTTCTTCTTACTTAAAGACTGCATAAAATGGAAGCACTATCCTGTTCATTCAGGTTCAAAATAAAACATGCTGCCCAAAACATGTTCTTCTGAGAATACAACTTTCTAATCTGCCTGATCATTCTTCCTCAGTCAAATCTCCAACACATACAAATAAATAATACTCCATCTCTTTTATTTCATAATTTATACCGAATTATGGAATTTCATAATTCATACTACTGCTAGAGATTATCACATGTTCTGTGACTTAAAACACTAGGGTAGCTGTATTTATTTACTAGTTCTAGTTTAATAATTGCTGTGAAAGTTGACCAACATTGTTATGGTGCTGATGGATGTAACAGTCAGTAATCAATCATAATGCTAAGTGCATAAAGCAATTGAAAGAATAGATGTTAAAGCATTAAAATACAATGTTGAAATGACAAGTAATACATTGTTGCCTATTTTTCTAATGAAGTGGAAGTAATCAATCCTTCAAAGCATAGTACATGAGTCATCCTATTCCTCTTCAAAACATTTTTCATAAATCTCACAAGTTTTTCACTCAATACCAGTCAAATTTGGAAAACTCTCCCTGACACATCTTTTTGTTCTCTGCAAATGGTGGCCAACAAAAAGGAAGCTCCTCATACTCATCCAGCTGTAATTTGCTCCATTTTTTCCAGCCGTAGACTTTATTTTCCTGATAGGATTATGGGGCATTCCCACAGAAGGTGGATTACAAAGTGAAAGACAAGATATTAAAATGTCATATCTTCTAGAAGCAAGCACAGAGAATAGTTTCTATTTCCTGTTTATGTCACTCCACTCCCCTTGCCAGCAACATCATCCAGAGCATGGTCTTCCTCCCA
The DNA here is from genome assembly GCF_000277835.1 of Geospiza fortis. NCBI lineage: Eukaryota > Metazoa > Chordata > Aves > Passeriformes > Thraupidae > Geospiza > Geospiza fortis. The sequence continues at coordinate 3,184,959 of NW_005054307.1, read as the reverse complement.
ACTCTAGTTTTATTTTCCACTCTCCTGTTCTTTGTGGGAGTCAGTTGTCTGCAGACAGATCATCATTTTGAGCTGTTATACAGTATTACCCACAAGACTCTTAGTTCTGACAAAAAGGCTTTGCTCATTTTTATGTCTACATTCAGAATAGCAAACCAAATTAATTACTTTTTTTCTGAAATGTCTCAGAATACGTCCTTGATTTCTGTACAGAGTTATTTCATCAGCTACCAGTAGAAACATAAATCAAATTACATCATGCAAGTAAAGCTTATTTAGTACTTCTTTCTACCAGAGTTACTGCACAGAATCAAGAGAACAAGGATAACGAGCACAATACCAAAAAAACCTACTGTAAGGACTGAAAAAAAATACTATCTTTGGTTTTAAAAAAGACTTAATTATGGCAAAAAACACTTCACAGAAGAAAAAGTTTGCTTCACAGAGAAAATTTTAAAAGTTGCCCATGGGAAATAGCACAAATAATTAATTTCATTTGCTTGCCAGAAACTTAGATTAGACATTAGGAAGTTAAAACATTATAAAATTAATGAGTCATGTAAAAGAAAGACAGTTGACATAGTATCAGATTGCCCATGAATATCATGAAACCTCTACTAACACAGGTTTAAAACCAAGTAATCTTTCCAAGGCTGAACTAAATGTTCCTTCTAATTCAATTTTCTACAGTGCTTTGACTTTGCTCCCTAGAACTGAATGTTCAGATATTAAAACAGAATACATTACAAATGTCAGAATTGCCATCACAATATAGTTTTAATGAGCTAGAAATTAAAATACTGGGCTTTGTGAAGCAAAAAAAGTCACACCAGCTGAGCTTTCACTGTAGTCTGATAAAGACAGCCCCTGTTAAGTATTGTAGAGAAGGGTTTGACAATAATAGGGATTCCTATCTGTTCAGCACAATACAAAAATGATGGCTGATACAAGCCAAACTTCAGACAACCAGGATAAAAGAGGTGTTGTCACAGTACAGAAGGATATTGAAGGAACAAGAAAGTGGAAGACAGAATTGACACTTGCATACATCTCATTAGAACAAAAAATTTGATTGAATACTTCACTAAATGTAACAGATCTTTCAAACTACAAAGCTTGCAATTTAATTAGTCCTATCTCAAACAAACAAATGAGAAAGATTTATAACCATACAGAAGAATTATAACACCGACAGCTGATGGCTTAAAAGGAAAAACAAATGAACTGGTCAAGAAACCAAATGCATCAAGCATTGCCATGTGTGGCCATGTACGTACATATGTGCTATACGTAAGATGTCTAACATATTAACCATTTTTCATATTAAAAATTTTATATAGTATTATAATAGTATGTTGTCTATAGAATATATTTATTCTATTGGTAATATTTAAAAATAGTAATGTGTTATATAGTATGTTAATATTGATGGTGTATAACTAATCCTGAATATGCTATTTCTATGTATACATATATATATATATACACACACACACATATTTTTGTAACACCACATTTCTCAGATTCAGAGGAAAACATTTCGCCAGATACATGAAACTCCCTAGATCAACCACAGCTTGTAATGAGAGTGAAGCCTTTGTTTTTCAACTCACAAGACTACAGTAGGTAAAGCAGGTAAGGCAGGTACATGAGCATAGATTTGCCATATTTCCAATACACTCTACACATCTGAGGTCACATCATACTTCCAATATTTATACTCCTTTTTTGCATTTATTATGTCTGCATTTAATAGTGAAGTTGCTTTTTTACTTTACTAACATATTGCTAAGACTCTGATCTAAAAGTAGTCCTGTTGTGCTGCCTATAAATGGTGAATGTGCTTACCTTCTTCTAGTTTGCAGTTGGGAAGATTTGTCACAGTGCTAAAATAGCACTTGGGATTCTTGAAAATGATGAGAGACCAGTAAATTTGGAATAAAGCTGGTTACAGCAAATTAGAAATAAAATCTAACAGCAAAACCTTAACCTCTGCACTGGAGTACAAATGCAACTTGCAGTCATACTTTTTTATACATAAATGCACACACACCAATATGTAAAGTTATATAGCTCTTATGTACAAAGGATACATAAACTATGTTTGTCTTCTTTAAAATCAGTTTAAAATCAGCAGTTAATTGACTATGGACTTAAGGAGGACTTTGTGGTTGACAATAGCAATGTTTTTCTAATCATACTTTCTCAGCTGTAGTAAACAGATTTTTGAGCATTCTTAAACTAATTTGGAAAAGCATCTTTCCAGATTACAAAATAAGAGCTACTGCAGATACAGTTATTTTTGTTATTCTCTGAATATCAGCATTGAAATAAAACAACAGAAGGTCCTTGAAAAGAGGGGAGGGGTTACACTTCAATTAAGTGTCTTCATTTTTTTCCAAGGCAATCCTTTGGAGCTGCACAAAATCCCATTCAACAAGCATTCAGTTTTTCATTGAAAAGCATCAGAAACCAAAGCACAATTTAACAAACAGGAAATACACTTTTTTGAACTTTCCTACAGACATATTTTTTGCAAGAAACACCGATATGCAGTGTGTAGCAAAAAATATATGCAGGCATGAAGGAAGGTTCTCACTGAGGAGATGCTCCAGACCCTTAATCATCAGAGCTGGACACAGCACTCCAGAAGAGACCTCACTGGATCCCCCTCTTCAACATGCTGGCAGCACTCTTCCTCATGCACCTCAGGACACTACTGACCTCCTTTGTCACTGCTGGCTTGTGTTCAGTTTGGCACCACCAGGAACCCCAGCTCCTTTTCTGCTGAGCTGCTTTGCAGCTGGGTAGCCTCAGCAAATATTGGTGCCTGGGGTTGTTTCCCCCCAGATGCCAACTTTCCACTTGCCCTTGCTGAACTTCAGGAGATTCCTGGCAGCACATTTCTCCAACCTGTCAAGGTCCTCTGGATGACAGTGTGACCCTCTGGCATCCCAGACACTCTTCCACACTAGGTGTAATCAACAAAGCTGGTGAGAGTGCACCCTGACCCTTCACTCAGATCATTAATGAGTAAGACAGGACCCAGTGTCATCCCTGTGGTACACTGCTAGTTACTGGTCTCCAACTACAGGCCAAGTTGTAATCAGGATTGTAGTTTCAAGGTCTTCTTTTGCATTATATTTGTAATTGTACCACAGAATGCTACAGATGTCTTGACATGCCAACAGTGCTACTCGTATACTTCATGACAACATGAAGAAAATAAATTTACAGTAGAAAAAGGCACAACTTATGGGTATAATTTCTATCCAAGAGTCATCTAATTCAAGTCAGTATCTCCATGAAGAGAGATTAAAAGAATTTGCCTCATCATGGTATCCACATCAAAAATCCAAAATTGGGACTGAGAATTTATCCCTTTTTCTGTACCTATCAAGCAAATCAACTCTAGCAGCCTGAGGGGTCAATAGACTGAACAGTAAATTTTTCATTAGATTTTTTTAACCCTCCTCATTCTCTCTTTGCTCTTCTTTTTGGATCTCCAAATTCCCGTTTTCCTGTGCATCTAGCATTTATCTTGCAGCAGTCAAATGCTTTCTTTTGTCCCACTTCTGACTGTCTCTCATTGTGCTCCCATATTTCCCATCTCCTATATCTGCATATATTAAAAATCTTACTTCCTTCATGTTACATTCAAGTATTTGGATATCTGATTAAGGTTATCCTGAGAATGAAAATCTGTAATTAAATGGATAACAAATTTTGAAGCCAAAAGCATTGTATTAAATAATATATTCAGTATTAAGCAGTATTTTTTTATATGTCACTCAGGATGTAAAGTAAAATGTCTTCTCATCTCTCTTTCTCTCTTCTACACGTTTCTTTAGCATGACCAGTTTTTGACAGCATTTTTCTCACATTCTGTACATTGCTGGGTATTTGTAGAAATGTAGGATGCCAAAACCTGCTGTTTATAGTCAATGAAATGTATCTTAAAATCAGAAAGGAAGACAAAACTTGTTCAAACATCCCAAATGTCTAACAAAGCAGATCACTTGCCACTACTGTCATCAGTCCCCTTCACCACCTGTGGTCCCTTAAGCAAAGTTTAGATTTTGGGAAGATGGGGCAGAGGAAGATGTCATGCCACTGCTGCCAGAAGTCTCCTAGCTGTTACTTGCCATGTCTCAACAAAACCTATGGGTTTTGTAAGCTGGTATTGGAGCTGGGGACAATAACTCAAGCACGGAGGAAGGTTTTCTTCCAGAGCAGCAGCAATTTACCAGTCATGTCAAAGCATACAATATGGCCTGACAGGGCTCTCCCACTCTGTTCACACATTGCTGAATGCCCACTATAACTATTTAAAAGCTTGGCTTGCACCATATTCTTAACAGAGCTGAAAATCTAGCAGGCAATTATATAATGGCTCAGGGAGGGAGGAAGAGGGATGCTCTGCCCAACGCTGCCAGCACAGGCCCCACAGCCACTGACAGAAATTCTCTTAAGTAATTTCTTAGCCCAAATGACACTGATGAACTGGAGTTCATGGTGCCATGTTCACTCAAGAGCTGGCACTACTCATCAGTGTGAGCACATGGCAAGCAGAACAAGACTCCTCTCTGAATTGCTGTTTTGCATCACAGATTGAGGGTCAGGAATTAAAACACTGGCTTAATTGTGGATCAGGTCATACAGTGAGAAGAAATATAAAAAAATACTGGATATAAAAGATTAATTTAGGGTAGATCTTTTATTCCAGCTGTAGGATTGAATTTAAAGACTGATATAGAAGTTTGATTGGTTTTGAGTGAAAAATGCAGAAGAACTGATATACAACTGAAAGAGAATGTTGAAATGTGGCCAGTATATGAAAAAGCCATCTACCTGATTACCCTCAGTGGGGACAGCAGTTTGTGGGTTTCCTTCCTGGATATTTCCGATTTACACATTTTTTGGGAAATATTTTGTCTCTGAAGGTCTTCCAGATTTAAATTTTACATTTGATTATTTAATGCAGTTAGGTCCAATATTACAGAAATGGATAACAGAAGAAACATATGCTACAAGAAGCACTGGTCTGAGGAAGGAAAGAGAAATGTAAAGTACGAGAACCATAGGGCAAGGCAAACCCATTTGGTTATTCCACTCAAGGGCTTTTCTTTCTAACATTTCCTCTTGAAAATAGAAATGAACCCTAATAATGGCTTGAGATCCAGCACACAAACACATGGCCCAAAATAGAGTTGTGGTTTTTTTGTTTTTTGTTTTTTTTTTTTTTTCCTAAGGATTCACTTACTATATATTTTAAATTCTTTGGCCACTTTAACTCCAACATGACCAAGAAAATTAAAGGTTACTAAATATTGTTACTTGAGGAGCAGTGTAAGGAATAGACAAATTTAAAACAACATCAGGGCAACATTTGCAACCAATATTCAAAGTAAGTTAGTTCTATGTATCATTACTATACCAATGCACTCCTTAATTTTACAGCATTTGCTATTTTCTCCAGTACCATTCATTATTGGAGTAATCCATTACCAAACTCTTGGTAAAATCTGCCTGTAAGAAAAAGAGCAGTTCCAAATATTTGTGTTTTTACAAGGACTGGATGCAGACTGGCATGTTAGGAGTCCTATAGTTCTGGTCTGTATCACTAATACATTTCTTATTTATTACATTATTTCAGTCATACAATAAGCAATTAGATGAATGTGAGGAAGACAACTAAGAAGATACACTTACTAAAAATAATTCTAGAAGCCCTTTGACACATGGCACAAAACTTTGCCTTTTAACAGACCTTGGCTTCATTGCTAGCACTAACAGGTGAAAAAAAACAACATATAACAAAGGAATGATACCCATTTCCCATTCAGCCCTAAGCTGCTCCCTAGCAAACTAATGAAGCTTTAAAGAGTGGAAAGAAAGAAGCACCAGCAGCACAGGACCTTGAAGGTGAAAGCTGCAGAGTGCACCTTCAGCACTGTGATAAGGGTGGCAAAGAAAAGCAAGGTCAAGAAGCAGGAGAGCACCAGCCAGTGTCAGAGAGCAGATCATGCCAGCCCAAAGAGAAAAGGACCATATAAGCATAAGACATTAGGACTAGAAGGAGAAGTCTCCTAAATAGTGCCTTAATATACTCCAGACCAGTCAAGGAAAACATCTGTACAGCTATTAAGGAAATACAATCTCAAATAAAACCATTCTAATTTAGATGCCGCTAATGTTACACTAAATGTTGCTAATACTGCTGCAAGACTGTGGCAAATTTGTGATAAATGGGGAAGAAAAAAATCTCTTGAGTGTTAGAATTATACATTGGGACTAGAAAACCATCAGAAAATATAAAATTTAAGAGATTTAGATAACTGGGTAAAAAAATAATGTGTGAATATCTAAAGATATTTGTTTCTTTCTCCTGTTTCTTAAAAGCCATAAACATGCTTTGAGAAGAAAAGATGAGAAGATAGCACTGTCATTGGAACATTTGGGTTCAGATTGCAAAAGCAATTCAAAGAGCACCAAAACAATCATTATTTTCCCATTATTTTTAATGTGACTTTTTAAGCCTTATAAAAAAATACCACTTATGAATGCAAACCGAAAACACAAAGTACAGCAAAGACTGCTGGCTGATGCAGAGAAAGAAAAGCCTTTTCTGAAGAACATTTTTTTATAACAAAGCAAAAAATGTGTATGCAGTTGAAGAGCTAACAGCATACTTTTCTGTTTAAACACTGTCTTATGTGGGTTCATCACCTAAAAGGTTTAACTTATTATAAACCAACCTCAAATGTTTGGATGCAGATCCATGGTTAATTACAATAGGGCTTATGATTTTTCACAAGATGTTCTACTTTATCTTTTACAAAATCCTAATATTCCAAACAGTTTCAAATTACCACATTGCTATTAATAGATCAAAAAGAAACTACTATTGACACTGTCCTGGAAAACAGTACCAATTGATTTGTCTTATTCACCTACTTTTTAAGAAAATTATGAAAAAAACCCTAAAATCTGAACTGTATGTATTTGTATTCAAAGCATCATAAAACAAAGAACAGAATGATAAATCAAAATATACATAAATATTATTCTTCTGAAATGAGTAATTGTAAATGTAAAAAAATTTCTCAGTTTTCAGACAAAACCAGTTACACTGATATACAGGCATTGGGACATCTCCACTGGCAGCAGTAAAAGTTTGGATGTTGCAACATCTTGAAATTTCTAGTCTACAGTGATAAACCAAAGTAAGATGGGCAGACAGGTTCATATGAAGCAGATTTGCATACATATTTTCATAGCATCATTAAATATTGGAAAAATATTGATAATTTTTTCTAATGAATAGGAAGAGTCAAAGTAAAAAAAAAAATAGTGTATTTTCAATAGGGAAGTATTTCCTTGAATTATCTATTTGCACCTACCATATGTTTTTGCTTTCCACAAAACTATGATCAACAATATTTTTTTGGCATGCAACTTAGCTCACATTTTCCCTCCTGGAAACAAAACCATACCTTTAGGTTTCAGTTTATTACAGAAGATGCACAAATGTTCTCCTGTGAGTGCACATGTAATTCTCAGAAAGAAAACAACCTTGATGGAAACGATGTATTATGTATGACAGTGGTTCTGCTTTGGAGCTGAGCTGGATATTCTTTCCACAGTTCTGGGGGAATTATTGGCAGAATTTCTTTGCAGATGGAGCAATACTACAGCTGTCCTTTATAAAATGGGAAAGCTTTAGATACCAACTGTCCCCATTCTCATTTCCCTTCTGTCCTATTACTCTTAGGTAAACTGCATAAACAGACATTTTAAAGACACATCAGTAGGATTGTTTCTCAGCCTCGTCAACTTTCTTCACCAAACACACTTCAGCATTAAAGACGCCCTGCATGGGTTCAGAACAAAGAGGTAACACATGTAAAATAACAGATTATTTCCATTTGAATTAAATATGAAGAAAAACTTACGAGCAAATTCAGACAGATTAGCTAATTGAATAGCAACTTCTAATATTTTGACTGTTAACTCCTACTTTCTGTGATGGGATCCTTATTAGAGCTAAATTTTCATAGAAAAAACATCCCAATTCACACATCTCCTATGGTGGTGATTCATCATGCAAGCTGCTGCCTCATGCTTGAACATTGACAGTGGCTGGTATTCCAGAGTGTCAGCAAAAACATTAGGAAAAAAAAAAGCCACAGCTAACATTCAGCACTTAATGCTATCAGTGATGAGGAGCACCTCCCCATCCCAAGCTTGCAGCACCACTGGCTCTGACCCTGCCCCTCCAGGCCCAGGCAATCGCAGCTTTTATGATGGGATTGGTCTCTGACCCAGATACTGCACTGATTATTGAAGCTCTCACTTGGCAGGAGTAACTCTGACCTACTGTGCTAATAATTTTGCTGATGGGAACTAATTAAATCCCAGACAGTCTACACACTCTCTTTAACCTAGCTGTTAACAAGCTTGTAATGAAACTTCAATCAAGTCACACTGTGCCCTGGGTAAACAAGCTTGTTCACACACATGCACGTGTGTCTACAGTCCTGTGGAATGAGTGAAAGTAAAATAAAAACAGGGTGAAACAGACTGAAGTGCCCTGTGTTTACATACGCCTCATCAGTGACCAAGAGAAGGATGAGAAATCAAAGTGACTCCGTTTCTACCTCCAGGGCACTTCATACAGGTCGAGTCAGGACAATCCCAAGGAGACCCAAATCTCACAGCTGTGTAAGTAGAGCCTTCTCTGCATTAATGCACCAGTGCTATGGAAGCACACACTGAAATTTACCTAATTAAATACAAAAAATAAGTTTATTATAAAATCTCAATGATTTGAAGTAATTTGATATCCATAGTTACTGTTCAAACAGACTAACTTCTAAATATATTAGAAAATTGGGTGCCTAGAATGAAGAGTTGCATATACATTCATGTTAGAATAGGCTTGGTCACTTAGATGATTCTGAAACAATGTTTGCGTCTACTTTAATGTTGGTGTCACTTTGCTAACCCCCAGGATTCCCAACAGCCATGGTTAAGACTTAGAACTAAATCTAACCAAAAAAATTATCTCCAAATGTTTCAGGTTGAAATACAGAAATAAAATTAAAAACAGAGGAGGTGAGAGGGCATTATCATACATGACAAAAAAGTCCCAACATATGATACAATATTCTTAGTAGGAAGGAAATTCCTGTGCACTCTGTATGCCTGCATCACAAGTAATGGACTAATGCGATCAGGTTAACAGAGAAAGCAGGAAGTAACATCACTGTGCTAAGCTTCTCCTGCTAAAACACTCCAAAATTCAGAATAATCAAACAGAAAATAATCTTTGTGGATTAGAACAATAAATGCTGAAGAAAAGCATGCAGATTGATGGTTCTCCATTTCTCTTCGACAATTTTGAGCTTCAGCATAGGAGTGGTAGCTAATGCCATTTGAATGAGGTAAGTTCTGAAACAGCAGAAACTCTGCAAAAAATAGCCCGTTAAATTAACCAAAATATCACATTTAATAGATTAATATCTACCAGATTTCACTAAAGGTTTGTGTCTGGTTCTATGAAATATTAACTACATGTACACAAACTTTACTAACTTGTACACAAACATAACTAAAAAGTTAGATGTCTTCTGTGAAAATTGAAGACAAGTCTAAGTCTGTAACTTGTATTTTGTTCTAATACCTATAAACTGACAGCCTGGGAGACACTCTAAAGTCTTCTATGCTACTGGTTTGCCTCCACCAGACTCACCTACACTGGACGTAGACACTTGGCTACATCACATACTTTCACCTCCGAAAAAGAGCACTAAAATGAAACAATCTTAAATCAGGCTCTTTGACCTTTTCTGGTTACTAGTGTCCACTCAACCTTTCCAGGATGAATGGCAGATATCTTTGTCCCAGACAGTTTATGCAGCAATCACAGTACTTCCCCTAAGTTAGATAAATTAGGCGGTCACTTAACAGGGAGAAAGGCCAACATCAATTGCAGCAAAGGTCACTCAGTTCAGTTATCATGTACTGTATTAAATTGTCATCAGATCTGAACAGCAATTTCATCAATAACCCATCCAGCCAGAATGACTGTGAATGTTTGAAAGCATACACCCTTCTCTGTGGGAGACAGAGAGCAGTCAGAACACTCGCACGTGTAAGGCAGGGATACAAAAGGCCACAAAATAAACACCTGAAGGGAACAGAGACTCTCATCCACCAGTTTGGGGCAAAAGAAGATGGAACACACACTAATAAACCAATAATATACATCATAGTCTTTCCCATAGGACTGTGAATACCACTCTATCTGCTACTACTGGAAAGTACAAACTACTTCCTTGAATCTTTGCATCTCAAGTTTTTTTGGGTGTTCTAACAGTCACTCTGGGAATACCCTGCTCTTTCCAGCATTCCAAAGTACCTGCTTAGTTCTGCTGGGACCTTTTCACCAGCAAAATGCAATAGAAGAAATACTTACTGGAAACTTTAAATAAATAAATATGAATTCTATCCAAACTCTGACACAGAAAACTGTTTTGTTATTTTGATCCAGTTACTAACAAGCTTCTAAATGTCAATAAAAGCCTCATAGCTTTTACTCTAACCAAGTCTTTACATTGTTGAGGAAAGCATTATTTCATCATTTTAATGAAATTAAAATACTTTAGTAACTCTAAAATCCTAATAAATGTGAAGCATTCAAGCATGAAAATTTTATGCAATGTAACATTTATTCATTGTATGAGTTCATATTACAAGGAAAAGGTATACATGTAGCCTGATTCCATACAGAGGTTTGTTTTTTGATTTACTTTTTTTAAAGAGATATAATTGATTACTTCTATTTGTGCGACTTTGGAAAAAAAACCAGCAAAGGTTATGCATTACCAAAATGCCAGAAAATGCCATGCTTTTATTTTGCATTTAAAGTCCTGGATTGCTAACTGAAAATACTCTTACATTTAAACAATATTCATACTTGGATGTCTCATATTTTCAAATAAATCTCCATCTAATTTTCAGACAATCCATCCTGAAAACAAATATGAATGCCTGAGCACTTGCAGATGAAATCTATACAGTCGACTCAGGAATCTGCAAAGTAACAGCTGGTGCTACAGCTGTTACATTCAATCAGGGAAGACAAGCAATACCATATGGCATGTTTTTCTAAAGCAGTTCTCAACACTGAATATCCAGGATACTATACTTAGGGGGAAGAAAGAGGGAGTTGAAATGCAACCATTACTAATAATTAGTCCAATCCATCACAAATAATTACCAAAATGATTTGCCATTGATAATTCCTTACTGAGGGAACGTTGCCCAAAACAACAAAAAAGAAAGTCTCATGTAAGCCTTGTATTTTTCATTTAAGAATCACTTAATTACTTTTCACTATGTAAAACAATGTTATTTCTAAACACCAGGAATAAATCTAGAAAGCATCATTTCAGGTTGCGCTTTCAAGCAGGGATAGCATCAAGAGCTTTGAAGAAAAATAGATTAGTTCAGGAATCAAAATTTATGATGATGAAATTAGGGCTCATACTTGAGGCATCAAGATACCAAAAAAGGAAACACACCTAAAAATAGAGGTTTGATCAGGAAAATATTTCTTTTCTTCCTCTTACCTAGAAACTTTGTTTTTCACAACGAACAAAACACAAACTTTTAAAAAACTGTCAGGAAGAAAATTTTCTCTACACTCAGAGAAGAAACTAGTTCTGGTTGACAGAGATATGCATTTATAGAGATCATGATTTTATCTCTATATTCTGAAATGCAGTTATAACAACCTGTCACCAAATCCACTGAACTAATGGCAGAATACTCTGACACAAAGAGAACACATTATATGAAAACAACATGCTGAGAAGTAGTATTAATAGTGCTGTGAGCTTTACTTAAAACCAACCATTGTATTGACAGCTTTAACATATGTGCTTCTCAAAAAAAAAAAACCACAAATCTTAAATATACTTTTTTGACAATATACACTCTTCAAAAATATACTTTTAGACAGTTTGCTCCCAATGTTCAGGAAAAGTTTAATACAAGCAATAAAAATATTACATGATATGTAATTAAGCTGGAAACCCACATGAAGGAATTTCCTTATTTAATATATTTATTGCAAAATACAGATATCTGTTTCCTTACTTGGGCTCAGGTGCTCATCTTTTCTTAAACAAGGTTAGTTGACCTCTCTTTGAAAACTGTAAAGGTCTTTTGTGCAAAGTGGAATAAAACTGTCATTTTCACAAATGAGGACTTTAAAGATATCAAAAGTCAAGTACAACAATCCAACATGTCAGCAGCACTAGCTGCGTTTCACAGCAACATTTACTGTTCCAAAGAGCACTCTTTATGACAACTCCACTGAACAGGGTGAATCCATCTGCCCCACTATTAGTCCATAGCTAAGAATGGAGCAGATAAACGCCAAACTTTCAGTCTGAGTTCACTGATTAAAGATCAAGTCTGAGACCATCTGCTGAGTTACAATAATCTGTCAGGATGTTAGAAATCCTGACACTGAGAAACAGACAGCAAAGATCTTTCTGAAGAAAACTACATTAAGTAATTCTGTGGCATCACTACAATGACAGAGTAATTTCCAAGAGGCTACTTAGAATCACAACAAAGTATTTAGGAATATTCTAAAAACAGAGAAGCACCAGATTATACTTGTGAAATATGTTCTTACAAGCACATGAGTAATAATAAAATAGTCTAATAAAAGAAACTCTTAATTACACCAGGCAGAGCATAAATATTACACTTCAAAATGCCTTATCCAATTTCCTGTTGGTAAACAAACTTGCCAGTGTGAACAGTGTTAGCCAGTGTGAGTAGTTGGATGGCAGTGAAACTGCAGGCAATCTTAGAGCTACAAGAATGCTTACACATTTGTTACATCCCTGCAGCAGAAGGATTGTTTACCTTTCCAAATTGTACTGAAAAGCTACATAAGGATACTAAATTGGAAAAGCAAAATCATCTTAATACTTCACAAAAACAAAGGCTAACCAAAATTATCAAAAAATAATGACTTAATTACTAATTCATCAAAAGGCATTGCACAAGCATGACCTTTAAAATCAAAATGGGTGTTGCTTCTGTGCTGCTGGGATCAATTTCTGTATCTTTACCAGCATAGCAGATTGATGCATTATTGTCAAGGCAGATAAAAGCAGCAGCTTGGAATCATTCTGAACTGCCTGACTCATAAATGGCTACCATGAAGTAAATTTCAATTTGAAAGCTTTTCCATGATGAAGGTTTTTAAACAACTTGTTCTCATTTTGAAACTCTTCTTGAAACCTGTTATTTTTAAACACACACAGCATTCTCTGCTTTGGAAACAGAATAGCTGTGAAAAGCTTATTTAGACACAAAATCATTGCCAACAGCCAAGCCATGGGTACTCATTTACCAGATTTCAAAATTATGGGTATTATACTTGAAAAACTTAATTCACAGAGACCTTGTTATTGCAAGGAGTAAATTCCTTTTCACATACACTGCACTGAAATTTGATTTTTTTTTCCTACAAATCCAAAGCACCTCAGAGGTGGTAAGAACTACACGAGCAAGTAGCATTTTTCATTACTTCAATTCCATAGAACATTTTTCTTGGTAGAAGCAAAAAGGAGACAGATATGGGCTGTGCACACAAATCAGAAGAACTAAGATCTTGAACCATTAACTACAAATATACAGTAACTATAAGATTTATCAAAAATCTATATTAAACTTCCCCCACACCTAAAAAATACATCCTTCATGACAACTGAATAATTAAAGGATGCAAGAATATCTTATGTTAATCTAAAACTCCTATTTGTTTTCTTACCAGGTCTGCTTGATAAAGCTACATTGGCATTATGCTCAGAATAGATTCTAACAGGCATCCATATTCCTGAAAGATACGGGAGTTACCTTTTCCAAAAATTATTCTAAACCAAGAAGAAAAACTGTCACTTAATTTCATCTTCTGCTTCCAGCCCCTTCTGATTCAAGGATTAGATGTTATTCCTTAACTAAGGCATACAGGCTAAGCTACTTAATAGCCAAGAATCTTCTGAAAAGGGAACAAGACACACCTCATAGCTTTTTTTCTTTTTAAGTAGATTTTAACATGGTGGTTTAAACACAAAAATATTGGCACTGAGCATTTTTTCTGAATGTATATTGTATCAGCAACAGCAACTAAGACATATTCCTTTAAATGAAATTGAAAAAAAAATATAAGTGAAGTGCACGAGCTTCTGAAAAGTCAGGTGTAATTTCAACAAGACAGAAGATAGTTTAAGCATGCCTTTGTGATGGGGCAAGCCCCATCATTGTGATCTATATTAAAATCTAATGGATGTAACAAAGGAAGTCTCAGTGTATTGAGCTGCATGAAGTGATACTACAAAATACATATTAAAGAAGATTAATTTTTATTAAAAATATATATATTAAAATGCAAAAAGAAAACATCTAGGAATGTCTCATGGAGACTATTTCCTCCTTTACTATCCCATAAAAATGATGAGCACTTGCACTGTTACCTTGAGACATGACATTAAATTCACAGGAGATAAATGTATATTAGGTTGGACCAAGAAATTTTATCTTCCCAATGGAAAAATCAAACATATGCACACTGTTATTACAACAGTTAGTTAGCTGAACTAAAATTGTTCCTAGAAAGATTCAAATTTACCTCTCTCTTGACTGTGATGAAAAGAAAAAAATTCACACAGTTGTTGAATGAAATGGAATTCGGTAAAAAGTAAAAATTCCTGTTTACAGATAGTATAGATATTTGTCATACTTTGTTTATTAAGCTTACACTAAAAGTTTCTCACTTTCTTAGGAGATGAGGAAAAAACTGTGATCTCTCAATGTCATAGACTGGATGATATCATGAGTATCACATGTGACAAGGCAGCTCATACCCTGGGAAATAGAGCACAGCAAACCACTGACAGCTTTATCAATTTTCTTATCTGGCATTCCAGGCTATCTTTGAGGCCCCAGGCTCTAGAGAACAGCAGCCTTCTGAAGCACCAAATGTCTCCACAGAGGTAGCTGAATATTAAAATCCAGTTTTGCATTGCCATCGTGATGTGCCTGATATTCAGGGCTTGTAACTTATACAGATCTAGAATATCACTAACAAAAGCACCCAACTGGTTCAAGCTTTGTCTTCTAATTTCAATTCATCTTTTGATAAAAATTTTCAGATGTTGATAGCATGAGATAAATAAGACCATCATGGTTCATCTTTCTCTTTGGAAGTACATTAACACAATGTGACAAAAAGGATGAACCGCAATTTCTTGATGCAGGTAGAGGCCTGTGGCAGTAAAAACACGTTTCTTCTCCAGAATACTGAGCAGTTATTGAACAGGCAGCTGGAACAGACCCAGGCCACACCAATCTCTCATAGAGCATCCATCAGCCCACTGAAACAAAAGAAGGCAAGGATATGGAAGTGCTAATACAAGCCATGTGAGAAACTGGGATGAGGACCTAAAGACTATCATATGTACCAAAAATAAATGGAAAAACAATAATCATAGATGATAGATCTGAAAAATTAGTAAAACCTCTGTATTATACAAAAACCTACTGTGTTTTAAAGAACTAGTCAAAATGTTTCATTTCTCATCTATCCGTTCTTGACATAGAGTTCAATATATTTATTATACTTAACATAGAGTTCAGTATCTTTAAGAAAACAATGCATATCATATCAAACTAATGGCAACTGAGATATCAGAGGAAAATGTCCACATTGTAGTTTTTTGACTTTTCTGTTTGTGTGCGTTGTTTTATTCTCCTTGGTTGTTATGTTGCTTATTTTTATTAATAGGTTCTGCATGAAAGAACTTCCACGTGCTTCATAACTTTATTAAATAAGTGATTAGGAGTAAACTCAGTGAGTGGAAAGTGTATGTATTTGGGCAATGACCACATTTCAGAAGGAAGTAATTCTCAGCCTGAGGTTGGAAGTCACATTAAACCAATTAGAGTAACCATTATGTGAATGGCAGGTCCTGTGCTGCTTGGCACAGCACTAGTCAGTGGATTTATCAGGAAAGATTAGACTTCATGAAGCACAGCTCAGCTAAGTCATAGCTGAGGGGCATGACAACTGACAAACTACACTTGAGTAATCTAGCCATGAAGGCAAAAAGGATTTAAAAAAAAGCAGCAAACTAGCTATAATGTGACATACAAACAATAGTGCAGCCTTTCTATTACAGTCATAGAAACTCTACTGCTTAAAATATTTAGAATAAATGTAAAGCAGAAATTTAGCAAAGACATGGAAGGTTGGGAAGAAAGAAGAGAAAAGGGGTTAATTATTCAGCCTCATTAAATTTTTCATCAGAAGCAGCAAACTCTCATAGCTTGAGCATTCTCGTTTTCATTAGAGTGCTTTTTAATATTGACATCCAACCAATTATGTTCAAACTAATTCCCAGAATGCTGTGAGACTGTAGCTACTTTCAGAAGTTTTTCCACATTAATGAACTGTATTATTTTTTCATTAGAAGCTCCAGTGTGCTCTGAGACATACAAAGTGGGGAACAGAAAACCACCCTGAATAGAATATATTCTCCAAAAAGTCTTTGGCTTTCTTAATGAATTTCTCTCTTCAGGGAGCCTTCTTCATCTTTACTTTAAAAATTCAAAACCAAAAGCAGCAGTCCTATTTCAAGTGGACTCCTCCCTTATAACCAATTGCAGCAAAATATGTGAACTCTGTGCCTCAGCTCCAGACACAGGTGAAGTGATAGAACACAAAATATTTATACATTTTTTATTTGGCATGATATCTTTTATGGTCTACGTTCCAATTTATATATTTGGTGTTGTTTCATTGTTTTTCAGATATGCCTGACTAGATTAAACTACTTTAATAACATTCTGAAGATTTAATAAGCCTTAGCTAATGATAGCTTGTTTCTTTTTTACATACTCTCAATGAAAAAAAAACAAACAGTTAACAAAAAGGCATTGTATTATCTGATTCATTATACAGCAAGCAGGGCATCTTTTTTATGGCTTCTTAATATATTTTGTCTTTTCTTTCCAAAATAACTCTCTCTGGTAATATTTGCATAAAATGTGATGAATGTCTGTCCTAAAGGGGAGTGAAATTGCAACACAGAATTGCATTAGCAACTAATACAGGCATGACAAGACTGAAAACTAATTCTTTATTCTTCCTTTTAACAATTTCTTTTTAATTAAATTGTACCTTTTCTTCATCTCACCTTCTCCTTAAACCTATATTTTGTTAATAAACACCTGCCTCTAGTTGTGCTACTTATCACTCTCATGGGATTATATACAGAATGTATTCCATACACAGAAATAAATAAATAAAACCAAATAACAACAACAAGTTTCTGGATAGCAGTGTGTTATACTGTCTGAGAAACAACATACTCAGAAGGACATGGGCTTATATACTGAAAAGTGCCTTTAATGAACTAAACCTGCAAATTTTCAAGGCACATTCACAACCTTTGTAAAAGATACATAAGTTACTTTACAAGCAAATTATCTACCATCTTTCTTAAAATGGCTTACACCAAATAATAGCATCTACATGTGAACAGCAAAAATATGTCATTTCCTCTGAGACACAAGTTCACTGGTTTGTCTCTTTCTAGTCTCCAAATAATACTCTTATCAGTATAATGAGAGTTATAATACTCTTATCACTCTTAAATGAGAGTGATGAGGACATTATGTAAGCAACAGATTGTTCAAGAGACTTTTTCTGCATGCATGGCAGGAATTTTTAGTTCACTGAATTGTCACTCCATTTCTATCCATCAATTTCCTTTTATATGTGAGGCTTCAGCAAAATATACCTCTTTAAAATACTTCTGCATCCAAAATGTAAAATCTTTATTGCCCAACTTGGCTTCTGTGGACCTTGACCCTTAAACACTATTACTTTCCCATTAAGAGAGAAACTAAGCAGTATACTGTTCAGAAGAAACTATGAAGCATATAATCTAGAAAATTCAGAGACTTCAAGAGAAGGCATTCACTACATCACATCCTCAGAGCAATAAAATGAACTTCTTGCAGAGTTAAGATAAAAAAGGCAAATAAAGTGATACTAGCTAAAAAAACAAGTTGTACTATAGTTTTACAACAAACTCACAATTTTAAATTTCCTCTTATCACATGTAATTGGCAGTATACCTGGCAGAATAGCTCAAATCTGTACTGTGACAAAAAAACCCAAGACTCAGTTATAATCAGTACATGTGCTCATCACCTGCAGTTCTTCCATAAAGCTTTTAAAGTATAGTTAACACAGAGGGGAAGAAAATATAAATCACCTATTCAAATCTGTCAGGAAATGTCTTTTGTGAAGTTTCAGAGAGCACAGACAGTAACATTCTCCTGCAGCTCCCTACAAAGACATGAAGTACAGCACAGAAAATAACCTGAATTTCCCAGCTTTATGGTTCAGGTACCCAAACTGCTCCCAAGGTGTTGACATCCATATATCAAGTTGAAATATGGAGAGTCATGAGTCATTCATCCTTGTCAAGTTAAAGACTACAAATCTTCCTTACATGCTCTGTCACTTTATCAACTCTTCCTCCTCTTCCTTTCATTATCTCCTGCATGGCAGCAAGCACATCTTACAGGAACAAGTCAGTCCTTCCAACAACTGCCATCTAAAAAGCAATGCTGACTGCGAACTTCATTTAGGATTACAAAAACAAACAAATAAACAAGAAAAAAAAAGTTGTTTCAATGACAGTCTTCAAAGTATATCTCTTAAAAATAGCAAGCTCAGCAGCCATGAAGGTAGAATTTCTAAAAAGGAGTAAGTGGTATAGAATAAATAGACTTATTAGATATGACCACTAATTCAAGCTGTGCCACTGTTCAGGAAGAAGATGACTTAGACAATTTTACTTTTTTTAAAGTAGTTCTAACGAACCCATACAGCATTGTTCAACAGTGCCTTTAGACCATCACCTACATATCACATATGCAAGAATGCACATAGAGCTATATATGGCATGAAAATAGCTTCCAGACTGATTCAATAGAAAAATCATGTTAGCTTAAAAAGTCTTTATCTGTTCATACAAGAATTTGCCCCTTCACTCAGCCCTCTGAGTTTTTCAATCTCAGTCAATTTCTCTCCATTTTAAATATTTGATTTCAACATTGAAAAAAACCCAAACCTGCTGGTTGCTTACCACATGCCTTTCATATTTGAATTCTCCATTCATGTTAACTTCTTTCTTCCTTTCTCTCAAGTGTCCTGGTCTTCTCCACTACATCCATTTTTGCTTGCATATGCCACGTACTATGAGTGTGCTAAAGCACTGGTATCTTGGGTACTGTCTAACAACTGTATCAAAAACCTCAAGACTCAAAGTTTCCTCTGTTCTGATTTTGCATAGACCTATAGAAAACTATATTCATGTAAATGGCACTTTACAGACAAGCAGATTCCCAGGGTCACCTCTGCAAGTCATGTGCGGAACTGAGACTGGATTCAAGATCCAGCCTCTTTATTAGCTTATAATACAACTTTTGCAAATAAGGTTTATGTTCTCTGTTGCAAGATGTAGCAGTCTTATGACTACTTTAATGTTTTTTTCCCTTTCTTGCTTTACCCTCTTCCTCTAATCCAGGAATTATTTTGATTGAAAACCACAGGAAAATTAAATCAAGCAAAACATTCCTCACAACGTGTATTTG
Organism: Geospiza fortis; assembly: GCF_000277835.1. NCBI lineage: Eukaryota > Metazoa > Chordata > Aves > Passeriformes > Thraupidae > Geospiza > Geospiza fortis. Next base: position 3,165,201 of record NW_005054307.1, on the reverse strand, counting down.
ATTAAACCACCAGTAGAACACTGCAAAACAAGCAAAATTTTACACAACACAAGGGATCTTTTAGGATAATCAAGCACATTCACATAAAATTCAAAACAAGAGTTTTGCTGCTTGCAAGAAGAAGGCATCACTGCTATATCTGTGAATGCAGAAACACTCAGGAACTTTTGCAAACATGCCTCTTCTCCCAATATCCTCTCCCAACAATGCATTTTGGAACTATCACCCATAAAATCAGCTTTCCAAGGTTTTTTATGATGTTATTTTCTTATGAAAATAATTCTCTCCTCCAGTATCCTCTAGTACAGCATCTTGATATCATCTATTTGAACTACTTTTGGCACTTGTTATTTGGATGCTCATTTAGAATGTTAATAAATTATCTTCAGATCTTTGTAAACAGCATCTTTAACAAGTCGTAATTATGTTGTTTTGTATAAAGCTGTGGAACATAGGAACACTAGCAAATGAAGATAATTCAGTTGTGCTAGGCATTGTACAAACACAAGCCATTATAAAACAATCTCTCTCTGTTCTATTCTCTATTTCTCTAATGGCTCAGTGGTAATATAGCTATTCCCCAGCACACATAAGGAGAGTTATACTATTGTTCACCAATAAAACATTTCATTTTGCATAATACAGGAGGTGGAAAGTAATAATGCCTCTCATTAAGAAATTTCTTATTGGATTAGTGGATGTCATCAATCTTAAAAATGTTTGTCTCACTACATCAGAAACCCTTTCCAATTAGTACCCTCAAACTCACTCTATATAATACACACTGTGAGGAATGGTCACACAATCTCTTTCCCCCTCAAAATATCTATGGAAATCTCTTACTGGTATTTGGACATTGGAAAGCTTGCTTTCTAGCAACATCATTCACAAGGGATCACACAAGAAACCTCCACTTGAGCCACTCAGTGAGGCCTGCATCTCATGGCACTCCTCCCCTGAATCCATGCAAACACACCAGATTTCCCTTCTCTATTCCACAGACATGAAATTGTCAAAACAATCTTGGCAATGCTCACAAAGTACAGAAAGCAATTTCAAAACCTCCAGCTATTGTGGTCTACTGATGACTTTGAGCAATGTCAGCAGCACCAAAACTCACAGTGCTAATTAATGCTGAGAACATGCTGATTGCAACAATAAATGGCTGTTGGATTTTGTTTGAAATTCCAGACACTGATAAGTTTAACACTGTACAGCACTCATATGAAAATGGTCAAAGATGGGATTTCCTAGGGGAGAATAATTTGTGCTAGCAGTAACAAAAGTGCTTGTATTTAATTTGACTAAGCTTTAATATCTATATAATACAGTTTTTTAAATTGTGATTATTTAGGAAAACTTTTACCCAATAATATGAATTTTTAGGATTTCTCTATATGGTTCTCTCTTCTAATTGTTCCATTACTTTAGTGACTCCATATAATTTTTCTGTCTTATCAGACAGAAACAGACAGAAGAAGAAAGAAGAAGCCATAATTAGAACCCAAGCCAATGCTACTGCTGCCTCCCACTGTGGGCTCTGTCAGCCCATCATCTTCTCTGTGGTGCTACACAAACCCACCAGGTCTTAAACTTCCGTTATCGAGAATTTTAACATATCTCTACCCACCTAAAGAACCCATCACTTTTTTCAGCTTTACTAGTCTATGAAAGAGAAACAGAGATTTTGACTAGACATGCATCCAGAAAAAAGGTCATTCTGCCCTGTTACAAAGAGAGGACTTGTTTTTGAAGAGACCACAGAAGAATAGAAGAAAAAAAAAGACATGTGAATCCAGGACATTACAATAAACAGGATTAATATATGTATTTTCCTTTACCCCAGAAATTACTTACAATACAAAGTTTAATGAACAATTTAATTTATACCATTGAAAATTTTAACTCAAAATATTGATTCTTACTTGTCTTTGATAATACTGTGCTTTCTATTATGGGAATTGGGCTTTCTGTTAAATCTGGAGTTATTGTGTTAAAAGATACACACTTCTGTTATCTGAAAAACTCAGTGGACACACAGGATGAAAATTACATCAAGTGAAATAGGGAACTGTAAAGTTAAACCCTGGTCTATAAGGTATTAAAAAACCTGAATTAATTCAAGACTGGATCCCAGCCTGCAGAATAAAACCCATAGCTTTTGAGGCATTCTCCTATTGCAGCATCCCTATGAGCTGAGGGATTGAGCTGATCCAGTTAGCACAAGCACTTCAGGGCACTCGCTAAAAACAATCCAGACATCCTCTGCTACCAGTACAACATTACCAACTACCATTTTTGACTTTTCTGACAGCTTCAAAATGCCATCCTCCAAGTGAAATCAACCATTACCCTAGCATATAATACTTGTTTATCTTAACTAGACGTTTATAATATCAGCCACACATTCCTATTTTCCTACTTCAAATATGGAAAAGTAGATGCATAAGAAAAAGAATTTCACAGCACAACATTTTTATCCAAACATTTAAATATTTACTTTGATTTTGTTAAATAAGGACAGAATACTAAACAACATTTATAAATAATTTCCTTAAAGAACCCATTTTCTGCATCTCTGCCAAATATTCTGTTGCCAGGCTGCACTACAAGTCTTTTGTATTAATCAAAGACTTAACACATGCTTTGCAAAATTTCTTTTGAATAAAGTATCTGAAAGGATATTTTATAAATGAGAGCAAAGAGCAACAGTGATGAACATGCCTAATGAAAATGAATATGTCCTTATTCAAGACCCAGATAGACAAGTCCTATTTGACTATAAAATCAGATTTAACTGGGAGATGACAGCAAAGAGTGTGGTTGCTTAGATGCACATAACAGAGTGTAATAAAAGTGATAAATTCTAATTAATATGAATTTATGCAATGTATGTGTAACCAACATTTAATCAGATTCGATCCTGGAGGATCATTTATATTTAGCAGTAATGTTTCTTTAGCACATTTTGCTTGAATAATTTTTATTCTTTGAAAAGGTGATGAAATACAGTTTTTCTTAATATTCCTTTTATCTTATTCTGTAACTGAAGACCAGAGAATCAAAAAGATGAATCCCCCAAAACACCTTTTACAATCAATGACAGTTTAAAAATCTTGACAGACCTATCTCCTCAAGGATATGCAGGCACCAGCTGAAGTTCACCATGCTATAACCAGGGCTTAATTTTCCCTTGAAGAGGTCCTCACTGCCCTCTTTCATCATCATATATGAATTCCCTTCCTGACAGTTAGGCCTCAAGATAAAACATCTTTTTCTCATTTAGCATTTTCCCTAGCATCTAATCCTCCTCTTCAGATCATTTCTTCATAATCTCTTTAAAATCAGGAGTTTCCTAGTTACTGACACAGGCTTATCTGTCTTCAGTCTCAAGGTGCAATTACTGCAAGGAGTCTTTACTCAGGTTTTAAAAACAAAAAAAAAAATTTAAAATCACCAAAAAGCCAAACAAACAAAAAAAAGGAAGGAATACTGGAACAAATGGGGGAGTTTCACCTATATAATGGAACAGCTCCAACAAACAAGATGACACAGCCCTTGAGAGGCTTGCTTTAATCAGAGGTTTGGTTAGGTAATTTTTCTCTCTCCTTCTTCCCTTCTGATAATTCCTGTCAGTGTATATTTAAGTACAATTTGAAATGCCTGCTGGATTGCCAGTCCTAGGAAGGACTTCTGTCCTCCTCAGGCATTAATATGAGATAGGAACACTCAGTGCAGTGAAAATAGGACAGTCCTAGGGTCATACAGAGGGAAAATAAAATAGACTTTTTATTCTGTGATTTTATGAGTTTTAGGCACCAAAGATGTTAGAAAAGGAATTTCAGAACTGTTGAAAATTCCACTTTTGAAACCAAACTATTTTTAAACTAGATTTGGCCCTTAGAATGTAAAACCTGACAGGGATGCAATGGTACAGATGTTGCATTTGCTACTCTCCATGGGTAAGTAGGAAACCAAGAGGCTGAAAATCAGAAGAATATTAAGACCCAAGTTCATATGAAGCAGTGAAGAGTGATTTAGTTACAAGATCCCAAAGTAACGCCTTGAAACAGAAAACATTTGTTTACAGGCTCTGGAACTAGGAGGCCTTTGTGTAGCCCTCTTGCCAAGGCAATGGAACAAGAATAAATCACATACAGATACTGTTTGAAAAAGATCAAAAAGTGATTGAAAAGAGCTCTTGCCTGCAGAGTTTGCAACGCCCCTCCGGCCCCAGTGGAAACCACCTGGCCCCTTGGTTTCACTCCAGGCCTCCACTACCCCAAAAGTACTATGATATTCTGTATGTTGCCTACACACATATTACTGCCTTTCCTCTAATTCTTGACTGCAACAAAGGTTGAACAATTTATCATCTAAGGACCAATTCTCACCTAGGAGACACAACACAAGCAGGAAAATATAGATACTTAGTTGTTCTCTTCAGGAAACAAGGCCTTTTTCCTCTTTCCACTTTAATTTTAAAACAGCACTGTTACCTGCAGAAAGCCTAGTTCAAGTTCTACCCTTATTTAAAAAGAAGGGGAAATGTCCAACTGCAATTGTTATACCAATAACCAAGCCTCAGTATCAACAGTTGCAGATATCTCAAATAATTCTGCAGAGCTACACCAACCTACATTATCTGAGATCTGATCAAGTCTTTTAAACAAATAATAGTGGAAAAGGCACTGCCTCCTGGATTTTTTGTTACAGAGATATTAACCCAATGCTGCATCTTCCACTTCAAAGGTGTCATGTGCACTATTTCAAGCTGTTTTAATGTAATCAAACCTTGCTGATTTTGTGCATTCTTCAGTAATTATTCAGCATATAACATATATATATAGAGAGAGAGAGAGAGATTTCATAATAACTGTAGGCAAGCATTACACCCAACACTGACAGCACATCACAGATCAGCATGTGAATTCATTAAACAAAACACATGAAGGAGAGGGTAGAAGAAGTAAAAGAGACAAATGGGGCAAGAAGCACCTATGTTTAGTCAGTTGTGTAAAGGAATGGTAAATACATGTCCTGCATGATGACATGAGAGACTAAGAAAAATATGCATCTTCATGTAAAGGGAAAAAAGTGAAAATTTCATGGGTGTCTTCATTTAGGAATCAGCAGTGATCACACTGTTCACTGCAGAACTTACAGATACAACAACATCTTAGCCCACGGTGGGCAGTATCATAAGATCATAAGGGTCTTTGAATATGAAAATCAAAGAATGGGTGAGGCTGGAAGGGACCACAGTGGGTCATCTGGTCCAACCTCTCCACCTAAACAGGGTCATCCCAGAACACACAGGACATGATTGCCTGGATTACCCAGACAGTTCCTGAATATCCCCAGTGAGGGAGACTCCACAGCCCCTCTGGACAGTCTGTTCCAGTGTATGGTCACCTGCACAGTAAAGAAATTCCTCCTTGTATTTAGATGGAGCTCCCTGTGCATCAGTTTCTGCCCATTGCCTCTTGTTTTATTGCTTGGCAACACTGAGAAGAGCCTTCTTCCAGTCTTGACAACTCCCCTTCAGATTAAATTCAATAATATTCAGCAAAATTCTAAAGCAAATCGTAAAAGTTAAGGTAGAATAAAAATGGCATTTGAGAAACTCACAGAAGTTCAGTGCAGCAGTGTAGAAACTGAAGCAAACAACTGCTCATTGTAAATTAAATCAGTTAAATCGGAGAAAGGAAATTACTCACGAACAAAACATGCCATTAAACATCTTTTCAACATAAATAGTTCAACACTTGGCAGTCTGTGTCTGTCCCACACCAATATAATCACCAGTCCCCAGTTTCACAACTTCTCTTCCATGAGTGGCTAAAAGCTGCTGCTGTCTAGCTCAGATCATGAATCAGATCCACACCATGACTCAACACTGGGAATCTTGCTGTTTCATCACTTTGCTTTAGTTTATGTTAAAAAACCGAGATGGCTTTCCCAGTGACCACACAAAATGAACCAACTGTGTATTTGTAACTGAATAAAATGCATACACCAGGTCTGCACAGAATGGAATGAGAAAGTTTGGTGAGAAATGTAGTTTAATCACTTGAAGCTGTAATCAACTATGCTCATTTAAATGTGATTCAAAACTCTGAAGGTCCATTAAACACACCAGAACATCAAATACCCATTCTCTCAAGAGATCAAAAAAAAGTAACAAAAGCCAAAATTTCAAAGCAGTTTCAGCTGGAGAAGTAAAAATGACTTAGTGATGGCACCCATATCACAGGATGGGTGGAAATTAGAAGGCACCTCTGGAGATTACTTTTAGCTCAACCTCCCTGCTCAAAGCAGATTATTCACAACATTGTATATATTGAATGAAAGATAACTAAACCCCCAAATGGATAAACTGAGTATTGCAAAAACCTCAGATTTTTATGGCAGTGGACTGGAGGATGGTAGTAAACAGGAAATCAGGTCCTCTGAGAGTTTTTCATGGATTGAAAGCAAACACTTGAAATTTGAATTAGAACACTCCTCCCCTCTTTCCAGCAAAACAAAAAACCCCTTCAAACCCCATAAACATAAGAAAGCATAAAAAAGAAACTATTATTATATAAAACAAAGCATGCCTCAACTCAAACATCATAGTCCTTGCAGATTATTGTCAAGGGCATCCTTAAGAAAACATAATGCAGTAAAGCAGTATAGAAGACACAGAGTAGACATTACTTCAAAAACCTTTAGAAATAAAAACAAGACAGATGCAAGTCATGAACAGCACTTAGAAAAGCTGATGACAGACTAAATTCAATACAAAAATAGCATGGCTCTCAAAAAATGGACATAAGAGGTCCCAAAAGGCCTATAAAATCCAGCTAATTGCCTTGACAAAGTCTCAGCCACATTCTCCTGACCTCTCTCATTCACAGAAGAAGGAAAATATCATCTGAAGTGCATGAGCTCACTACTGTTCAGTTTTGGTTTTCTCTCTGATACTTTAGCTGAACTCTGTACATCCCATACTACATGTCACTTCAGACCACTGACCAGCAATTCTTCCAGCTCACTTTCTAGATCCTCCCACGACTGGAGGGAGGGAAAACAAAAGAATTCAATACACAGCTGAGAAAAAGAGCGCAAAAATTTAATTTGGAGCCAAACACAGATGCAGTGTCTTATTCACTACATCTTGCCTTTCATCATCTGAAAGGAGCCACTCTTGTTTTTCATTACTTGTTTTTCATCTTGTTTCCATTTCATCACTGATGTTATGGCTGCAGTATTTCTTACTGTAGGCAAAACAGGCGAGAGATGTCACAGAAGAAAAGATGAAGGGAAGAGCTAGCTCTTCATCAGGCAAAGTAATTGGATCATACCTGTCCTACACAGAAGTTTCTTAAGAGCAGTCTTTGCCAGGAAGGGAGAAAGGGGGTGAAGACAAAAGCCAACACAGTTTCCTTGGTGCTGGTTTAGCTGACATGACTTCAGAGCACGTGTACCATGTGCAAGTAAGTGGAGTTAAGTGCATAGCAAACTGATTGCACATGTTCTTAAGTAGTAGTTCACGAGAATTATTATTATCCTGAAACTACGTTACTGTTTTAACATTTTTAAATACAAACCATTACACTGTTAAATGGAGACATAATAAAATGCTGGAGAGTTTATTCTGCTGATGCCTAGCAACTTAGGGTAAATGTGAAATGCTTTATGAAAATGTTATATTATTACTGTGTCTTTCCATAAACCTGTGCATATATATCACCTCTTTTTAAGTGTGTGTTGAACATTTACAGATCTGTAATGGAACTGTAAATTGTTTTTAATTTGTCAACAATTTAAAGGGAAAAAAAGGTCACTGTCATTGTGTAACCCATCTTGCAGTCAGAAGTGGAAGTTGCAAAGGATTTTCCCTTCTTCAGATTTCTCTTTCTAGTGTTATTGGAGAGCTTGTCTTCTTGTTTAAATGAATTTCCTTTTAATCTCCTCTCTGAGCAGCTGGATAGATGGAGCCTCTTAAAAAATTCAGGATATCACTGTAATTGTAAATTGATCTGCTTCTGTGGCAGAAAGCAGTGTTCCTCAATCTAGGAAAGAGACTGTCTTCTCCAAGTTATTTTTCAGACAAATGATTAATTTGCAATCTCTCCTATTGTAATATCCTTTAATGAAAAACCACTTTATAAACAAATCTACTACTTTTTGGATTGTTTTGTTCCTGGCAACACACAGGAAAGGAAGCTAACTGCCAAAGGCAATGTGAAATATTTCCCAGTCAGAAATTTTTAAATTTCCTAAATGAGAGTTTGAGTCTACTTACATATGAACTGCAACTGTATCAGGACAACTAAAATGTACATATTCATCACTGCTTAAGTTCTGAATTAATGTAATATATTAACAGACACAGGAAAATTCCCCCACTGGTTTTTAACGGAGAGTTAATGTTGAAACACTGTTATGACTATGCAATCTTTAAAACAGACACGTAACTCATTAGGATCAAAGTAGGGGAAATTATCCATCTACTGTGGTGCTGAATCCACATAGCCTATTTGCCTTTGGCTCTTTGGTTATGAGATCTGGCATCACTTGGATTATTTCACCTAATCCATCATTAGCTTTCACGTGTCCTATATACCATGGAATAAACCTAAATTTAACAAACCCAACTCCCCATCAATTACCACACTGAATATATTACATGTCAGTACAGGACACAAAGATTAGATGTGCTGAATCACATCTTTCTTTGTGAAAATTCAGTATGTTTAGAGCACTTTTAACAATGCTGACTCCAATTGTAATAATTGTTCCTTCTCACTGATGACAGGCACTAATGCTCTGACCTTTATGTACAACACAGAGCTGCTAAACAGAATTAAAATATATAAGAGATACAAGTAACAGTGCCACAGACTAAAATGTGGAGTTTTTTAATTGCAATATTTGCCTGGATGGTGGAATCCTGTAAAATGACCTATTTTCCTCATATAATCCTGCCAGCAAACATTAGTTATTTAGATTAACTTTCTCCCTCCACATACACAAAGCACACAAAAAGGTCATTACTTACAACAAAAACTCGACACGCTGCTGTTGCGTTATCACAGCACCCTGACTTACCAGTCTTCCACAAATACACCGACGAAGTTTGAAATTCACTTTGTGCACGGGTGTCCCAGCTCGCCAGCAGCAGCAGCATCAGCAGCATCCCGAGAGCCGCCCCGCAGCGGGCGGGCACGGCAGGAGCCCCCGGCCCGCGGCGCAGCGGAGCGCTCCCCTCGCTCAGCCCCATGCCGCCTGCAGCCGCCTCCGGAACCCGCAGCACCGCCACCGAACCTTCCTCAGACGATCCTCCCCTCCTCAGAATTGCTTCGCGGGGAGAAAGGGACCGCAAAGCTCTCTCCCGCCGCTGTGCATGGCAGTTGGGAAGGAGAAGCTGTTTAACACCAGGGAACAATAGAGTCCTCGCTGGCGCTGGCTCCGGCTGCTGCTGCAGCAGCTCCTCGTGCCGGTATGGTCGCTGCTCTTCCATTCAGCGCTTATAGCATTTTTCCATCAGCTAAAAGCGAGACAGCTGTCCGCAGGGGGCTCCAGCTGACTGAGCAGGTTATCTTGCTCTGGGAGGCAGCAGCAGTCATTTACACCAGCTGGAGAGAGTGAGAGACAGAGAAACAGGGATGAGGAGAAACACAAATAGCCCAGCGCTGTAATCTCAGCGCAGAGAGTGACTGCAAAAGGCTGGCTTCCCAGACACGTCTCTCCCTGGAATATCCCAAATGATACACACGAAGAAGAAAAGAAGAAATCATCATCAGACATGCTTCAGAAACACAAGTCATTCGACCAGAACAGATATAAACAGAACAATATATAACAATTAAGAGAGCATCAGACATTTGTCCTGGTAACACTATGTACGCTGCATTAACCATTTTGTAAACAACAAAAAAATAAGTGATTACAGATGCATTGAACAGACAATTAAGACCATATGAAGGGAAATTGAAGAAAAACTAGAAAAAAAATTAAAAAACACTACCTTGTCTTGCATATATTTATCAAATCTATTTCAGGTAATGGCATACAGCTATCTGCTCTGAGGAAAGATGAATATGTGTGTATGATAATGTGTATGTATGTGTAAGCCCATCACCTCTGTGGTAGGCAAAGTGTGCACATAATATATAAAAGAAGATAACATCCTTTCTTATCCAGCAAGTATGTACACATAGATACATGCATAAACGTCAACTGTGTAATTTAAAATAATTTGAAGATCAAGTTATCAATCATTTTACATATGAAAGTATGCAGGCTACATTAGGCTGTCAAGATGGTACAAAAACGTGGAGAGAGACAAAGCTTTTTAAATAGGGATCTTTATCTCTCCCACCCACTAAGCAGTGAACAGACACTTTAACAAGCCTAAAGATTGGGCTTCTTACACCTATAAACTGCGAAGCAAATGAGGAATTTTAAAGAAAACCAATATCATATTCAGAAAGTTATATTAAAATTGCAAACAAAAATACACAGTAAGAGCACAGGATGCAGAGTTGAAAAATGATGGAGCTATTGTTGTTTAAAGAAGAAACCTTCAGTCAACCTCTCTTGGGACGCCTGTCATTTTGCACAACCTTCCCAGACTCAGCCTTTTCACATGCATTAGATTAAAATCAGTTGTGATCAAATAATTCCCAAGTCCTTGCCTGTTTAAATATTCTGACATCAGAGCAAATTAGCAATGTTGAAGGTTGCAAATTCGTCTTTGTTTACTTTCCACTCTGTTACGTCTCTAAGAGGGAATTAAAGGCTCAGGGAGCTATAGCACCATGAGGCTGTGATTAAGAGAGATAAGCAAGTGTGGATTACTGTTCCTCAGCTGTTGAAAAACAGGCAACAATCAGGAGATTATAGGTTGATAAGGGATACATAGAAAGCCATGATCTTAACAAATTTATAGCATCCTGATCCAGAACTTGTACCCTCAGCTAAAAGCACTTCAGGAGATACATTTTATTCACTTCTACATCATGCTGTTTTAGCTTTAGAAAGCATGGTTTCCTCTTCAGCCTTTGCCTTGTACTAGAGAGAACACTGATATAAACCAAAATTTTTTCTGAGTTCATTGATTTACATCAATTTTAAAGGTACATCTGTGTTAATGTGCTTAATCACACGCACATTATTTAACAAACTGTGCAGAGGTACTTGGGAATATTCGACATAATAAAAATAATGCCAGCTTCACAATTTATGAAAAGTAGGATTAAGAATCTAAGGGTTTACAGAAGTTTTAAGAACCTCAGGAAATCTATGACAATAGCTGTATTGACTTGCATACTTAAAACATATGTAGCTTATATATTCCTTTGAAAAAATAAGAATAAACATTGGCTTTTTAGCCAGAGCTATGCATGAGAGGAAGACTCAAGTTTATAGAGAGAGTAGGGGAAAAGGCACCCTTTTCAGAGTTATTAAATACAATGGATTCTATCTGGAATTTTTAATGAATGTATAAAGAAAGCCTCTGAGAATATTTTGTACGTGACTCAGATCATCTGGAAACATCATCAGGGAACAGATCATCCATGTAGTTGGCACAATGAATCAAAGTGGGTTTTGACAGCAGAACAAAGCAGCATCATGAGAGAGAGTAAGCACATGTACACAAACACTCAAATATTTTCTTATATTTGTGCAACTATAGAACTGCATGTTTCAAAACCATTAAAATATAGATTATCAAAGTAAAATATTTTCACTTTACTTTTCATGGTTTTACCATTTTATCAGTCAAAAAAATCAATGAACCACAAAATAATAACTCCACTTTATTTTCTGACAGAAGATATAGTGAATTAAAATTGTTCAGAAATAGGTCGCAGAGACAAAATGCAAGGAATATTTATTATGCAAAAGTATTTGTGTGTCTGGAAAAAAAGAGGATTTCTGAAGAGCTGGTTTTGGGACTCAGTTGCTTATGCCTTACATGCACTCATCTTTTACTCAGGATAGGGAAAGGCCAGTGATTCCCCAGGCCAAAGAGTAGGCTGGTGCCTGAAGACAAACACCAACAACAACAACCTCACCAAACTAACCGCAGGAATTAGACTTCTCAAACAAGAGGGAATATATCCTGATTTTAAGTTTTAGTGGCTGTCAGCATCCCTTTCTGGGAATGCTGTTGTTAGCCATTTCCAGTGTACCTGATGCCCTGTTATCCTCTCCCATTTGGTACAGTGAACATGGGACCTCCCTCCAGTGCACTATTTCCAGCCTACTGGCAATCTTCTAATATATACTTAACAATCATAATTTATTGGTTGTTTATGGCTTAGACATTCCCAAATATATGGTTAAGTATTTCTGAGAAGAAGCCTCTAGACAAAGCATAGAAATAAACTACAATTGACATTAGTATGCATATCACAAACTTAATAGGGCAATTGTTGCTTCTTAGAGCACCAACCTATGAGCCTCAAGAGATAGAATTATATATTTAGATGTAGAGGTGGCACTTGGGGGTATGGTTTAGTGGTGGACTAGGCAGAGATAGGTTAGTGACTACTCCATGATCCTAAACATCTTTTCCAAACTAAATAATCCTATCATTTTATTTGAGGCACAACAACTACAAGAAGTCTGTAAACTACTCAAACAAATCATTGACAACTTAGCAAATTTCATTTCTCTTCAAAAAGTATGACTAACCTCAAAGATCTTTATCAAAATGACAAAGTGTTAGTCATGAAATATTCCAATAACTTTGCTCACATTTCCTAGCATTAAAGAGTTAGAGGATGACAAAGTAAGCATGAAATACCTTTTGTTTTTTGAAGAGGGAAATGAAAAGATACATATTTCAATATAGAATCAGGCTGGCAGTATTCCTCTGCTACCAGGCAGTCCCATGCTCACACCCTTCTCTTTATGAAAAGCCATGAATCAAAGCTTGAGGATCATATTACCTTATATCCTGATGATGTTGTATTTCTACACATAGTAAGGCCAAAAAGCATGCAAAGATTACTAAAAATATACACACATTTGTTGCTAGAGTAAGCAATACACAACAAAGAGCAATGCTCAGCATCACTTTCTTCTGCCTTCAATTTCAGACTGGTCAAAACAGAAACCTTTAGAGAAGTTTCAGGCAATTTTTATAGATCTATATAAGATGTTTTACAAATTCTACAACTGCACTCCAGAAAACCATCTCTGCTGCATAAATACTAGACTAGTACAAAAAAACCCTCCAGAATGAATACTAGAATAGCCCAAATTCTAAAGAGTGAAAAATGTTTTATTTCTTGTGCAGAAAAGTGAAGGTCCTCTTCATCTGAACTGTGCTAGTTTTGGTTGAGCTGCAAGACCTCTCCCCACTTCTTAGGTATGAAAATAACAAATATTGCCAAAAACAACTAAGTCATCTATCTCTGATTCATTTAGCTCTATGGTTATAATGAATTTATTATAGCAAATGCCCACTGGATAATAGAGTACCTAATATTTCTGATAAGTATTCTAAATTTGTAACATGCTGATCTGGTTCTGTTGCCATATGAGGTAGGATGTCCTTGGATATATCCATTTCATAGGATGTAGCGACATGGTTGCTCCCCTAACTTAGAGAAGTTAGGAAGGTACAGTGTGTTCCCTTATATGTATATTTCCTCGTAATATCCATGATCTAAATAATTCACATAGCAGTTAAAATAAGCTTTTGTTCTCTTCATTCCCTGACAAACTCATGGGCCAAAAATTCTAGTTCTGCACTGTGTGAGAGCCTGACATTCATGAAGACATTTTAGTACAGTTGCAAGCATATTGTAATAATTCTCTTCAGATGGGACCTGCAAAAATTTTGTTAGATATTGAGTACTTCAGGATGGAATAAGCTGTACATGGCTATTTTAATCTTTGCTGCACAACATTAAGAACTCGTTACCAGATTCAGAAGGAGTCTATTATTTTTCTTTATAGCAATGCTAAGGATCCTAGTCAGGGAAGCCACAAAAATGTGCTAAAATGAAAAATCTAAAAAAAATTATGCTAATTTTTCAAAATATACCTGCTCCAGTCTTTAAGTCCAAAATTGCACATGCTGTGCAAAACTTGCAGCTGAAGTTATTGTTTACGAATCCTAAACATATGGCCTCTAGGTGTCACACTCGACCATGTCATGCTATTGGAAATTTCTATTTTGCTTTCAAAGCAGGTAAGAGGTCTTGATTTTACCCTTTCAGTGTTTTTATGCCACATCTCCTTTGTAAACTTGCGATTTTTAAACAAACAAGCAAAAGCCACCCAGCCTCTTTCATACAAGTAGTACTATTATTTATGGTATTCCCAGAATAACTGTTTTTGCAAACATTAGAGGTATCACAATGCCTGTCTGTTGAATTTGTTTCATTCTTTTAGATTATGGATTTGGAGAAAAAATTATGAACATTAAGAGTTATATGTGTGAGCTGTAGAGAAGTAAGAAAGCATTACATGTACAAAGTGACTGGAATATATTAATAATGCACACAAACTCTTCAGTGTTTCCAGACTACTACAAAAAATTGCCACAAGCCAAAGTTATTTTTGAAAAATTATTGAAGATTCTACTTACATGAATGATTAGAAACATCTCATCATCTAGTTCTGGTTTTATAAATTCTTTGCTTTTTTAAGTTAAGATAGCAATTCTTGGACTGATCTATCTTTTTTTAAGGTTCTCATTTTATTTTTTCATTATACTGGAGAGCAAAGGGTGGTGTTTGTTTGGTTTTTAATCTAGATATTTTCCTAGTCATTCCTTCATTGGTACAGGGTGGGTTTTTCAATTGCAAAAGAAAAAAAAAAAGTAGGCAACAAAATCAACATCCTTGGCATGAAATAGTCACAGAAACCAAGTATTCTTTGTAAGGAGAGCCCACTGAGGTACAGACAGGATGTCTAGAAATGATTGCTGGGAGATCAAGGTAGAAGAATTCAAGTAAGAAATCAATGAATTTATCAAGGATGGCACTCAGCTTTGGATCAAGATACATGACGAAAAACTGTATTTACCATCTTCGTTTTCAAGAAAAATGTTAGTTTTGACTTGGTAATGTAACCAAAGGCTACTGGGCTAAACAGATCAATATCACAGTGAAATGCAATGGTCCAAGAACTGAAGAAGGTCAGATTAAACTGCCTAATTTTACTTTCTGGCTTTAAACTGTGAATTAACCTTGTCCTTTCTGCCCAGATTACACTGGCTTCAATGCCAACTACATGAAGAAGATCCTATCCAAAGATGAGAACTGACTGGAAGATCAAAACTGGCTCCATTACTTTTTCTGCCTTAATGAAAAAGGGAAAAAAAAAAGCACGAGGGAAATGGTGAAATTTTCACTTAAAAACTTTTGGCAACCCCTGTTTTGGGGAAAAAACCATCATTTGTGCTGGGAATGATCAGTGTGCTCTTCCCATCACAACCTCCAAAAAGAAGCCTGCACAACCTAGAACTATTGTAAAATACAGGTTCACCAACGAGAATATTGCATCTGACTTCATGTTCTCAGAAGGCTAAATTATTACTTTATTATACTATATTATATTAAAGAATACTATATTATACTAAAGAATACAGAAAAGATACTTACTGAATGCTAAAAAGATAATAATGAAAACTCATGACTCTTTCCAGAGTCCCAACATTGGCCCTAATTGGCCAATGAGTCAAAACAACCCACACCAGAATCCAATTAGGCAATCACCTTTGGGTAAACAATCTCCAAACACATTCCAGACAAGCACAACACTGGAGAAGCAAATAAGAATTGTTTTCCTTTTCTCCGAGGCCTCTCTTGCTGCTTTTCAACTTCCCAGGAGAAAAACCCTGGGTGAAGGAATTTTTTCAGAGAATGTGAATGCCACACTGGAACCTCCTCTGTAATTGTGATCCCAGTATACAGTTGCTTACAGAGTGCTGAGGGGAAACAAAATAAGATTGGGTGCAAAAGTGGAACATAATGGTGGCCTCTAAGTCACTAGGATAGAAAGCTTGGAAAATAGTGATACAAAGAGCCAAGAAAACAGGCTGAAATCAGGATAAGAAACCTAACTGGAGGAAAAAAAAAAGACTGCAAGGAAGTAGGGACAACCAGAATTTGTGTGGGTGTGCTATAGACCGTTTATTCTTTCAATGCATTAGTTGTGGATCTACAGTTTGTACAGGTATGTGAATCAGACTGCACAGAATGGAGACTTTTTAATCTAACTATAGTTACTTCAGTTTCAGAAGGCCCAATAGGGACTTCACTAATGGACAAAACCAACCAATCCAGTTGACCATAATTGCCGTTTACTTTTTAACTCCAAGCCAAATATACTAGATTTTCCAAGAGGTAACCAAAATAGAGTATTTTAATGGATCTTTCCAAGTCAAATCTGTTCCTCCAATGCATGCATGTACTTTTGAAATTTGTGTTCCTAAAATCAATGGGAACAGCTAGCCCCCATGTCTAGCATGCACTTAGACGGAAAATAAATGTTTGTCTAGAGAACAGACTCACTGGAGAAAAACAGTGGTTAAAACTCATAGTTTTAAATGCAAATAAGCAAAATTATTCTCAGGACCTGAAGAGCAGGCAGGGAGATTTCAAAGACACAATGGAGAGGTAAGTACTGAAATCCCTGGCAAAAGGGGAGCAGAAAGAGAATGAAATAAACAAAGAAAATCAGTGCCCATTATTGCTTTTGAAAATCCTCTCCAAGGAGAGCTTAGTAATACGCACATACCAAATCACCTTAAACAAAAGCCACCTTCTGTCAATTTTAAAGCTTTTCCTTATTAAAATCCTATTGATTGATCATTCTTCATCTAAATGTCTGACAAGCCAATTTCCATTTTCAAGGAGGGAAACGTTGGTCTTCTTTTTCAGGCCATAAATCACTCAAACATTCTGTTATCAATTCTCAAATTAGTTAAGTAATACAAATTAATAAGAAAATTAAACAAGGCTGATTTCTTTAGTGAGTTGTTTCATTGGTGCAGCTTTTTTTAACTTAACCACTACACTCAGTGATTTCCAGAAATGCACAGGCTCAGTAGTAGTGACAAACACAATATAGGTGGAAATAGCTTTTAATGACTTGTTAATTTCTTAAGAGTCCTAATTTAGCTGGCCAAAAGTACAGCTGTGTGTTTTGTGCTGGCTTCAACAGAAGAATAACAAGAGGAATGTAACTTCAGTAAACTGATTAATGTATCCCACACCATTCAGACACAGGGTAAGTTGAGGTGAGATTTAAACTATTCTAAATTAATAAATAAGGTTCAATTGGGATTTGTTAACTTAATCAACTCTAAGATAGAACCCCATTTTATCATTAATAATATTACTTTGCAGAAACATAAGTTATCATTAAAGTTACAGCCCTAAATATGGTATCTCAAAATAAAGCCTGTAATGCTATACTAATACTGTAATAAGGCCTCTGTAATACTATCTAAAACTTTACAAGTCTGTTCCATCTATCATACTCCCATTACATGGTAGTTGCTTTAACTGGGAGATGGAAGGCAAACCTGTTCCTACTGATCAATCTTACTATTGAAAACTATAGGTCACTCATTAAAGTCAACTCTGGAGCAAACTACAATGCAAAAAGTAAATCTAAATAAGGAAGGCCACAAAGTTAGCAAATTCTAAGTGTATATTAATCAAAGCAAGTTATCATTTCAGAACACACAGACTGCAAAATTCTGAGCTGTGTTAACAAAAACTCCCTTTCTCCTAAGTGCTGCCTTTTCTTCCCCCCCCGGTGGCTGAGCACCATCCTCACCTCTATTTCATTACACCGATATTTCTATGGCAAAATAAAGCAAGTAGCCAAACCTGTGCACCAAGATACCTGATATCATGACTACACATAATTTAATTTTCTGCATATACATCACAATGCATTTAATATATTCTGTGTGCTGCTGAAAAATGTATCCTAAATTATCAGCATTAGCATTACAACTAAAGCCTCATTAAAAGGGAACAAGCCAAGCTTAAGGGGATGTGAAACTCTGAGGATGAGAAAAATCTTCATAAAATTGGCATCATTGCTTTCCCCTGTGATGACAAAAGACAATATAACGTGTTTTCTCCAATCATTATCACATTTGGGTATCTGAAAATAGGATTGAAAGTTTTCCAGTTAACTGTTAGTGTGAGCTCTGGTACTTCCACAGGTTTTTCCTGTGAGATTCCAAACAAACTTTAGTCTAAATAACCAACAGTGGCATCTATACGCTCCCTGCAGAATATACGACAGCTTCATTTGATATACTGCTCACTGAAGGAAGAAATGGTGTGGAGGAGATTCTCAGCGACTGAACTATTACTGAAATATTATAGAAACCTGCAAAGCAGTTGTCTCTAGATCAGCATGCAGTTCAGTCGTTACCGTCCAGTTAGATGAATAGAGCATGATTTCCTCGGGACAAGGAAATTTAATTTACACAGATAAAGTGAGGTGGAGAGCATTAGAAATTCAAAGTGTGACTTTGAAACCACTATGGCAATGCTTGAATGATGCTGAGTTCAGGTAAAACAACAATCTTAGTTCAGGTAAAGAGATAGACATGATTTACCAGTGGGGAAAAAAAAATAAAAAGATACATCATGTATAAAGCGGAAGTCAAACTACACATAAAAACCTGTTTCCTAGATGTATCAATAGGAAAAAAATAAGTTATTATGTTTTCATATTAATGATTTAAATACATATATTAAAATTAATATGTTAACTAGATACTAACACAATTTAAATTCTCTTAGCCCCCATATATAAATACAGATACAACAGACAACTTCAGTTGTCTGGCTGATATATCAGTGCCTAAGTATAAGGTTACTTTTCTAAGACATCCCACACAGTGAAAGGAAAATAGCAAATTTTGCAATATGTTGCTAAAATACCCTCACCACCAGGTCCACCTCCACCCACTTCCTGCAGACACTTCTACATATGCTGAAATATTAATGTGTCCATCAGACAGATTGGCTCAGAGGTATTTTCAATCCTTAAATATGTACAAAAGCTATTTCTAGTATATTACTACTTAGTATTTTTTCTTTATGAACTCCAAAACCAAATAATTCAGATTTTCACACAAAGAAATATGAAGAAAACAAAAAGTATATTTTGCTTCATCCAAAAGCTGTTAGAAAACCATTATAAGCAACCTGCTTTGGAAACCTTGGAGGATAACTGAATGTTAAATCCCAGATCATTTTGGTCCTTTCTTCTTTCTACAGATATACAAGCAAAACCATAACAATGTACAAGTTTGCCCAAATCTGATTATTGTACATGGTCTTATCTAAAGGAAGTTAAATATCTTATGATCTCTGATTGCATCTTAAATACTGAAACTCACTGAACAGCAGGACACATTGTACCTCAGTAAGGCTTAAGGAGGGTGCAATTCAATAAATTCTGCTCCTGTAAAGCTACAGGGTTGCCATAGCAAAGTAATATACTGACAGGATTCAGGAAAGAGCTATTATGTCAAACACTTTAAACATGCATATGCCTACACCAAATCCCCTCCCTGTCAATAACTGGTTGACTGGCAGCCAACAAAATGCTTGATTTCCAACCTTGTGAATCAAGATTTTTTTAAAATATAAAACTTAATTATATTGAGTTATTTGATTGCAGTGATCTCTGAGAAAAAATATTCTTGATTTGCAGATAGGCAGTTTGACAGGGCTTCCTCTAAACTCCCAATACTTAATTTTCATATCTGAAGGGACTGGTGAAGTATAAAAGATGTTCCCTGCTTCTGTTAAGAGTTCAGGCTTCTGACTTCATATCCTAAGTTTTCTAAGTGCATACATAATTTTGACACAGGAAAGAACCACACACCTTGAATCTTTGGTGGAAAGGAGGAAAAAAATCTTCCAATCTCTCACATACATGCACAATGAAAATTGCTATTATCTTTGGTCAGGACGAAATAAATATCTTCTTTCCACCAAACATTTAAAATTTTCAAGGAGATCTATTACAGGGAGGTTTTTGCAGGGCTGTCTTTGTAAGGAATTCTAGAGAAAGGAAAAATAATTGAAATGTTAATAGGGGATAGCATTTTCACTACATTCATGGTTTGTACATAATTCAGAAATCCACTCTTTTTTTTTCCCCATTTGAAAAAAAAAATTGCACTAATTCCCTTTCTCTTCTGTGTTTCATATTCTGTTTCAGGTTCCCATGCTTATGCTAATCTATAATTTCAAGTAGTGATCTTCACACAATATCATAATGAAACAATCAAAAATGAGTTTCTTTGGCTTTGTATAATGGAATACAGAAGACTCTATTCATTTGATTTCAGAATGGATCATTAGCCACTGTATTCTTAAACCATTTAAGAGAAATAATTTGAAATCAAACAATAAATAAACCTAATGCATACCTCTAAGCAGAAAGTAATTAAAACAGATAGGAAACATTTGTTTTATTGTTTCTTTCCCCCCCTAAATTATGATTTTTGCAACAGTTCTTAAAAGGCTTTCACTTAAACTGCACTGCAAAAAATGAGATCATATTCATTGTATGCTCTTCATTAACTCAACTGATGGTGTTTTAATTCCTACAACATACAGAGTCTGATGTTCTTTTTGTAATTTGACATAGCTAGAGTGTGCTGAGAATAATTAGCTTCACTATCACAGAACAAATGGCTTCTTTGCAAAGCACACACACCATTTTTTAACAAAGGTTCTTGGAAAACTTTGAAAATATTTCTTGTCTTACACAGAAACAACTCTTTCATTATTAATTAACTTTTCTGTATCCTGATTTTCCCTAATGAATTAATAATCCATGTTCTATCTGCTGGTAAACACTAAGAACTAAAAGATAAGAAATGACACTTAGCACAAAGTGTTATGTCTGCTCTACTGAAACACATTGGATTATAAACAGTAAATGCAATCTAAAAGACTAACGATTAATCAGAGAGACAACAGCAAGGAAATTCATTACAACTTACCAATTCATTACAATTTCATTACAGATTATTAAACTATGATGGCATATTGCCTAAGACTCCCCATAGAAAGCCAAACACCACACTTATAGTTTGGTGAACATATTATGTTAACATATGTGGGTATATAAATGAACTTAAACATTTACAATATTCAAAAATATTGTTCTACTCAATCTATTCTCAGAACTACAATATGGTATCCATGATGTCACATCTGGAAATGTGCTTTATGTTAAAATGTTATGAACATCAGTACAGGCCATGAATCAGCAAGTGCCAGGATAACACCTGACAGTCAGTAAAGGTGCAACCCAATGCCAGTGTGGGCTGATTTCACCGGTCGTCTGTGGCTGCCTGGCTAACACACACAAACACACACACATACACACAGAGATTGTGGGGAAGTACAGGTTAGACACAGACCCAGCAGCTTGCAGATGCAGAGCGCCCAAATCTAGAGAAGCATAGGCTGTCACTAATCCAGTGCCCAAAGCCCGACTCTGGGACCAGCCAGAGAGAACACTGCCTTCTCTGCTCTCCCCAGCTCAGTTGTGCCAAATCACTGCAGTGCTAAGTGGGGCATGTGTCAGGTAACTTTCAAGACATGCGTGTTTGTGTTTGCACAAGTGAGATTTCCTGCACAGAGCCCTTCCTTCCTTTTTGGTCCACTAACAAATCGAGCACAACAGCCTAGAGTTCAACTCCTCCTCTTCCCATCACAACACAGTCAGAATCTTCTCCCCAGATGCTGGTATTTTTTAGTTCCCCATGCCAGAAATAACATTTAGACCTTATTGCATTTGCTAAAACCCTAAAGCAAGAGAACTAATCCTACAGTCCAAGAACAAGCACTGGAATATCTCTTATTCCTTATTCCCCACACCAATGATATCCAAGGTGTTTTTGCAGAAGTAGTATCATTAATCTCTTAATGTGATAACATAACTGTGTAGGCTCCATGAATTAGACATAGTCATTGGCATTTAAGCAAATCACACCTCCTTGAACATCATCCAGATGGGAGAAGGCAGTTACTGTGATCTTCAAAAAAACCATGCAATGCTAATGTTGCATCCAGAAACAGTAATTAGGGTGGGGTTTTTCTCTGACTAAAATATGAGTATCATTATCATGGGATACAGCAGTAATGCCAGCCTATTCTCATGAAGTTTCAAATTACTTGGGCAAGAAAAAGAGAAACAAACTCCAACAATACATAAATGAGAATGATTTATAGAACTGAATAGAGTCTTCAGACCTCCTATGTAAAGAAAAAGAAACACCAACCTGACCTAGGGACAGTAGATAAACTGAGAAAGTTTATAATGTTGAGATTTAGTCACCTGTACATAAAACTAGCAAACCAAATCTGATTTTTCTGTAACACCCTGACATTCTACACACACCAGGTAAGAAGTTTAGAAACAAAATCAAAACACAAACGAAACAACAGCAACAACAAAAAACAGAAACAAAACTTCAAAACCCAACCCAACCTTAACCAAATGTCTCTAAACCCCAAACCCATCCAGAATATAACCTTGAGACAAGCACAATAGTGGCAGGCGAGCACAGTCACGCTCTGAGCCAGCCCCTCAGCACACGAGGTACAGTCCTACAATGCTGAAATGAACACTAACCCTCAGCACCTTGGACAGAGGCTTTTCTGCGCTATTCGTTCACTTAATGGAGCCCAAGGACCATCTTGACAGCTTACTCCTTATTCTTACATCAGTATTTGGCAGTTAATACACATGCACAGCCAGTAAAACACAGATGAACTGGGATAAGCTTTAGGTCATCCATTCCTTGGTACAGACACCAGCAAAGGCTAAGATTATACTACTTTTTTTCACATTCATCAGAGAGACACTGTAAAATTATAACCCTTAAAACTTCCTAACTATTTTACAGGAAATAAAATATTGTCTTTGAGCTGTAGTCCTGTTGTCCACAGAAGTCAAATTATTTATTTTGCTATTTCTCCTTGATACGCCAGAAGAAGTCATACTACCAAATGAACAAAAAATAAATTGAACAGCTGGATGAAATTAATTCAAATAATAGAATAATAAAATATTCAGAGTTTGAAGGGACCCACAAGGAGCACACAGTCCAACCTGTGGTCCAAAAATCACACCATGTGCAGAAGAGCATTGCCTGAAAGCTTCATGAACTCTGCCAGGTTTGGTGCTGTGTTCACTTCCCTGGGGAGCCTGATCCAGTGCCCACCCTCTTGGATAAGAACATTTCTCTAATATTCAGCTTAAGAAACCCCTTACACAGTGTCCTGCTATTCCCTTGGGTCCTGCCACTGCTAACCACAGAGAAGAGATCAGTGCCTGCCCCTCCACTTTCCCTCATGAGGATGCTGCAGATCATGATGAGGTACTCATACTTGATAAAAATCTATTAAAATACAATTGTTTTAGTAGAGGTGAAAATAACATATACATTTCCATCCTGATTAATGTAATAAAGTATTATCAAAGTTGTGAGAGTTTATGGAAAGGAGATCAGAAATCCAAGTCAGTACAGTATCAGTGAGTCTACCTTTAAAAAACAGAAGAAAAGCCCAGCATTGAAGAACAAGATTGCTTGCAGGGTCTTCCCTTGGATGGCAAAATTTGTCACATTTATAATAAAACATTACACTACTTCTAAGATGAAAGCAAAGGGGGAAAGGAAAAGTTATTATTTTAACAATATGAAACAACTGTGATTTTATTGACTCAGTTTAATTTGTTATTCTTAAAACCAATGTAAGCACAGCTAAATTTAAACCTCTAATTATCATGTAGATTATATTTAGATGAGACATAGGAGAAATTTTGCTGATGTTCATTGCAAGAAATCAATATAAAACTAAAAGAAAAAATATTTCAAAGATGCTCTGAAAAATAGACTTAAAAACTACTATTTGGATCCACCTGCAGGCCATTTCTGAAAGACTGTAGCTGAGGGGATGAGACAGCAGGGAAACCCATTCAAGCTGATCCAATTTAGATATGCAAATTTTATCTTGTGTGTTTGAAAAGAACATTATGGCACAGGATAATTTGCACCTTGAGTTCCAAAGAATAATATTTCTAATCTAATGAAAACATGCCTCCATTGTTCACTTTCCCACTCTCCAGGTTCAGGCCAATCTACTGCCCTCGTACCCATTTGAAACTGCCCACGAATTTTTTTTTCCATATTTGAAACAATTAATTAACACGAAAACAAAACAACAACAAAACAACAACAAACCCACAAAACAGAAAGGGGAAAAAAAGGAAAATAGGTATTCATGTTTGTAGTTACCTGGAAAAAAGCACTGTTACAAGTGGCTGACTGATGAATGATACAACATACAATAGTAATGGGCCTAATGTAATTTCCACTCTAGAGATGAAATGCTAAATGAAACAACTGCAGTTTAAGATCACATGTTTGACACAATGCAGTGTTACATTTTTATTGTTGTCTTTATTTTTTCCAAATAGTGATATTAGCTTAGTGGTAAACTTTCATAAAAGCTGCACATGTTTTGGGATGTTTCAGTGGGAACATCATTTCTAAATCACAACATTAATAGACACATCAATTCCTACTGGAGCAAATGAAAATATGTGAACTACAGTATCAGAAGTGTAACTTGTACCTAAGTAATGCTTATCATTATAATACAATTCTACAATTTTAAACCCAAAGAGAAATATATTTAAATCACCCAATTCATAAAAATTTAAGCGTAAATTAAAATGTTAAAATCATTGCAAAAACCCTTGATTTTTGTGAAATTCACATTTCAGATGTGCCTTTAATTTAAAAGGGGAACAATGCAGTTACACTACGTTAAGAAGCACATTTTGAGGTAAACTGAACATCTTTGTGGAACCCCTCCCACTTCAAACAGGTACAAGATTTATCTCACATTCATCCACTCTGTTCACAATGGTAATAAAACAACTAACACTAAGTATTACTGAAGATAACAGTTACAAGTCCTTTATCCATTAACCCAACTATACCTGACAGTTCGTTAACAAAGGTTAAAAAAGAAAAACAAAGACTTTAGAAAGAAGTTACTTCCAGATTCACTACATATAGCTGGTCAGACTGACAGCTTATTAAAAATATAGCTCTCCAACTACAAATCCCAAACAGGAGAGATTGGTAGCAACAGAAGTATGGAAGCTTAAATTCCAGGAGTATGTCTGCCTCCATCACACTGCCTCTTAGTTAAGATCAAAGTAATTTTGTAATATGTAAACTTCATAGTTACAGGTCATGTAAACAAAAATGCAATTAGAAGACAGACCAGCAAATAAAAGGTTAATCTGCTGAAAAACGAGCTTAATGGAGGACTCCTCCTCTGCTCTCTGTCCAAAACAATTACTGGAATGGCCCCAGTCCTGACATTAGTGGGAGCTGGCACAGACTGTGAATCAGGAAATCAGCACAGGAAAAGTGCAAGACCTACACTTGTGCTGTCCAAAACAGAAGAGCCACAAAAATAACTCCATAACAGTAAGTTTGAAACACCTCACTAAACAGTGCACAAGAATGAGAGTTCTGAGGGTCCTGCTCTGCCATGGCTTGGGGGACAAGGAACGAGCTGAAGGGACTCAGCAGCAGCAGCAAGCAAGAGTGTGGGCTGTGCTAAAAGAGCCCTCTGTGGGAGGGGGCCTGGAAATGGAAATGCATCAGGAAAACTTCCACTCTCCATCAGATCACAGCTAAACCTGCAGTGTGCTAGAGAGGCTGGACTTTGGCTTCAGAGGAGATACTGCTCTATCACAAAGTGTTATGTTAAGAGTACTTTCATAAAACATCTTTTTATTTTGTGCCTGATTCCAAATTGCTACCTTAACCATAGTGGAAGTTTGATAAACATGTAGGGCTGAGAAAATTCAAATACTTCAAATTTGATGAAGTCATTCAGAAATTTTCACACTTTGAAAAGGCACAGAGGACCTAAGTTGTAAGAGCACTCCATTTGTATGGGTTAAAGAATTCACTTGACATCCCTTTGAGTCAAAAGCACTTAGCCACATGGTTGCAATAAGAACTCCATCATTCCAGCATCCCTCAACTGCTTCCTCACCTCTGCCATTAGATTTTTTTCAGCTGGGACTTCTGTGTCTGTGATGCAGGATTTTGAACCCAGAAAATGCTTCAGCTAAATTAATAATTTCAAAAATAAAAATGTCTTTTTTGTGCATGTTAAACTTTATAAAAGATGAAAGTTCCCAGATATTTCAGTCAGCACTAGGATTCAGAAACTACCAAAATAACACAACATATTTATACAACCTATGAGAGTACTGGCAAAACATGTATCTTACTATACATCACAATTTGCATTTCTTCTATTTAGACATCTCTTTTATATAATTTTGTTTATACAACAGGTTAATTCTGTATAGTTTTTATTTTTTTTCAAAATCCTATTACAATTAACACTTTCCTTTCCTACTTTAAAAATAGCCCTCCCTTTCCTGTTAAATGTGCTTTCCAAGTAGGTTGGAACATTAATTTCCTCTATATATTTGTCATAGGGCAAGGGAAGAGTAAGACCCAAGATTTAAAAACAAATCCTTTGACAGGAAACAAACTCCTCAACTGAATTAATAGGTTACTTAAATGTTATTATACCAACTTATGTAAGTAGCAAAACACCAAACCACAGTTAAGAGGGAGGAAAATTCCTCTGGGGGGAAAAAAAAGTGAGGAAAAAAAATCTTCTTGAAAACAGATTTCACAGATCCACCTATTGCATATTAGTGTGTGATAAAAATAAAACAAGGAAGGTGGACGTAGAGACAGATTTTCTTGAATTCCAACTGCATTCCGTGTTTCAACATACATCATAAATAAAAAAGGAAATTCAACACATTCAAAATGTTTCTAAACAAAGCTTTCATTCACTTCAATCCTCTCTCCTGTCATTTAAAAATGATCCTTCTAAGAATAAATCGTGAAATCTTTACTTGAACTCCAGGGAGAGATTTATTCCAAGCTGAAAGACAAGAATTTGAATTAGATAAGTCAAAACTCTTGTTATAGCTACCACTTTGGTATTTTATGTGGTTCTTAATTCAGAATAGCTGTTCACCAATTCACAATAGCTGCTCACCATTGCCTTTCAAATCTACCAGATTATCCAGCCATAAGAACACTTGCAGCCCAGTAAATATTTGCAGAATAGCCTCTGTTTTGGTGATTAACAATCCATAAAGAGATTTTAAGCAAAGCTGTCAGTTTAATCTGGAAGGGCTTTGCATCCACTATGCCAGACTGACTCGGACAGTTTTAGTAGCAAGGCAATGATGCAGCTCCAGCATCTGAACGAAGGCAGTGCATTTGTAAGAACCCAGGGGAGTTACAGCCCCATTTACTCCATCTGTGATACACCATGGGGGAAAGAGAAGCAAGGTTTACTATGTACTTATCTACAAAATATGTTGTCAAGCACTTATTTTCAGTACACAGAAGTAAGTATAATGTTTGGAATGAGTATAAAACATCTGGAATATGATTATTTTCAGCACAAATAAGCAATATTTTCATATTCTGACATGAAGAGTTTTTATTACAGTCATTCTGTGTAATTTCTGAGAGCAATAGTTTTTATTAGAGCTGACAGTGCATTTCTTCATAGTGAAGCCACAAAGGTTTGCCCCTTTACAAATAAGCAGATCATTGTGGCCAAACCAAGATAAAACCTCCAAGATCATTCAGACCAATGTCTGGGTTATTCTTGCCCTGCTCTAGTTTCTACCTCCTGTTTTCCATTCACTATTGCACTGACAGAGGAAGAGAATAACAACAATAAGAGAAGTTGCTCCTGGCTTTATACAGCAGGACTTCACTACACTTACATATATACCTTACAGTACTCCCCAGCTAAGGACATCTTTCCACCTTACCTGTGCCATTGGTGAAGGGTCATACTACCCTGGCAGCAATCTGACTCCAATGGACAGCACTCTACTCTTAGGGTGACAAACAACAGAACTTGATATACACAATGCATTTTCTAAAGTGAAGCAGAGCAAAACCTTTTTTTCATTTAATGTGACACAGCTAGAGAAATGCACAAAACACAATCCTTATCTTTTACAATAAGCTTGAAACTGAAGCTGCTCTCCCAACATTAGCAAAGGTGATGAACCCGAAGTATTTTCAAGTTAAATTTGTCATCAATCTGTTGGCAGCAGAAAGACAGAATTCTAATTTAATGAAGCCACAGTATATGTCAGAATTCGACCTATTTTCTCCAGATTGAGGTGAACATGCTATGTTTAAGTAGACTGCTTAGATATTGGCTCTAATACCCAGCAAGCTCAAGTAAATATGCACAAATAAATCTGCAACAGAAAAGCTGCGTTATAGTAAAGTGAACTGATCTACTGTCATATCTCAATGTTTTCAGTTTGATAAGACCCTAGAATTTCCTTTTACCAAAAAATAATAGATCATCTGAAAAGAAAGAGACAATGAGGAAAAATTAACCAAAACAATGGCTGAAATAACCTTATTTTTGTGGAACAACTCATAAGCTGGTCATATTATTGGTTATTTTTGGATATTTTGACTAAAGAGGCTGAACACTTCCTACTTGCCATCACAGCATTTTAAAATTTACTGTTTTACAGTGTATTCTGAAGAATAAAAGAATGTAAATAATGTTCAATTACTGTGAAGATTAGTCTGAACACACTTCAGATATTTTCTTTCTGAAATCTAATACTCAGAAGATTTACTTTTTTGACCTGTAGTTTGTTTATTTTCAGCAGATATAACCTATGCAAAATCAACAGTGTTGATTTCAAACTGTTTTGCGGAAGTTCAGGTTTCTAACATCTTCTGTAGCAAAAAAAAAAAAAAAAAAAAAAAAAAAGTTGTCCAAAGCTTGCTTTTAAAATGGATTTATTTATTTAATTTTAGAACAGAGCACTGGCCTGGTTATTAAAATGCTGTCTTGAGCTAAAAAATAGATCAATGTTATGGTAAGAAAGCCTGAAGACAGAAAGATCTGAGCAGGGCTGGTAGTTGCTCAGGAATGGGATTTCACAGAAAAGCCAAATGGCTTGCACCAGTCAGTGTTGCTGCTCAGAACCCATGATTCTGCACTACAATAAAGTTTATGTTCACTGAGGATATCTGTATAAAGATACATTGTTTGTAAATCCATGGTTTCTAATTATTCTAACAAAGCATCTCAAGAATTCTGACCACAGTGAAATTATATTAGTAATGTTTCAGTCTTCAGTCATTTGAAACTATAGGTTGCTGTTTAAGAAATTCATATATGAGTAGCTTCTACTGTTTTCAAAATAATAATATAAGTTTAAATAAATCCAAATGCATTGTTGCAAAATCTCCCAGTAAAGGTCACTAAAGGTATTTTAGGCAAATTTTGTTATGCAAAATGTGAGTCCTAAGCTATAGATGACTGCAAAATTGACTCTATTAAGGGCTTGAAACTCTTATTAACTCATAATTATAAATTGTAATATTATGACTTAAGTTATATCTTCTCTATAAAACTTATAAATACTTTCACTAGTATTTGAGAGCACATATAAATTAAAATGGATTCATATAACTGCATCATTCTACCGAGAGTTTGTTGTTGGCTTTTTTTTTAGTTTACAGCGTAAGAAAAATATCAGACAGTTAAAGTATCAAGTATGGCATTATGTTAGTACAATGTGCTCCTGGAGAGTTCTCATACTTATCTCTCATTGTTATTTCAACATCTATCATTTCATTATCAATACTGCCAGGGAGGCATGAAAGTTAATGGAACACATGTCCTAATCCTGAAAAGACAGACTGACACTTCAAATTACAGATAAATGCAAAAGAGGAACATATTACCAGACTATTTATTGTAAGAGGTACTGGGGAAAAAAATAACACTAAAAACAAATCAAAATCCATACAGATTTCTTGCTAGTGATGGAATGTCTATTTGTAGTCCTCACTTCTATGATTCTACTGAAAAAAATATATATGAGCAGCAAGTTGAGGAATCACTGTAACACAGAAGACAGATAAAAAAATACAGATATGGATTTATTATCCATAAACCAGAAGTCCTACAGAATTACATAGCGCTTTAATTAATTTATATTCCAAGCAAACTATATACTGAAAGTGTTAAAGATTTAATTTCATTGCTAGCACCCGTGGACCTGCTTCTCCTTGAGATTCAGTTATAGAACTGTGTGCAGGATCTTGTTTTGTGCAGACAAACAGAAAAAAGCATGAAGCTAACATGAACTACAAAGAGAAGCCATTAAATATTACCAAAGGAAGCAAAAATAAGATAACTCAATGTTTAACTTAGATACATATTTTTCTATCCATATAACAGACCTTACAACAGGAAATATTTAGCTGTACAAGAGAGGTCTGAGATTAATTACAGACTGAATATGTATAATCAATACCTCTAAAGCCATTTTGTAATTCACCTTGTATTGCAAGAAGATTTGTTTATTATTTCATTTTCCTGGTTATTTCTCTGCATTTATATAAAAATTCATGTTTCCTATATGTAGGCTCCTCAGAGAGGCTATTTGGCAGACATGGAAGCCAAGACTAATCACTGAAAAACCAATAAAAAGAAATACTATCTGAATGGGATACTTCTATAAAGTGGAAGCTTCTATAAAGCTACTCAGAAGTAGCATTCTCAATCACTGTAAGGCAGACAAAAGCTGGAATTTACTGTTTCCTTGTCCTTCAGTGTGTATCTGCCTTATTTCTAAAACCAGTAAAACAAAACCAAAAAAAAAACCAAAACAAAGCTTCCAAGAATAATTTCAAACATATTACCGATATAACATGAAGACAGTAATTTGGATTATACAATAAAATATCAACTGCACTATCTTCCTTTGTTTGTTTACACTTCCTTGCATCTTTCAGTTAAAAGTTTTTAGTCTAATCTTTGCAAAAATATATGCTCCACCTCTATTAGGCCTTCATTCTACTTTTCTCAATTAATTTCCAATTCCAGTTATTACGAGAAACTAACTTACCTTATGCATATTTAACAACTTTACACGTGTTTATAAACAAAGTGCTCGAAAGCAGAATTTTCTGATGGATCTTTATGAGGAAGGGTGGTGGCATGGTGAGCACTGTGGTTGCCTGGCCACTGAGGGAGATGCTGGGGAGGAAGGCAGCATCATGTGCCTTCCTGTGATGACTTTTAGGGCATCAGAAACTTGTGATGGCTTTTAGGGCATCAGCATCTGAGGGTGATGGGGCATGTGACACCACCACGCAGCACGGCTTGGTCAGCACCTGAGCTCAGCACTGCACCAGGAGCAGATGTCTACAGCAAACCAGAACATCCCCAGCAGGGCAAGAACACACCTGCAGGCTGAGCATCACCCACCTCAGCCAGGTTCTCAAAGCTGCCAGGTGCACTCATGTCCTGGGAAGCACAAAGCTCTTGGCAGCTCTGCTTGTTTGCTAAACTCTTCAACTCTTCCAAACTTCCTTACACAGACAGGATGAAAATTTGTGCCAAGGTACACAACAGGACACCTCCCTTTTAATGACTAAACATCTATTCATTTCTAAAGGGAGGTTAAATACTTGAGAGCTATTGAAGGCGACAATGGTGCAGTGTGCAAATCTAGTCCCAAATCCCCTTCTGGGCACATACATGTGTTACCAGTATGTGCAGCAAGCAAAGTTTCAAGACTCAGCACTCCTTAGAATCTGGAATAAATTCTTGGCCTTGCAAATTCCAGCAGGAACTGTATAAAAGCAGGAATAGAACAACTAAGGAATTGCATCAAACTACAGCATATGAGCACTTTTAATTACCAAAAAAGGAGACCTTTTCCACTTCCAATTACTGTTCTGAATACAAACATGAGCTGATTTATTAACACAAAGCATTATCAAAGCTCTTAAGCTTTCAAAACAGTATTTCCACAGAACTTCCATGGGTCAGGAGGACACATACCACAACACAGCACTTAAGAAGTTTCCCTTACTCTCTGACAAAACATATCTAAATTGTTAAATTAATTATAGCCTCTCACACATCCAATTAGCTAAAGGTGTTAAAATGAATAGTTCAAAACAGCAGAAGAAACCCAAGTGGTCAATACATGCCTGATCACCTGGGACTCACATCCTTTTATTCTATTCAGCAAAAGAGCAGAAATCAACAGAAATTATTATTCTTGAATTCTAAAGTTCGCTGTTTCACCTACTACCATAAACATTTTAAAGCTACCTCAACTTGTCCATTGATTTTATGCCTTGTACTTTTCATGAATATTCTTTCAACTGCTTCAGTCCTGCATTTTGAACTTTATTGACAGTTACATTCTCCACAAAATTGGAAAGAACACAGATGCTTCAATACTTCAATATTATTATAAAGAAGAAAACATTTCTTTATTTGTTTCAAGACTGACCATGAAGGCCATTGTAAGACTTTCCTCCATGCATTTTAATAATTTCTCTTAAATTTTAAATGTGTTGACTAAAAACTTCAGGTGATATAGGAGCCTACTTGCCAGCTGATGCAAAAACACAGTGTTCCTGGCAGCATCCCATTGCTTATTTTCACTAAGTCACCAAAGCTCTATGATTTTAATATATTGCATATTCATGGTATCAACACTTCAACTCATACAAAAGATCTCAATATTCTCATTAAAAAGTACAAACTCATTAAAATTTAATATCCAAGTTACATTAAAAGTAAAAACCAATAAAAGGCTTATAGAAGTTCACTATTTAATCAAACAACTTTAACAAGGATTAAAAGAACAATGTCTAGTTTAACCTGGGTATGTTGGCAGTCACTTTAAAATACTTGTACTTCCTGTAAAATTATTTCTTTGAAGTATATAAATAAACCTCAACATCTGTGTGGAAAGGTACATGAACAAACACAAAAAGAAAGCTTAGGCAAAATACCTCTGAAGGGGAAAAAGCTGAGGAAGATGGGTCAGAACCACTCATCAGAACTTACCTCCTCTCCCTGCAAAATACCAGTTAAAAGCGTACTGCAATTTATTAGGACTGGGGCTGCTTCTCAAGCCTTCATTAATTGTATCCAGGATAGACAATGGCTAAAGAAATCTGCTCAGCTTTTCTTTGAAAGAACTCTTTTCTTCACATATCTGTTCAATCACATCTGCACCGAATGTTCTGAAACAAAAGTTACACAATCCAGCCTGACCTGCAATCTGAGAGTTCAAAGATAAAGAGCATTTTTCAGTATAAATCAGTCAACCATACAATGCATTTGATTTCTTTTTCTCTGTTAATCAAGTGCATGAACTTTCATACTGCTAGGCTGGGAAGAACGGGTATAATTTTCTCACAACTATTTCAGAAGTACATGCATTTTTGATGGAAACATGCAATATTGCACTGCCTGTGGTGTTCTGAATACATATCTTGAATAGGATTCATCAGTGTCCATTGATGTTAACTACATTTCAGCTATATTTCATTACAGTCAATAAAGACCTAGTCAATAAGATACAATTTATCTTGCCTGGAAGTATATTTCTAAAAGCAGTCAGAAGAATCTTGCCTTAAAATATCAAAATACACTTTGAATATAGAAGAAGTGCCATATTACAAACTCAGCTACAGACACCTAAATTAGATTAGACTCGTTATCTGGCTTCCAGATTTGGAATATGTTCCTTCCTTCTGTAACAATAAAAAAATCCTATTTATATGGTAATTACAGCTCTTCAGCACCTCCATTCATAAAGCACTCTCTTCCCTGTTCTCATGCTTTTCATAAGCTCCCCTTCCAGCCAATCACTGTTTTGGTCTGAGAAAGATTTACAGAATTTGGACTATAAACATGTAATAGTTACCAGGTCATCTTGAAGCTTTCTTACACTTCCAGTATGACAGACAACAGTAGAGATCTGGCTAGGCAGAGAAGAGAACAGCCTCTGCAACCTGCCAACAACAATCAAATGCAGAAAAACACAGCTGCCACAGCCAAGCAAAAATGCTCTGAAGCCAAGCTGGAATGTAGGTTTGAGCTTAGGGTCGGGCTCTATGGGATAATATGGGTATATTATCACCCAGCAAGGCAATGATTTTATTATATTAATTGAACCTATTGTCATCATACCTAAAGTTCCCCCATTTGATCATAACCAAAGCGCACAACCCAAGATACTTGTCAGGGATGGAACTTTCCTTACCCCCAAAAGCTGGCCTATACCTTTTACACAACACTCCCCTCCCAAAACAAACTCCATCAGCTATTTTAAAAGGACACAAACTGAAATAATTATTATTTAAATAATTAAAAAATCAAACTCTTCACCAAAAGAAGAGATTTATGAAATTAACATTATGGAGCTATAGAATCTCAGCTCAGCCTTGGAATTATCAAATCTCAACCTAGTTTATCTGTGTCCACTACTACACAGATGTACTCCTCACACCACATCTCTGACTACCTGCAAAATATGTTGCCTCAGAGTTTCACATGTTCCTAGGATTTACTGGACCAGATTTGGCTTGGCTATTACCAAACTTTAAACCCCACCAGGTATTTCCATATCACTACATGCGATCCATTCCAGTTTTCAAAAGCACATTTATTTTAACAGAATATTTTTAGCCCCCAATATTTATTCCCCATCTGAAGGATTTATGCCTCAAGTAATACTAAAGACTGCTATCAATGAAATAAACAGGGGGTCTTGCAGTTTCCTCAAGCAATATTTATGTGATATTTTTCTACATCTTCTCCTGCTCTTCTGCAAGCTTTTAAACTATCAGCATCAATCACTGAGAATACTTCCAGTATTGATTTCACAGATTAAAACATGTCTTTTAGTGTTTCTACTAAATGCTGACTTTTAGTCTTTCTGCACTATTTCACAGCCAGAGACTGATATTTGTCAAACTGGTGGCTCTTGAGGAGTTACTTTTTCTTCTCTGGCTCCCTAAGCCCTCTCTAGAGTCACTGTTTTCTTCAGTCAAGAATTCATGAGCTCTCTGAAAATAAGGCCTGCACTTCTTGTTTCTAGAGGCATCATTTTGACTTTGTTAGACCAAATCCTACTTTACCATAAATCCATATTACCAGCCAGTCTAGATTATTCTGCAACTCTAAAAAACAAGTTATCAACTGCAAATTTCATGGGCATTGATTTTGAAAATTAAAGTCAGTCTATTATGTAAAATATAAAATATCACTGTTTCCTAAAACAAGTCTGTACAACATAAACAACATAATTCAACAATGATCCCATGTTTGGGGTTTTTTGCAGTGTGACCAATAACAAATTTTTCAATCCAGTTGATGCATATTCCTTCATAGTTTGTTTTTTTTTTAATTTCTCACTTCTAGACAAATAGTAAATTTCTATTTAGAATTCCCCATGGCACTTCCCACGTCTTATGAAAGCCTGGCTACTCATCTTTATCAGATAAAATTAAAATACCTCAGCGGGCATATACAACACATATAAAATAGGGAATAGTAAATTTCTATTTAGAATTCCCCTAGTCACTTCCCATGTCCTATGAAAGCCTGGCTACTCACCTTTATCAGATAAAATTAAAATACCTTAGAGGGCATATACAAAACATATAAAATAGGTTATAAAATACATAAAATTTAGGTTTAACTAGACCAAGTGTAAGGTTCAGCATCTGGGTGGGGGTAACCCCCAGTATCAACACAGGCTGGGCTGGGAGATGAGCACATATTCCTTCATAGTTTTTTTTTTTTTTAATTTCTCACTTCTAGACAAATAGTAAATTTCTATTTAGAATTCCCCATGGCACTTCCCACGTCTTATGAAAGCCTGGCTACTCATCTTTATCAGATAAAATTAAAATACCTCAGAGGGCATATACAACACATATAAAATAGGGTATAAAATAGGTTATAAAATACATAAAATTGAGGTTTAACTAGACCAAGTGTAAGGTTCAGCATCTGAGTGGGGGTAACCCCCAGTATCAACACAGGCTGGGCTGGGAGATGAGCAGGTTGAGAGCAGCCCTGATGAGAAGGACTTGGGGGTGCTGCTGGATGAGAGGATGGACTTGACCCAGCTATTTGCACTCACAGCCCAGAAAGCCAAACATGTCCAGGTCTGCATCCAGAGCAGCGTGGGCAGCAGGGCAGGGCAGGGGATTCTGCCCCTCTGCTCTGCTCTGGGGAGAGCCCACCCACAGGGCTGCATCAGCTCTGGGGTCCCAGCACAGGAAGGACAGGGACCTGTCGGGGAGAGTCCAGAGGAGGCCACCAAGATGATTAAAGGATGGAGCACCTCTGCTATGAGGGAAGACTGGGAGAGTTGGGATTGTTGAGCCTGTAGAAGATAAAGTTTTGGGGTGATCTAATCACAGACTTCCAGTAACTGAAGAGAGCCCACAGGGAAGTTGGAGAGAGGCTATTTGAGTAAAATGTGACAGGACAAGGGGGAATTATTTCAAACAGAGTAGGTTTAGATTAGATTTTAGGAAAAAATTCTTCACTCTGGGGGCAGTAAGACACTGGAACAGATTTCCCAGTGAAGTTGTGGGCACCCATCCCTAAGAGTGTTCCAGCCCAGGTTGGATGCGGCTCTGAGCAACTTGGTCTTGTGGAAGGTGTCCCTGCCCATGGCAGGAGGCTGGAGCTAGATGATCTTCAGGATTCCTGCATTTAAGGTCCTGTCCTGGTTTGGGACACCCCAGGACAGGTCCCTTCCAATCCAAACCATTCTATGATTCTATGAAAACACAGAATTAAAGACAAGGTACAAAGAAGTGTCAGTCAATATTTTTCAAGGGAAAATACGTCCCATCAAGCACTTTTTAAAAATCATTATTCTTATTACAAGCATTCAACTCTTTCTACACAACTCTTGGCTTGTGTATTCAGCTGTGATGGTGAGGAAATGCATTAAAAACATTGGAGAGACTTCATCTCTGGGAAGGGAGGGTGGGGAAAGGCACCATATTCTGAGTTAATTTGAAGGCTAATAGAACTATGATAGAGTTGAAATTGTTAGCAGTCAGTCCTGTGGAGAAGAGTGCAGATTCCAGAGATGAAGTACAAACACAAAAAATATTTTAAAACCCTAAACCCTCAATATGGTAGACTCAAACTGACAATAATCTTGTGTAATTTTTTGCCCCATAGGATTCACAAGGGTCTTAGGAAAAGTGCTACAACAAGCCAGCCAGCACAGAAGCAGGTGCTGCTAAGAGTCCCCAGTGCTCAATGCACAGTGGTGGCAACAACAGCCCCTACAGACCACAGGGGAGCCCTGTCCCTGGCTGCAGGCATGGAAAACTCCAGGTACACAGTAACCCCATCTCCACACTGTCAAAGTGGAGCTCAGCTAAAGGTAAAGGCCTAAAGATAAAAAATTAAAAATAAAAAAGACAAGAAAAAAAAAATCCACTGGTGGAACATTTCAACTGCAATATCTAACACTACGCATGACAAAAAATGGTCACAATTAAATACATATTAAATATCTATATATTAAACAAAAGCATCTATACCAATCAGATTTTTTACATTCATAAAATCAGATAACTTTAATATAATCACAGTGTGATATAATTTTAAGAGTGTCCAGTTGAAATAATACCAGACAAGGTGTGTATGCTGTTCATCATTTTGGATTAACAACAGCACGTGTCTTTGCGAGTCACTACTGTTAGACTCTTATCTTACAGACTCTAAAAGACTCTTATCTTGCAGCCTTAGAGGAGATGAGATTTAAGACTTCAGAAATAATATTTTTATAACAGATTTTCAAAACAGCTTTATTTCAATGCTAGCAGAAGCCCTCAGCAAAACTCCAGAAGAGAAATGATGAAAAAAATAAGTAAACAAGCAAACCTAGCAAAATTATCAAGTGGAAACAGTGAACCACAGGTTTTAATATCAATGTAACATCTTAACTAGTAGTTCCATTGGAATGGAGGAATCAGATCAATAAATAAGCTTAGGTAAGCAGGAAATACTTCCAAAATTAAAAATCTGCAGACAGACTTTTTTTTTAAAGGAAATGAAGATTTACCTTCTCCATTCATGAAGAACAGACAAAGGCAATGGTAAATTTCCCATGATAGTAAGAAGAGCCCATGAAAGAGATGAATAAGAAATGCATCAGCACTAAAATTCACCAACTGATTGCATCCTCCCACCAACTACATCCTCCAAGAGAAAGAGAAAACCACAATCCTATTTTTCCTACAGTAACAAAATAAAATTATGAGAGACTCCATAAAAATAAAAATATATACTTTGGAATGTTTCTGTAATGTATAAAACAAGCTTTGCAGTTAAAATGTTAGTCCTAAATATATAGCTAATGAGAGTTATGCCTGTGCTTGATATTAACAATTTCCATTGAAAAACTATATTTTAGTTGATCATTATTAATTTAATCTAGCTATTCTGCAACCAAAAATATTCCTTTGGGTGATTTGTGTGGTCATGACTTGGGTTTGTTTTTCCTGGGTTCTATTTATGGAGTGGGGAATAAGAAGTTAGCTTAAACAAACAAACAAAAACCCAGAACACCCACAATTTAACAAATAAACATCTGGTAATGAATTCCCTAAAAATTTCTATTGTAATACCTTTTCAAGATAGAAGAGTTTGAAGCAAGCAGAGAGTGTCTGGCACCAGAGATACAACTTTTGATCTACTCAAAGCAAGAAAAGAACTCTTAGAATTCTAATAAAAGTTTAAGAATCACAAGTCATGGAATTCCTAGCAGAGGCAGTAACCACAGAACATCAATCAAGGTTTCATTACACCAACTGCACTCCACATTCTGTATGAGACTCATTACATAGGTGCAATCCTGCCAGCATGAGAAGCATTGGTGCAGCAGCCAAGCATGGACCTTCCTGGCACTTAATTTTGTCACTGCAAGGCAGACCTGGAGCAGATTCCCTTTGTTCCCACACTGTGTCCATAAACACACATGATGGTCGGTAGTAGAAATAAATTTCCAGACTAGAATATTAGGTAAGGAATTAAAAAATATGAACTTGGATAGGGGAGTGGTTTGAGGACAGGAAAGAGAGGAAAAACTGTAGGTGACACTGATATTGTTAGCTCAGGATTGAAACATTTCAAACTGGATCCCTCCTGATGCAAAAAGACCAAGTTTCATGTGCCATGGGAGCACCCATTCCAAGGCTTCCATTACCATAATCTAAGACTTCATAAGAGAATCAGGGAATTATTTAGGCTGAAGAAATCTTTATGACCATGGAGTCCAATTGTTAATATGGCACTGCCAAGTCCGCCACTAAGCCACGTTCCTAAATGCTACAACTGCACATCTCCTGAACACCTTCAGGGATGGCAACTCATCCACTTCCCTGGTCAGCCTGTTCCAATGCTTGACAACCCTTTCCATGAAAAATGTTTTTCCTACTATCCAGTCTATACTTCCCTTGGTTCTGTTTGAGGCCATACTATATATTTTGGCCAAACTTTTATTCAATTCATCTGAAATATATTGTAGTTCCATATACATTCATTTTAATAGCAGAGCCAGTTTATGCTTTGTTCTTTAAAATGTAGTAAACCTCCTTTCAAATGTACGCTGAATTCTATATATTTATAACTATCACTGTGGTTACACTGTGAATTACACTTCATTTTTACTATTTTTTACTTTCCTACAAAAGGAAATAATTCTAGTGAGTAAGCCAAATACTATGTCTTTGGAAAGATTTGTGAAGTCCAGCGTACTGGAAGCTGTCTCAAAATATTGCACAGTAGTTTTAAAAAGACAAAGTCCAGTCTCAAAACCTAGTAGTTTTGAAAAGAAAAGCCTTCAATTATCTAATCACAGATTTCTGAACATGTTAAACAGCTTTTATTTCCCCTGCTAAACTACACAATGGTCTGTGTCCTTATAGTCTGTCCTCAGATGCATTCAGTTACACAAAGATGTGCAGAGCAATGATGGACATAATCTGAAGACAAAGCATTTTTCCTGGACTCTGTTTTTCCATAATGGTCTTCCTAATAATGCAGTTGCTAGTCAGGATTTCAATACACTGTTTTTTAACTATATTGGGAGCTGGGTTAATAATGGGAAAAAATGTCAAATTACCCTACTCAAGTAAAATGAAGAAAAAGAATTTAGATTCTGCCGAATTAAGGAAGAGCCTTTTACTTTTTTTACATTCAGTTTCAGAAAAAAAGAACTATTTCACAAGCAATATACAATGTCTTTCCAACCTCAGGAGACAATTCCACTGTTTAAAATATCATATGGTATGGCTTGAATACATTTTACACTTAGTGAGTATCCATTACATAACTTTCCTCCACTGCCTTTAATTACCCCATTAAGCAAGTTGGTATTTGCATTTGCACTTACAGCAGCTGCACTAGAGCTGCAGGGCACAAGAATATAAAACCAAGAAGAAAAATTAATAAAACATTATCTTTTCCATTTAGCATGTTCACTTTCTTTTTAAATGGAAACATTTGTATTAGTAGACTACTTCAGCACTGTAAGATAATAAATCACATAAACCTTGTATTATTCAAGCCAACTGAACTGCCAGATAGAAGTATCATCACTCACTAACAGCACAACTTGCCCTTAAGCTTTTCTCATTTTATGGTATTTCTGAGGAGTCACTTTGTATCTGAAATTGTTATTC
This sequence comes from Geospiza fortis, assembly GCF_000277835.1. Lineage (NCBI taxonomy): Eukaryota > Metazoa > Chordata > Aves > Passeriformes > Thraupidae > Geospiza > Geospiza fortis. The sequence goes on along the minus strand of NW_005054307.1, from coordinate 3,124,520 downwards.
AAAACATAAAAAGTGGTGCAAATGTAATGCAAGAGAAATCTTTCTTGTTCTAAACCTTTTACATAGAAAATAATTTTAAAATTTATTTTAGTGTGTTACACATCTTTACTAATCCAGACACATTTCTCAGTAAACAAAGATGAAGTTTTCAATTAATTAATTAAAAAATCTGCAAGTCATCACACATTCTTAGAAACAGCTTCCAAGTTTCAAGACCATTTATTTTTCAACTAGCCTATGTAGTTTACAACACACTTATTAAATATTGCAATCATATTTATAATATTTTAATAACCAATATATAACTATTAATAACTATGTTACTTATTATATCCACATATTCTCTAAACATTATGCATATAATAAACACTAAGAAACAGAGCAATGAGAAGTATCAATTTAGTCATTAAGAACCATTGATCCTGAAAAGTCAATTCCACAGTGCTGGTTGCTACTTTACTACTTCCAGGCACATGGAAGCCCTTTTCCTCAGAAAATAGGGAATCATGCTTCTACCATGCATTAGAATACTGACAACCTGTGCATGCAGATGAAGGAAGCAAAGCAGCAGTTTTGATTTTGCCCATGGCCTTCATTTTTGAAGTCTTAATTTTGTGGCTGCTACAAAATATCTTATTTCTATAAAAGTATTATCCATGAGAATCTCACTAGAATACTTTCTTGTATCTGGGAGGAATAATCCCATATCAGGCTTTCTGCTGTCCCCAGACTTTTCTCTCTCTGAAAATTACTCCACCTGAGATCATTTTCAACCACCTCTATTTTACATTTTAGAGTAACACTAAAGTACCTATTATTAATAAGCAGAAAAAACACTATTTTAGAAACATGATAAGCATGTTACAGCATGGACTAACTGTCAATACCAGTTCTGGCACCAAAATTCAAGTATTAACACAAGGTGAGCATGCTTAATATCCTAGAAGTTTCCCTCTTACACAAAGCAGGTGTCTATATAGGGAAAAAGTTCTCAAGGGGTGCAAGAGAACCATATGATTATGTACATTACAGCAGCTCTATACCTTTAATAATGTAGTGTTCTCCATGAGCTTTTTATGTCAACACAGGATAGGCCTAAGATACACTGGTTTGAGTGCTATAAACACTGGCCTAAACCAAATCCTACTAATATACCATTTTACATGAGCTGTTTAATTGCATTGCTCATGGAGAACTGTAAGGGTAAGGGAAATGTGATTCAGCTCAAGCAGCATCTTTATGCAAATCCAGATAAAGGTACAGAGCAAAGAATCAGAGGAGCTGTGTATCAGACATGTCACACCAATAAGAAAGAAACTAAATTATCATGCAACTTTCACAAGCCTTAATCTGACTCTGCATTTCAGTTAAAGAACTGAATTAGCAATATCAAGACTTTGGGCACAGCTGCCAATTCCTCCCAGTTGGATGAGAAATATTTCTTCCTTTCTTTCTGAAAAATTTGACATCTAATGCCCATGAAGCATCTCATGCCAGTGGTTAATTAGGGAACATTTTACAAGAAGAACTAAAATTGTCAGCAACACAGCAGGCAAATATTAACATTTTTTACAAGCACAGCCATTCCACAGCTTAATTTCCCTTTCCAGAGCTCTTGCAGGCAGGCAGCTGCTGCCCAGACAAGCTGAGAACCTGTACACTTACTGCAAATCCCAGATTTCAGATACTTATTCAAACTGGCAAGAAACATTCCTCCTACATCAATTTCAAACATTTGACAGCCTGGCCATTCATTAAATGCATCTTGTAGCAATGTCCTCAGATAACTATATAATTCTTCCTGCCAGCTACTGGGAAGTAATGTAATAGGAACCTGGGAGGACTCCCAGGTCTCAGAGTCCCTGACAGGCAGGGGGAAAGCAGGAATAAAAGCAGGGAGAATGTGGTGAAGGCACAGGGCTGATGTGAGAAGGCCAGTAGCAGATTACACTGATTAATGGCTGGATAGGAGATATCCTTCTTCACTGAGCAGCTGGAGAGCAGGGTTAGCTGCTGGTCAGGAGGTAATCAGATATTTGCAGTGAGACTTGATGCAGCCTATGGCCAAAAGTCATGTCACTCAGATCTGTGTAAATGCAACACCAACTGCCACAGGCTCCCAGAGAATAAATAAGAGAAACCGGGAAAAATACAAAAATAAAGAAAAACAAAACAAAACAAAAAAGGCAAAACCAAAATAAATCAACAGAACAACAAAAGCCCTAGGTGTCCTTTCTTCTCTTTTTCCATACATTCTACTAAATTTAAGGAAAATTCCACTTTCACTCCAAACTGAGATCCTTGTGCCAGGTGTGGCAGATGTGATTCAGTAACATCATCTTCCTGAGATGGAGATGGGGCCACAATCACTGCAGTGGGTATAGACATACACACCCAATTATAGGAGCAATTAGAGAGGATAAAAGACAGATTAGGTCCTCCCTCCAGAATACATACCCTGCCAGAGGAGCTGAGGCCAGGGAAAAAGTGGTAGGGGTTAATTACCAGCTGGAACCCAAATGCTTTCTTTTTCATGGTTCAAAATGTAAATCTATATAAGTGCCATAATTTTAGCCAAGCACTGACACATTTTAACAGAAACATCCAGCTATTTCAGTTATTTTCTCACTTCTCTTGGGTGATCTGAAAAAAACATTTATTTTCCTTTTATTTACACACCACCCACAAGACTGAAACAAATTTTAAAAACCTCTCAATATCAAAGACCAAATATTTAGCATAGCCATATTCAAACAGTTTCATAAATTTGCCACTGATCACACCCTGTTGAAGACATTGTGCTCTGTAGCACAAAGAAAAAGACCGAAAATTTCCATAACATAGGAAAACCATTGTTTTACTATCACTGTAACACATGCAGTTCATTTTCAGACAAAAGGTCACCTTCAGCAAACACTGCTTCATCTTTTAAGGGCTAAGACTGGAGCGTTTAGTCACATTGTTATGCCTTAGTTCCAGCAGCCCAAAATGCTCAGTGCCCACCCTGCATGGCTGCTGGGGCTGTGAGGGACACCCAAGGCACCCAAGGGTGCTCCCTGGACCTCTCACGGTGCTCCCTTTGTTCTGAGAGATCAGCTGAGGTCAGATGTATCAAGGAATGAGCCTGGAGTTTCTCTCATTAAGCAAAAACTGTTCCCATTTTGAGATCTTAAACACATATGTGCATTTGACAAATTATCAGATGATGTTTTCCAGCTCCATATGTCTATCAAGATGACATTTTTGCAAAGCTTTAGTTAAATCAGATCAGCCAGTTGGACTCAGAAAACAATCATTGCTTTTTTAATTTAAGACACACACTGTTTGATTTTCTAACTTTACTGTCAATTCAAACTTACATCCAATATTTATTTAACATGTAGAAAATTTAATTAAAGCAAAAAGTGATATTGGAGAACTTAGTAAGCAGTATCTTTTAACTATCACAACAACAGTTTTACATAAAACCCAAACAAAATGTTCTTGTGTTGACTCAGCTGGTAAAGTTTTGACTTTATACTTCCTATGCTGTTACACTGCCAGGGACTGCATAAAAGAGCAACACTGCTTAATCAACAGAGTTCTTTTAACACATTTATCACCATGCCTCCCCTATTAGGAAGTTGAGCTGGTTGCATGAACTAATCAAAATGCCTTTGAACATCCATTAATACTGTTCACTTAAATATCTATTTAGGACCAATGTGAAGCTCATTTAATACTCTACATGTTCTACTGGCATAAATCTTTTAAACTACTTCTTTTTTTTTACCACTAAAAGGGCAAAGTAAATGGTTCCCCTTATTACAAAAGATTTCAGAGACAAGAGAGAGAAACAGCCAACACTCATTGCTGAAACTATTAATTATTTTCATTAATGACCAAGGAAATACTATTTGAACCAGAATAAATAATTAAGAGTTCAGTGCTTCAAAATATAAACACTTAATAGAAAACATGTTTTGCTGTTATAAAAATGCAAACTTTTAAGTTCAAATTAAAAATATACACATGCCATAATAATATTAACTTGAAAGCAGCATTTTTAGAGACGTGAATGGAAAACAAGGAAATAAAACTTTTCATCCTTTCCCAGTCCATGGCTGAATATGGAATTCCCAAAACAGATGGTAAAGAATATGCAATACAGTGAAGGTCCTCTGGGTTTGATATTCACCTGTCTCTTTTCAGCACCACCAAATTCTTGTAACCTCAATTAATATCTGCCAGAATCAGTAAAATGACATCCCTCTACTGTTACTATTATTTTGTTTGACCTTGATATCATGAACACAAATGCAATTATGATAATGTGCCAATTATTTCCTATATTATTTCTATATTGTATATAGAAATCAAAAAGACTAGTACTCCCTCCCTTTCTCACGATAATATCTGAACATTCTGGCTTTATTTCAACTTCAATTTCTAACATGCAATCACTAACATTTTGTTTCATTTTTATTTCTTATTTCTAACAAGAAAAAAAAAGCCCAAAACAAAACCAATCAGCAAAGTTTTAGAATATTCATAACAGCATGTTAGATGTACGATTTATGTAGGATAATAAAAAAATATTTTAATGTTTGCACTGTTTTGCTGGCATAAATTTTGAATGACAGCACATCTGTCTGTTAAGACAAATAACTGTCAATAATGTATCAGCTACACCATACGCTCTGCATATTTTATGTGGTTAATATAAAAAGGTTGTTTGTGATTTTTGAGAGGATTTAAGCTTTTTTAGTACTTTTAGACAATCCAGCCATATCTGCCTACCTCAGGATTTTTGCCCCACAATTTCCCCGTTTCATAGAATTTTGTACGAAATCTGTTGAACAAAACCAAATAATTTTGAAAAAACCGGTGGCTTGCAGATTATGAAAGTAATGTGTACACTTTACTGTGAGGTCAGATCTGTCACAGTGGAAAAGCAAATAAATTAGAAGCCACTATGTAAAAGTGATTAAATAGGTTTGGACAGACTGGAACATAATTAGCACAAAACTAGTCAGCCTATTGACTGTTAAAATAGTGACTCCACAAAAAACTCCTGGCTTTGTCCCTAAAGGCCATGAATTGACTAAAAACCAGGCTATTTCAGAGGAAAGATTCTTTCCTATCCTGGTCAGAAATTAATCTTTGCAACTTTGATCATTGTAGGATTTATGGTCAAACTATACAGACAAATAAGTTGCAGATGAAAAGAACAACATAATTTTGTTACCTACAATTACATTTTAAGTTAAAGATATGTTACCCACAGATAGGTTCACTTGTGATGAATTGTGCAATTTCACAATCAATTTTTGACTTGTAAGTACACAATAGCAAGTTAGCTATTATTTCCTAGAAGCATTCCTAGCTTTCTTTACTCAGACATATTTATAACTGGAACAAAAATATAAACCTTAAATACTCTACATTTCATTTAGATAAACTGCAGCTCTCTGATATCCACATAAGAATCATGTCCATTTTAGCAGTCTACTTGTGGAACTGCTTCATGCAGATTGCAGTTCTATCTGTAAATTACATCTTAGGCAAAGATAATTGTTATTGATTCGAGATATTTCAAATTTTCTGTAAGAAGACTCAAAGGGGTTTTAGGAAAGAAACAAGCTCCACATGGAAAGTAGTGAGTAACACAGATTAAACGCACCTTTCTGCCACACCAAACATTAATTCTCCACTGCCAGCCAGGGACTTCACAACCATCATGATTCCAGAGCATGTCAAATCAATACCATAAGGATGGGAAATGTCCATATAATGAATTCAAAGCAACCTATAAATAAGCAGACAAAAGAAGGCAAAAATTGAACAAATTACCTATATGAGTTCCCCTGAGGATTCACTAAAGGAGAGGTAGTGGTGATGTAAACCATGTAAAAGTGATGGTTAATTCAGTGCCAGTATCTGTATAGCCAAGAACATTTGAAGATATTTGAAGCATATTTAAACAGCTCCCTACATTTCAAAGTTTATTGTGTCCCACGTGCCCCTGGATACTTTTGAATTTCCCTAAGTAGCCCAACATTTACCTCTCAGTTGCATAATCATGTCTAGGACATTCCACACATTTTTTGTTTCTGTGAAAAACTGCTGCCAGGCATCTGTTTGGGACCTTTTCTACTCCCATTTTTTTTTTCCTATTTATGCTATCTGATCACATTACTTATATCCATCTCAAAGTTCTAATTTAAAAGGACATTCCTCTGAATCATGGTTTAGTCTTGCCCATGCCTTTCCAAGTCTATTAAAAAATATTTTTCAGTATGAAATTATTTTTTAAGAATAAAAAATATACACCGTCTTTTGCCTCTCAGGCCTTACAGCCCCAAACAATGTGTATTAAATTTTTACAGAGACTTACTAAAAATCAAAAAAAGTCCAACCTTCTGACAAACTAATTGGCCCAGCAACCAAGCAATACAAATGTAATCCAGTACACTAAGTACAGAACACTGGCACCAACAGGCAGGATGATTCTGCATTTATACAATCACAGCTTCAAATTTCCTTAAATATAAGAAATATGCCAGCTCAACAGAAAAAAAAATAGCAACTGTTAGCCATTCTCTTCTGCTCCATTTGCTCTATGTCCCAATTCCTTTTATTTGGAGTTCAGTGAAACCCTCAGCCTTACAACTAACATCCTATCAGATGTCTTAAGGACACAGAAAAATAGAAGTTGTTGAATATAAGAAGATGGACCACAATCAGGACTTTTCCTCTAGCTGCACATATTTGCCTGCATTGAGAAAATTCTACGATTATACCTGATATCATTTGAGAGCTTCCAACCCTATTTTAGCTTGTCCTGTTAAAAATCAATAAAGATAAATCAGGCTCAGGAAATGTATGTGTAGTTAAAACTTTAGGCAAAGAAGTTTTAACATAAGGCAGATCTTTTTGTACAAAGTGCTTCTCTTCACATTTAAGCTGTAATATTATGGTTGCATATTGATTATTGTAAAAGAATGGCAGCAAAAGGAGACAATTGTATCCTTTGCATCATCATAATTGCAAAAAAGAACATTTTATTGAAATCCCACATTGCAAAAACTGTTTCCCTTTTCCTTCATGAAGAAATTTTAAAATAAGGAGCTGTCTGGTACTATCCAAAAGCAGTGCTGGTCTGTATATCAGTATGCCATCTCCTAGTTGAGGACTTGAAGCAAGAAGCCCATTGGAAAACAGAATTAAATATCATTTGGTGTTTATTTTAAATCAGTAGCAGCATGAATTAGATACATTCATTCAGCAGCAAACCTATGTAAGTAATCAAAGTGAAAATTCATCTTACTTTGCTTTTAGTCTTCTTTGAATTAACACAATGTACTGGTTTGGGCTGGGATAGAGCTAATTTTCTTCACAGTAGTTCATATGGGACTGTGGTTTGGATTTTTGCTGAAAACAGTGTTGATAACACATGACAGGTTCAGTTATTGCTGAGCAGTGCTTACAGAGAGTGAAGGCCTTTTCTCCCGCTCATACAGCAGGGAGAAGCACAAGAAACTGGGAGGGGACACGGCTGGGACAGATGACCCCAACTGAACAAAAGGATATTCCACACCATGTGGTACCATGCTCAGCCACGTATATAAAACTGGGGGAAGAAGGATGAAGGCACTTCTGGAGTGGTGGCATTTTTCTTGCCAAGGAAAGGTTAAACATGATGGAGCCCAGCTCTCCTGGACATGGCTCAACACCTGCCTGCCCAAGGGAAGGGGTGAATGCATTCCTTGTTTTGCTTTGCTTCTGCACAACACTTCTGCTTTACCTATTAAACTGTCTTTATTTCAATCCATGAGTTATCTCATTTTTACCCCTCTGATTCTCTCTCCCATCCCACTGGAGAAGGAGTGAGCAGCCCACCAGGTTTAAACCGTAACACACATTTACTCTGCTTCAGGGAATTTTAGACCAAGCTGGAGCAATAAGGAAGTCTAACTGAGATGAGTTATTTTGGGAGATATCTCATCCATATATTAGTGTTTATTATCCATCTATAAAAATGGCAGCCACATAAAGTAAACACTCCAAGAATTTCACATAAGCAGCATGAAACAGCCAGTTACACACAAGCAATAATTTGAGTAATGCACACAGCAGAATGGTCAAAAGAAACAAATTTCTTTTTGGTTGAACCTCTGAACTATTCAAAATAAAGCCAAATTCAGCCAAATTTGATAAATCAAGTTTATCACAAGGTTAATATTTCCACATCTAGCTTTTGGCTTAAAGCAAATTTTTATAGCCTGAAGAACAGAATCATAACAAAATGCTGACAAGCCCATACCACACAAACAAGTTTCTGCTAGAGGGTGGTTTCTCTATTCTTGACATTTCAAAATAAATGAATCTACATTTGAGAAATAAGATACAACTCACATTCAGTAACTGTAACTCTTTATGTTTTTTTTTTCTATTTGATACATGGGAAATAATTATCAACAAGAGAAAGTTCAGATTCTTTTCCCTTCCTAAGTTCAAAGTTGAAATTCTTCAGAGTTCATCTGTAAGGCCAATTAGGTCTATTAAATCTCAGACGACAACAGTATTTAAAAATGAGACATATTTGCAAAAGCAGAAGGACACAAGTTCCTGTGGCTCAATTCCAACCCTTGTGACAAATACAGCTCCAATGATCCAATGCAACAAACAGTTGATGTAGATTTCGCCCTCCTTCTGACACATAATTGAGTTTTAACTTTTTAAAAAAACAAAACTAGTTCTGAGCCTTCCATTAATAAAGAATGGTGTCACTAACAGCATTCAGAAAAAATGCATAACCAGTGAAGGGCTGTCATTTGCTGTCATTTATAAGAATCTACAACAGATTGCACAATGAAACACCATGACACCAATACAGCATCCAAAACTTATAAATATCATATGAATCCTGTTGACTTGCAAACAGATATATGACTATTAAAACTAGAATGGCAGAATATCCCAGTTTACTATTCTAACACACTGAAGTTTATCAGTTAATATGAATGTTTTAGACTTTAAAAAGAGACTTTTTTTGATTACTGTGATAGTTGCAATTACTAAAATATATAAACTCAAGAAACAGGGACCTTCCACAAACTTTTTTATAGTAGTCTTGATGCGATGACCTCCTGTTTACAAGAGGATACATTCCTTTGCAAAAGGCAAAGCTTTTAAGTAGTAGTTTTGTTTTAGTTGTGCTTGCTAACTTTCTGATCAGTTTATATGAAAATACCTGTAAACTACAAAGTAATTCCTCACAGTATTTTACTGACAGCTGATATACTGTGAAACTAATTTCAACACTATTTTTACTCATTCTAGTTCGCTTTTTCTTTTTCTCAATCATCATTTCATAAACCTCGCTTTCAATCAGAACATAGTCTTTCAATGTTTGTTTGATTAATGACTGCTGATTTTCAAAAGAAGTGGTCAGTGCTGAGTAGTTCTTTTCCATACAGTTTTTTTCCCACCAATGTACATTGTCGTTTAGAAAATATTTATTTTCAAAATACCTTGTTCCATAACAACTGTTATATCAGCAGTATAATATCAATGGCACACTGTTGCATTCTGTAACTGTTATGTAGATCCATTAAATAGTCCTAGATTATATCTAGTGTTTTCACCTTCCATAGAGTTGAACTGTATGAATATATACAGCTCATGCAATTCATTTTAACTAATCCCTCTTGACAGAAATCCTAGTTTTCTGAGGTAAAATATGTCCAGAGCATGCCCACACACAGAGAGAGAGCATTTTCAACAGCTCCCTTTCTCCTTTTCCTCTTTTGGGTGTAACAGAGTTGGCGATCTTTTTCATTACACTTGGAATACTCTGTGAGAAGTTTCCAAGCCTTTGGGAACCTCCTCTCTAAGTTATCTGCTATACACCCGACCAGCTCATCAGAAGAATCATTTATGTAATTAAACCCAAGCTGAAGTATGAAGACAGCTCTTCATCTCAATTTTGCATATGTTAATCTGTCTTGAAATTGTGTCTCAGACATGTAAGGAGACCAAATTCACTTTGGCTCTTTTCCTTTTGTGTCTTTTCTGACATTTACTATGTGTATATACTATTTTTATCTAATATTCCCATCTGCAAATGTACTTTACATCATAACACACACATATATATCAGAACAGAATAATAATAAGCTCAGAAATAGCAATTTTACAGCAAGGCTTACATTAAATAAATAAATTTAAATCACAGTATCCCCACCACAGCTATAAACACATTGGCACTGGAAGGTTTTCTTTAGATTTATTAACACTGTCTGTGACTCCTTAGGCCCAAGCATGCCTAATAGGGACATTACTGGTTGCCATACCTAAGCATCTTCAAATGACATCAAAATGAAAAAGAATACAAATTTTTAAAACTCCACTATAAAATACTCTATTTTTTAGAGAGACGAGTTCATCTGAACAAGGAGAGACAACAGCATGGCAGATGGATGAAGGTGTTAGATGAATGAGTAAAAAGGTAATATATAGTCAATGATATGTTACAAGTATTTCTAGGTCCTGATGTAACTACTAGAAGTAAACTCAAGGGAAGAAATGAAGTTTTATCCATGTTCTGTGTTCTTCATAAGAGGAGGGGACAGGGATTTTTATTTCTAGCCTTCATGAGTGGTATTATTCCACTCCTACCACTATGCAGAGAATTGAATTGCTATCATTTACAGCACACTGTGCCCTTTAAGGAAAACGAGCAAAATATACCCCCATATGAAAAGGAGATCTGCCATCTTTTTTATTATTCCAGGGCATTTATTTATAGCAGGCAGAGATGCAAACAGCGAGTCACATCAGTATGAAAATTTACAAACACCACCAACCCAGTTACTCTAAGGGTCCACATACATAAAGGAAGAGGGCAATCATCCAACTCCTGCTTCAGTGTTTACACAGAGCATTTTATTGCAACTCTCCTTTTCCTCTTCCTTTCCTGTACTTAACCAGAGTAATGCTATGAAACACTTAATTCTTGTACCTTTTCATTTTCTCACATCATTACAATTCCAGATCACTATCTCATCTACTTTATATCTGGTTTTGATGCCACTGAATGCCTGGCTTCAGGAAACAGCAAAACAATTCCCATAGATTTTAGCTAATGGTTGTTTCACATTATGCTTCAGGGATTGACACAAACAGAAAAATCTTGGATATTGCCCTCTGAAAAATACACTCACAGCAGGGCAACTTGAACATAATTTGGAATTCACTAAGGACTTTGATAATAATTTATATTTGCCAAATATATGTTAATTAATTCTAATGACATTAAAATAATCTCACATTTTAGTGCTATCATAGTGCAAACAGAAATTACTAAAAGGCAATTAATTCTTATATAGACACAACACCTAAAAGAGGCTCTTACTTGATCAAATTTAACAATACTATGCCTCTAAAAGAAAAGACCACAAGAAACTCTTCAATAGACCATGAAAATCTATCACTTGAACTCATTAAAAAAAGTAATAAATTCATTTTAAAACATAAAAGTCATATTTTCAATAGTTTCTAAATTAATTTGCTTTAGGATATGGTTATTAGTAGATAGGGTACCAATATTCGTTTTATATCTGGATTCTATTCTCATCTAGATTCAAGGGTTCAACAGATCACTAACTAACATTACATACAATTACTTTTATGTTACTTGCTTTAACTCACAAGACAATGAAGGGTTAAATGCTGACATGGGACTATACTTAGCATTAATGATGCAGGAGTACACATACACACAGATATGTCTCAATGGAGCCAAAACAGCCCTGTTATCAGATCAAGTGCAATCTCTGTTACTATGCAGCCATTAGTAGACTACTGCAAATTTATAACCTCAAAGGGTTTGTAAAAGTTATTAACAACATATTATAGTAGTGCCCATGTCACGAAAGTCCCAAACTTTGTTGTTCACAATTTGTGATAGCACTTTAAACACAAAACAGTGTCTACAAATCCTCTTTAACTGAGCAACACCCTTACAAGTGCTTACTGTAACAAGCCCTTCATATCATTCAGAAGAAAAATTCACAACATTTCATTGTCATTTTCCTTAACTTGACTGACATCTGCGTGTAGATGGCTTAATGGTTTACCTGAGCACTGAACTGAAAGTATAAAACCTGTGTAAACCTAGAAAACATATGCTCATCAAGTGCTAAAATAAATATTCCCATTCACACTGTTCTGTAAACTGAGATAAGGGGTTTTTTTACATGGCACACAGGGATTTAACTGCAAAATTCATTAAGGTGAGTGGAAGGAATACAGCTAAATTTTACTGCCACAGAAAGATTTATCTTTAGAATACATCTAATAAAATTTAAGTATGAGCTGCAGTACCTGAATACTTTAAAGAGTCATAGGAGAAAAAAGCGGTTGTGAGGCTGCAACATAAAGCTGAAGGAAAGGAATATAGTCTTGGTCCAACAATTGTGGTAGAATATTATACACCTCTTGTAAGTATCTAATTACTGATGTCCTGACTTTTATTTCATTTATCTTGACAACCTAAACTGTCTCTAAAGTGCCTATCTGCATTTGCATTTTAATGAATAATAATTTATATTTATTCAGCACATTATATTTGCATCTCAGTGGTTCATTTACAGATTAATATTCTTATTACCTAAAACAAACTATGCATAGATATTCTGGATTGGGAATTACTAGCAAGCAAGCAAGACACTGTGGGTAGCATTATAATTTGGCCAACCTGTTGGCCTCAGCTTTGGGTTTTGCATTGTATTAGGTGTCAGTGGTGGCTGGGAATGCTTGGACTCCAGCAAGTTGTACCGCAGGTCCAAGAAGATAAAGAATTAGACTTCTCACTGAGTTCCCTAAAGATTTTCAATTTATGCCATTTTTGATAAAGAAAGTACTGTAAATCACCCAGCAAAAATGAGTAGTACTCACTGCTTTCTACAATCACACTGATAGCTGGAATATATTGGTACATTGTGATCAAAAGAAAACCAAAATATCCAAAAAAACCACAGATATCCAGGTTTGTGTAAGTTTATGAACCAGACTGACACATATTCTGCCTTAACCATGCAAATCCAAATAGGAACAATGAAAAGGTCCAGAATTGATTCCAGAAAGTGCATTCCACCTGCATTAATTTGATTCCTGATTTTGACAGTCACAATTCAGTAGTCACTACAATGATTTCCTTACTTCGACCAAAAAAAAAAAAACCAACAAAACAACAACAACAAAAAAAACCACCACCACAAAACAAAACAAAACAACCCACCAAACTTTACTGCTGTAGTAAATTTGATTACATATTTTAGAGCTTTGGGTATTCACAACATAAAGAAACAAACCCACAAGCACAAAAGTGACATTTGGATTTTAAATCCATGACTGGTTCTCTGGCAGATCAGGTTTAAATGTCAAGCTTCTGTGAAAAGATTTACCCCCCAGCATTAATCTTTCTCACCCATACATTCTTATCAGGACATTTATATTCCAGCATCTTGGAAAGTACTTGGTATTCTTTGCTATATAATCTCCCTATTTCCTGGGATAAGGCTGAACCTAATCTAAACCAAGCACTCATGCAATGGGCTCCCCTAAATTTTAAAACTGTCAAGTGAAGGCTGCACTCTCTGAACACTCCTGTCTTCAGATTAACCTTTTATCATACAAAAAAAATCTATTTAAAAATACATATAAGGTAGACAGCCTATCTAAGACAGCCTCCTAGGCAATGCAGCTTATGAACAAGGCCAGTCACCCTGGAAGCAGACATCTAGAATAAAAATGAAGACACCTTGAAGTGCCTCTTTGTCTCCTCCAGCTCTAAGTGGTGCTTATGCTAACTCAGTGATGCACACCAGCACTGCAGGCAACAAAAACAGATCCCTCCTTATGAAAGATACTAAGACACATTATCAATTCTGAAAGAATTAGCAATACTTACATATGGACTTTGCAAAGGCATTCTGACTTAAGAGGGCTGCAGGTATGGGACTGCACTTTAAACCTAAATCCAATAACATAATCTAATCAAGAAGGACATTCAAATATTTTTAAGAAACTTGTAGAAGATGAGGAAGAATATTACCATATGATGTCCAGTGGTATAACCTCTGGAAATATGAATAATCCAAAAAGAAAGCTACAGTCAAACCAACAAACAAAATGAACATTCTCAAACAGCCTCTTCTTGCTATTCTCTTTATATATGGAAACAGAGAAAGCATGGCTCTCAGAAAATTTCAGCTCACACTGACCAAACTCAAAAGCTAATGTCTATTGCAGCTGTTCAGTTAATGCTAAAAGAACTAGTAGTTCTAGTACTTTTATCACATAGCTATTACTATATATATATAGGTTTGTAAACAAGCATTCTTGTACCCAAACATCTCTTGTAGTGATGGTCCCCACACACTCTTCCATCAGACCAAGCAAGACCCAAGGGAGGACCCCCAGTGCTCACCAACAAAGAGGTGATGTGGAGATTCCACCTCGAGATGCCTGCCTGAAATCCACTCTGCTGCAGCAAAGGCAAACAGGACTTATTGTGCTGAGTCTACCTTGGTAAGCAGAATTTAAATAGACCTATTTACACCTACAGAATTTTGGCAAGAAGCAAAATACAAGGAAGAGAGCCTATATCAGTCCTTTTTTCACTTGCTTGAGGTTTCTTTTTTAATGTCTTCAAGCTGATGTGTTTTGCTAAAACCTGAACTCTTAACTGTTACAGGTCTTGCTCCTTTCTAAACGATAAAGAAGTTGAAAACTGAAGAGTACAGAATTCTCTTTTTTGGTAATGTGTAAACATTACTGTCTTAGCAATCTGATTTACTTAAAAATCTTTTTTTTGTTTTGTTTTTTTATGTAAGAAGCTAAGGGAAATAACAATTTCCATTCCAGTGCAGCATTCTTTAAAAATCCCAGGCTATTAACATCATTAATGTCTTTCCCACCTAATTATTTTTGAATAAGGGTGGAAATAAGCAAAGGCTGGCCCACCATGTTTCAAGTATTTCAAATCACATGGTTGATAATCAAAGAGAGGAAAGAAATAAGATCAGACTTCAGAGCAGATTTACAGAAAGCTTAAAATCATTGCATAGCATGGGATGGCCTCTGGGCTGCAATCAGTCAGGAGCCCTCAGTAAAATTATTACAGTGATACAATGGAGAGTTTCTGGCTCAAAAAGTAAGAGTATTAATACTGAGTGAAGTCCTTGCCCCATTTGATCTTAATAAAGGATTAAGGCAGAGAGATACATGGCTCCCTACAGGCAGATCCCTACGGCTTCACACAGAGGTTCTGGGAAACCAATGTCATTGCTGTTTCAGGACAAGCCTGCAGCAACTTTTTTTATATGCTAACTCTGCTAAAATAAGAATGAAAGAATTTACAATAAAGATCATGATGTCTGGAGACTTGAAGACAAATGGGACTTGAGATTAGTAAAGATAAGTCAAATATATCCTTGTAAACTGAGAAAAGTGTTCTTTATCTAGTTAAACTTGATAACCATGAATACAAATGAATCTGAACATTCAAATACAAAGGAAAATTAAGCCTAAAACCAGTGATGAATAAAAAAAGTTTAAATCCCATTTTTAAGCTCTCTGAGGTTACTGATAAAGACTGATTTCAGATATGCAAGACTGTTATATGGTTATTCTTTTCTACAGAAGTGGTACACAATACTTATCTCCAGAGGAAGCATTTTAAAACATTAAAATTGAAATAACAAAGTGAATTTGCCAGGAAAGGGAATAACAAAAGCCTAAAAAATATGTGATAGAAGGTACAAATAGAGATGAAGATAGAAAGAAAAATGGGCAAACCTCAGCGGGCAGGGAAATATCAAGGTCATTTAAGGTCATTAAGTCTATTTAAACATCCTTTCCATGTAAATCACACATTAAGAAGTAAAAAAAAATCTGCAAAAGACCAAGGAAATAGTAAAGATACACAAGTTATACAAAGACATTTAAGCCACATAGGAATGACCAAGAGCTCTAAATGCCCAGAAATCTGTCAGAAGCTGGAGGAACTCTTTGGTCTGCAGAAGCAGAGTAGAGATGTAGCACTGAAAAGATAAAAAAAAAGAATCAAACAATTCTAAGAGAGAGAAGTATTCTCATGAACAGTTCCAATTAAATGCATTTGTGTCTAAAATATCAGGTACTGAAATCCATTCTAGAACAGTGTTGGGCAGAGAAGTTCTCTTAATATACATCAAATTCCCAAGTTTTCTTGAAGGAAAAAAATGCAGACACATCACTTTGAAATTACAGACACTGCAAAATGTTTCATGCTCTTAACTGATGGATGCAGATTTTAAAAATAGAAAAGAAATCCCTCTTCCTTTTCCCCAACTCACCTCCTTTCCATGTACAAAATAAATAGAAACCCCCAAAGTCTTAACTATGCATAAATAATTTCTAAAACAAATCCCAACTTTTAAGTAAGAGGTCAAAGCCATATACATTGCCTTACTACAAACTGATTGTGATTTTCCCATATTCTTTCATCCTTTTTTCTACATGCTGTCTTTTTTTTTTTTTCATTTGAAGGTCTGCATATTGCTAAGCCTTGTTTATTGGCTATTTATTTAATGATTATTGCTGAAAAAAAATATATTGGCATTGAAGAACTTTAAAATAATCTCCACTTAAGCATTCTTTGTTTGTGCTTCATTGTGCTGGAAACATGTTACCTTTTTTAAAAGCACAACTGCACTTCATCCTAAAACACACTGGAGAGAGTAGCAGAGATGACTATAATGAAGCATTTTAAACAGTTTAAAGACTCTCATTCAGCCAGACTCCAGGGAAACAGCATAAAAAATAAATGAGCTATTTCTTCAATTAAAAAAATAAAATTAAATTTTAAAACTGCAAAGAAAAAAAAGCAACCTACAATCCCATTTATAGAAAAGCATTTGAATCTAAGAATTTTTAATTCTATTAAATGATCACATTATTCTCCACATTTTTGGTGTATACTTTTGTGTCTAAGCGAATGTAAATCCAAATGCCAGCTGAGCTTGCAGAAGTTGTATTTTTAAAAATCATGAAACTTCATATAGTGTTATATTCCATTACCCAAAAGTAAGTAAAATTTGAAATCCTTTTTAAATGTGGGGCTCAGCAAAAGACCACAAGAATCTGATGCACATCTGGAAGCTGACTAATGTGTGGGACGTGCAAAATAAAACAATGACAAAAAATTGTGGGTCAAGGGTCATTTGGTTCTATTCTTCTATTAAAAGAAAAAAATTGTTGAAGTTAGTAGAAATTGTGACAGCACCATATAATTTGTGGAAATGCCCAGGCCAAATAATAACACAGCAGTGCATGTTTTCACTGACAAAAGCAAAATGACATAGAAAGACATTGCAAGGACATTTCTTTTTTTAAGGTCTAAATTCCTAATTTCTGGAGCTGAATGAAGCTAGAAAAATCGTAGATAATGACAAAATTCTGCTTTATGTCCCTGTAATAGACTACTACTGAGAAAAAGAAAAACCAGAACAACTCTTCAGTAGAATTAGATTGTGTGTTATCCAGGGTTCATAAGAAAAGCCCTTCTGAAGTATGACTGGGACTCACAACATACACCCACCAAGGAGTGCAACAAGTCCCACACCCAACACATTCCTCTCATTGCAGCATTCCTAGAGACAAACAGTCATTTCTGCTTCACTGAAGAGAAATCTAGCACACACTTTGGCATGTTCTGGACAGGCTGAAAATACAGAGCACATGGACTTCTTTGCAAAAGCAGAAGAACCTGGAATTCCAAACTACTTCTCCGTCTAATGTGCCAAAATGTCAGGAATTTCAGACAAAATTTTCATTACAGACACAGAGGAACTAATGCTGGTAAATACAGATGCATACACACAGAGATAAAACTGAATGTATCAGTCATATATGATTTTTACCTTTGCTTTGCTTATTTAAATAGGCCAAGTGTTCAGCCTCTATCTGGAAATAAGAATCCCACAACTCTACACAAGACTGGCCAAAGTGTCTCCCAAAAGGTATCTCATTCTCAGGGTCCTGTTTTTATCCTCTTTGAACATTTTTGCCTTCAATTTTATTTGTAACCAAAAGTGTTTTGTTTGTCCACTTTCTAGAGAAAGTTACACAATTCCAAGGGGCAACCTTGTGCTCCCAGTGCTATCAGGCAGACAACATTCAGCTACACTTCAGAAGGAATGACACTTCCAGACCCTCTGGAGTATGGCAGATACATCAACATGAAGGTATAATTTACACTTTCAGTGCAGACCCAACTCACAGCTCATGTTTGAATAGAATACACTACTTCACCTGGAAGGGACCTGCAATGATAATCTGGTCCAACTGCCTGACCAGTTCAGGGCTGATCAGGTAAAATATGGTTTTAAGAGCATTGTTCAAATGCCTCATAAATATTGTCATGTGTCATGGTAGAGCCGATCTCTCTACAAAGCCTGTTCCAGTGTTTGACCACTGTCTCAGCAAAGAATTGCTTGATTAAACGCAAGAGTTAAAAAAAAGATAAATTAATCATGTACAACACCTCTGGATATAATGAAAATATTCAGCTATTTCAAACAGTAAAGCCTGAAGTAAGTTTTATGCATGACCAGTTCATCATATACCTTAGTTTTAATAATTGATACTGTTTCATGGCATTTACATAAGCATTTCCTTCTGTATCATGTAGAACATGTTAAATATTTTAACTCATCTTCCATCCCAAGACTATCACTATTCTGGAAGGAAAACACAAATTAGGGCCTCCTACAGACAACATATTATTTTACTCTCCACTCTTTC
>NW_005054307.1:3093302-3105472 GCF_000277835.1 Geospiza fortis | reverse complement strand
CTCTTTCCTTTAGAGGAAGGAACTTCATAAAGCTTTTTACAAATTACTGCAAAGATGATGGACAGTAAAACAAAGGGCAAAATGAAACACATGCTGAAGCGCCTACCTAACATCTCCTAAAGTGGAGCCATCTTCTGCAGAAGAAATTCCTGTCACAAAACATTAATGCCTCCCTGGAAGCTTCTAATCCATTAAGATCTTGGCATTAACATTCAGAATCAACTGCACAAACAAAACAGGTTGTGTTCTACAAGTTCCAGTAGGAGTTGTATTCCCCTGGAGCAGCAGAGATCAAAATCCAGAGTCACTCACCTGGGACCTTGCTCAAGGACATCTGGCCAGTTTTGTAAGGCAATACTGAATATTCACTAGAGGAAAGAGCAGGAACGACTATCCCAACTACAATCAGCTAACCTCTTTAAGCGTAGCATTTTATGCTGCAGAATGCTTCCATGAAGGCAGAAAATATTTTTCTCTTAGTCTATGCAATCAGAACTATGGATACAAGTCCTCTGGACAAAAGCAGAAGGTTTATCACTAAAGAAAGTGTTTGAGTCACTGGTAAATTTGAAAGCAAGGATGGATGTTCCTCTAGTTCTGATTTCCTGACATCTACAAGTGCACCAAGCTGAAAGAGGATGCCCTTTATTCTATGAACAAATCTAAAAATCAAACCTTAAATTAAAAATGTTCTTGGCCGTCACAAAACATCACCTTGAACAAAACACACTAATAGCCATAAAAATAACTTAATGAGCTTAAACAGGAAGTATAAATACTATTTCTTCAAAACTGCTTCTGAATCAAGACCTGAGTATGACCAAGCTTTCAACATCTATCGCCCATTTCAGGCAATAATGTGGTCTTGTTTTCTACAACAAAGACACTTTGTCAGACCACTTGCAACACAGCTCAGCTCTCTTGTATGGAACTGTTGGCCAAGGTCCCTGAAACCCATGGAGGGTTTCATTCCACAGCCATGGTGCACAGAGAAAAATCTGATACCAAATAGGTCTTGTTGACACTGGAATTATTCCTGCAGATTCACTCCTTCAACAAATCTTCACTTGCTTTAACAGGAGTTTTTTTAAATCTCTCAATGATGACTTCATATACACATTCTAAGTGTTCTAACAACAAACTGCCATGGTAATTACCTCTCAGAAAGCAGGGAAACCACTGCACAACTCTCTCACACAACATGCATTCAGATTAGGCTTCCACATGAATAGTTATAACACTCATTCTCATTTTCACATTCTTCTTATGTACAGAACGGTCACATTTTGTTTAACAAAACATGTTAGGATCTTCTAGAAGAAATTCTATATAAAGGGAAGGGTGTGTGGAACACTAGTAAACCATACAAAACCAGATGTTTACATCAAAACCCACATAGCTCAAGTATTGGTAAAAAAGAAGCCTGAGAATCTCCGTACTGAGAGACTGAGTACTTTCAAATTCAGATGCTACCATATCCAGTGTCTCTGCAGTATTTACAGTTTCTTAACAAATTGCTAATTCCAAGAGCAGAGGTTCCAAACAGGTGTTGGAAAAGTAACATTATATTTAATAGGAAGAAATTACAATGAATTTTCTCTTTCTCAGAATGTAAATTTAGGCCAAATGTCTTCTTTTTCCTCTCCCTAGGGAAGGCTTTGAAAAGCTCATTGCCCCATTTTACCCTACAGAATTTTGCCCCTAGCAATTTTCTCCAGTTATGGTGGGTATCTGGTATTGCTCACATCTTCAGCCTAGATTACATTACATACTTTACTGGAATTCCTTTTAAAAATTAACTGCTTAGTATGACCATACAGTCTTACTCTGGCCTCAGAATCAGCATACTCACCCAAATCAATTCTCCCAGTGAGAGGGGTTTTTGTTGGCTACACAAAGCACTTTATAAACAATTCACCAGGCATGAAAAGAAATCCCATAATGATCATTTTCATTACAGACATCCTTGTGATTTCATGAAAGGAATGGATAATATAATAAGCTACTATTCTCAATGAAAGAATATATGCTAATAGAGCACACTAAACAAATTCTGATCTCTGCTGTACCCATGCAGCCCTGCTGAGTGCACTGAAGCTGACTGAATGACCATGAAAACGCAGTTTGGCCCATGAAGGCTGTTCACTCTGCCTAGCTAACACATATAACACAAGTAAATCTCCTCTAGGGTGCAAGCCAAAAGTATCTTCCTTAAAAGTTAAGTTCTTGACTTCAAACATAGTAGCTAAAGTAAATATGAGATGCAAGTGATGTGAATAGCTCCCAAAAATCACTGTGGAAAAATCCGCAGCCTCTTACATGAAGCTGAAGTCAAAGACCACAACAAAATTTATTAACCAACTTTCACTTAGATACACCTGCAAGATGACTTCAATAGTTCTGTGATGAAATTGAACATCAAATGAAATAATCTGCTTAAATGGCAGGACAGAGTTCTTGGATTTTATCTAATTTTTTTCTTTTATTTCATATGAATTATTTTAAGTTCTATTTGCCTTTGTCATCATAGTAATCTATAACCGCCATAACATGACATACATAACATTATCACAAATAGCTAAGAGGTATTAGAAGATAAATTTTACTCACAGATAATAATTTATTATCTCTTAAATGATAGGTATCGCCTATTCACACAGAATATATAAAAAGAGAAAACATATATTCTATCTTACCAAATGTAATACAAAATGTGACATGAATTTGTAAGAGAAACTGCCAAATGGAAAACAGAAACATCCCTAGACTTACCATGTCAAAATGCCTTGAGCTACTTAGAAAACTTGAGGCAATTTTCAAATACCCTAGAGCAGGGCTGTATCTTTTTATTGTTTTTCTATTAAGAGGAATCATTAGTGAAGACAGTTGTAGTATGCATCTAAAAATAGTTTTTAATAGTAACAAAAAAATTACACAATAATTTTCATTTTAAATCTCAAATTATTTACTTTTTATTTTAGAGATTGCCTACCATTACAAATGCACACAGTCCTTTTCCACAAAATGCTGCATTATTTTAATCTATTTAATGAGATTATTGACAAGTTTGATTGATAACTATGAGAATCCAAGTCAACCTTCACACCATCCAATGGGCAACTAGTGACAATGACAACAAAATGCTTCGTGTTACTGTACTGCACGTGGCTCTATACATACCTTGCATCTAACAAAATTTCTTGACCAAGCAAGGAATAAATACCAATGCTAGCTACATAATTCAGTTCCTTTGTATTACTTAGGGCTTAATATACCTTGCATATAACCATGTTACCTGAAACACTTCCAGGGAAGGGAACACAATGCAATGTATCAGTCTTATGCTCAATAGCCTAGTAAAGAAACTCTATAAAAGTTTCAACTTGACACTTCAATCCTTTTCAAAAGGATATTATATCAGGATATTCAAATGCTTAGAATTCCTGTCTGCCATGAGGAAGTTGGACAGACTGAGGGGAAAATAAATCTGTTTTATGCAACTAAAACAATTAAGAAATTAATCTATCACAGAACAAATCTTATGCAATACAGATTTAAGTCACAGTTAGGATTCCACGTGGAAGAAATCCAAGAAAATCTTGCCATCTAAGATTTTTTACAAGAGCTACCTCACAATTACAGCCCAAATATAACCATATTCTACTGAGTGACACACAAGTTGTGAATTGCTGGAACATTCTCTTAGTCATTTTAAAGTCATGATGAAATGTGAATGACACAAAAGGTGGTGTTTAAAGAACAAATGGATAGCTGTGGTGCCTGTGAGCAGTGCTGGCTGCCAGGCTCAGACAGGGTCCTGTGCAGCTGTCGCACTTTCCACTGACTTCAAGGCTGCAACAAATAAACAGTGATGAAAATTGAAACCAAGGGCAGCGTGAGCTGATGTGTACAATGTGTCCTTTGAATATTCTACTACATGCAAATTTATCTTTTCAAACTTCCTCCAGGCCTTCCTACTGCACATATTCAATGGAACTATCTATGTCTAAAAGCTACATATTCTTAATCTTAAATTACAACATGGTAGTTCACGTTGCACCTTGCTCTCATCCTCACAGGTTTAGGCCTTTTCAGTGAATTATTACTGCCATATTAACACAAGTAAGAAAATAAGCTTTGCTTCTACCCAAGTTAAGCACTCTCTAATGAAGTTAAGTTCAATTGAAATAAGCCAGACTGCAATAAAATAAAAGTCAAGATGTACTATTACAATTTTATGGAGAAAAAGAGACTTAGTAGGAATTCAATTAGATGGCTTTAACTGAATATAAGCATTTAATTGTACTAAGAGGTTAAAATAATCTATCTATATGGACACCTGGAACATATCCTTGAAAAGAGCTGTTTGGAAGAGCCCATTGAGGCTTATTCTGATTTTTGTGATTGATTTTGGAAGCTCAATTCATAAAGTTACTGGCCACTAGCACTGGAAAGAAGCACCACTTCTCAAGAAAGCTATCCAGACACACGATCTCTTGAAGCATCTCTGCCAGCGTGCTGAAGGACATTAAAAACTAGCTCAGTTTACTCTGCTTACTCATGACACAGTCCATGAAGGCAGAAGAGTGTACTTAGGAACAAGCAGATCATCAAGTCACAGAAGAGTTCTGGTATTTTTTCCACCTCCAGCAATACAACCATCGAAGCTTTGTTGCCTTACCTAGTCAAGGGACATTGCAAAGAGGGAGTCACTAAGGATTTAGCTTCTCTTCAGCTCATATGGCTTTTACTACAGGAGCATCTCCTCAGAGAATGAGTCCCCTACAATGGCCCTATCCTGGCAGGAGAAGCAGCAAGTCCCACTCTCCAGATTTATCATCCTGCCCCGCTCAGATCTCCAGCCTTCCTTTGGTTTCAGCTGGCATGAAAAGGAAGGATGCTGTCTCCTCTAAAGGGACCAACAGAGATTTACCCCACCACAGCAAGACTTCACCTTACAAGTCTGGGATGTAAAACAGAGTGTGAAGCCTTGGCTCAGGAACAGCTATTTTAGCACTTACTGATATCTAGTTTCCATAAAAAATTCTGAGTTTCAAAAACACCACAGTGATCAAAATAAGGGAGGAAAAAAGCTAGAAGTAATTTTCCTATTGGTGATCTATTTTGGACCTGCTATTCCAGGTAAGTGTTAAAACCTAGAGAATAAATAATTAGGCTCAGGCCCAGACTCAGCTATGTGAGTTTCTGTTCAACCTGTGCCCCATCCCTACAACTCTCCACTGTGCTGCACTGTCAGAAACTCACAGAGAAAACAGCACATCCTCCACAAACCCCAAAGGTGATTATGTCCTCCACACCTTTCAAGTTTTGTCACCATGTCATTTCTCCTTCAATGCTCCATCACCCATCTGCCTGCCACCTCCTCTGCAGATACTGGCAGTGGAATCACTCCATGGATTTTACACACAAGTCCTGCTCCTCTGAACTTTTGGATCAAAATTGGCATTCAAGTTTTCCTGGTAAGCATTTGAGAGTTTGAATAAGCTGCAACTAGACAGGCTACTTCTATTCCTATCCTCCCTTCACTTTTGCACTTATTCTTCTCCTGATATTTTTCATTATAGGTCTCTTCCAACTGTTTCTTCTGAGCATACAGGCACAAACACAAACCATGTCTTCAGTGTTTGGGATGAGTTAGAAAAAGTTTATTTAGCTATGAGATTATCTCCACTTGAAATTGCAGAGAAGAAGAAGGAACATGGCAGGTCCATTAACAAAAATAAAAAGGCAGACAGAACCTAAAAAAATACAAAGCAAAAATCAAGCTCTTATTTATCAACTCACATCGACTAGGGAATCAGACACAGGATATGCAACTCAGAGGTAGATATGACAAACTCAGTTTCTCCTAAAAGTCAGTCATTACCCTTACAATCTCAGCAGGTGATTGCTTTTTTAAACATTAAAAAAGCAAATGCAGAAATTATTCTTATTCTATCAAAAAGAACTTTACTGCTACAGCATGGAGAAGGTGGATTTAAATAAAATCTAGTGAGCTACACCCAGTGGAAGTTACAGTGTCATCCATTTGTCTTCTGATATGAAAATGAATGAAAATCAGTATTTATAGTTAAATTGCATTGAGAAGTTTATGTCTACATTAAAATGTAGGGCATGAAAGAAGACAGCACGTTCTGATTAAACAACATTCAGGACAGCTTTTGTGCCATATGACCATTTTTCTTCAATTACATGTAATGAAACACTAAAAAAGGATGGGGAAGAGGACAAAGTATTTAAAACATAACATGTAATATTATTACTGCTTGTTAGTTCAGTGTTGCTAGTACCACATTCAACAACCACCCCATTTTCCATCACTTTAAAATAGTTTTATTCATGCTGAACTGTGATATACTCTGAACTGATATATCAACATGCAAGAAAAAAAATAAGCAAACATTGTGATTTAAATTTTAAAAAATCAAAACTCACAACCAAAAAACCTGCTGCCTCTTCTCTCCTGTAGCTGGCTGTTGCCTAATGACTACTTTTATTCCAGATCTTCAAAGTCAAGCAGGAATTTTTTCTGGGACAGCATGTCCTAATTAAATTTATTTGTGGTGGCCCATTTCTAAAGATTCAAATTGAACATCTTTTTGGTAGCTGAATGACAGTTTCTAAATCATTTATTAAGCAAGGAGAGTTCTCTGTGGACAATAACTGGAACTTCTGTAAAACAGTATTGACAAACAGTAAAATGTAACTTATGCTTCCCAAATTTAGCTATAGATGAGGTGTGCAAAATCACCTTGCTCCTGAGTGACAACAGAGAAAAACGGATTCAGTAAAGGAAAAGGATTCAGTAAAAGCCCTCTTTGTAAGCCCTTGGAATAAAACCAGCCTGTAAGAGGACACTTTTTAAAAATCAGAAAATCTAAAAATTGAAATTCTGAGTCCCTTGTGGAAAGAGTAAAAAGAGTTAAGGTACAAAAATAGGCTACAGTGTAATTCCTGAAGTAATAGCAGTATTCTTGTTAGTGATGTGCATTTAACAATTGCCAGTCTGAAAACAATTGGCTCAATATCCTGGTCCCAACCTGGGAATTCAAAATTTACAATGGGATATTTTATTTAGTTTTTAAGTACTCAAAATCACTTGTGCATTGCTTTAGGTTTTATGACAAAGCTTGTACTTACAACAATCTTTCAACGTTTTTGGCAATCATGGGAAGCCTTAGAATTTAGCAATATTAACTACGATAATTCACGTAAGATTTCATATAAATACAGATTGTTACACCTTTGTTTTAAAGCAACAAAAGGAGAAAGATTGAACATATTAAAGGATCAAATAATAAAATCTAAATTAAACTAAAATTGAAAGTCTTTCAGTCACTAGGAAGGTATAATTTCATACTGCTAATTACTTAGGACAGAGCTTGAGAATCAAATAGAATTTGGGCCTAAGGACAAATTGATACCAGTAGGTATTAAATTGATACCAGTAGGATGATAAAGTGAATTTTATACTCCAATTCATACTCCAGGAACAAACAGCACAGCTTAAATTGTTTATGATATATGAATGATTTACAGTGGTGAAGATGAAAACAGCTGTGAAAGTAAGACTAAAAATAAAGCCTTTGAATGAGAAGGGTGTATCATTACATTCTCTCCCTGGTACATTGTCAGTCAAACACAAATAATATCCACAACTGCTCTCTGATTTCTGATACAATTTTCAACTTATTCCTTTTATGATCAAATTATTATACTTAAAATGCTCAGTGGTAGCAAAGACCCTGAAGCAAGCCCACATCTCCTGGCACTCATTTGTTATAACAGACTGCTCATGGGTTCTTAGAAACCTTCATTTTCATGTTCCTTTCCAAAAAAATGATAGGATTTATTTTTATAACTTCTTTGTTGAAGGACTATATGGAAGACAATCCCACATACAACCAACTGTTAACAGGCCTCCTGAGACCTTCAAAGATGTTATCAAACACCACGTAAGGGCTTTTATCTGTTTTGTTACCATTTGTTCAGGGAGGAAGCCTCACACATTCCGACAGCTGATGAACAAAACACACTTTTGAAGGCTCTGCCTCAATATCAACTTGTCATTTATACCTTGGAGAGAAAGGGCTCTTGTTTTCAAAGTAAAACCAAAGCCCTGCCAAGCAGCTCCACCAGGGACCCAAAGGCATCTCAACAGTGAATCACCTGAAAGCAGTTTGTGTGAGAGATGTCATTTCTGGAGCAGCTGCATGGCTCCTGCCAGGAGCACCACACAGGCAGCCAGGACCTCACAGCCCAACCCACACCGACCCCAACATCTCCTCTGGATGATCCCTCCCAGGGCCCCCTCTCTCTGCTCTGAAAGAGCTTACCATTAGACACACAGTGCCACATCTCAGACTTGGCAATTTTGGGGTGAAACATTTCAATAGGTACTGCTGCATGAACAGCTCACTGCAGCTTCCTCATAAACTAAAAGCCATTATAGACCAAAATGATCAAATAAATGTTTTCATGCCAACCCATAGTCCCACAGGTAATGACAACATTTCTCAAAATGATGGCGACGTCTAAGTATTTAACAATTTCTTATATTACATTTTTCATAGACATTGATATTACTCAAATCCCAAATAAGAGATTTGATAAGATCTACTCTTGATGAGTAAACACTCTTGATGATGATAGGGTATTATCAGCACCCTGCTCTGACCAACTGACATGTTCTTTTTCAAGTTTTTGGGTTTATTTCACAGTGGTTTTCCTTTAATATGATTCAGCACAGGAAAGAAAAACATTTGAAAATAAAATTAGACTGGGCTTGCACTAATTATATGAATATTCAGTTGTAGCACCCAAGCTCAGTTCCCTGAGTAAAAAAATTACCACCCAAGAATGACAGAGAGAGATTAAGAATAGTAGTGAATAGTGTTTAAACCCTAACAATAAAACAATTTCCTTAGAAGTTCATGATAGAGTACTTGAAATCGTGGGACATACTTCAAAGAAGTTAAGAAGTTAAAATATTATAATGCTTATTTATAAACGTTAAAAAGAGACATAAAAAGAGTGTGATAAAATAATCCAAAATATTTCCAACAATCCTAAAGATTCCCAAATATTTAGATAATGTGATGAAAATATCCACAGGGTCTTGACGAGAATATACATTATCCCTTTTAAAACAAATTATATGTTTTAAATAAATTCTCCTCTTAACTAAGAGGAGCATGTCTGTTATCTAAAGGAAACATTTCTATCGCTGTGATATTTCTTAGTAACCAAAATCCTTTCTGTAGTTGTGTTGATTTCAGGGCCAGGAGCTGTCTGTTCTAATCACCTCAAAGAGAATTCACAGAGCAGATCCTAAAACACTTCAACATTACTCTTTCTATACTCTAGTTTCAAACAAAACCAAATTTACCAACGCAGTTAGAGAAAAAGATGAATCGTGGCTCAATTTACACTTAAACAAACACAGATCTATTTGGATCAAGCTTCATTAGACATAAAAAACCACCAAACAAAAACCCCCACCCAAACGGGAATTCTTAAGGCTATGGTTGAAACCCTCCTGGCTAGTCTGGTCATGAAAGCATCACCTTTCACAAATTTACACCCTCTGCTGATGCTCTCACAGTCAAATAAAAGGCACACCTAAGTTACCAAGCAATGAGCTCAGAGTTAAAAGCTTTTATCTTTTGCTGAAGTTTTCTTTAGGAGACAAAAGGCAGAAGTTTTCAAAAAGTATCTCTCCTGCATATAAAGGAAGTAGAACAATGTTTCAGTGTTTTACAGTGATTATTACATTCTAGTTATTAAAAATTTATTAAATAATGACTATTTGTACAATATTTTTAGATCTTCAGAAACAGAAAGCATGCATCCCAAAGTATTAAAAATGCCAACAGAGCTCCCCAGTGTTGCCTTAACAAAGGAAAGGTCCAAACAGTAACAAAGTAAAACAATGTAAAATGACAAAGCTAATGGTGCTTTTAAAACAAAACCAGCCAACCAAAGAAAGATGACCCACAGATCCGTACTCAGTGTGACACTGATTCTGAAAATGTCATAGAAAGGTCAACAATACAGACAATTATATAAAAAAGCAAAATCTCAACAGCAAATAATTGAAATGCTTTTAATATTGTCCAATTATTGTAATAAAATATGAGTTTTTAATGAAAAACATATTAACAAATATAAAACAGAACATCAGACGTGGAATTGCTAAAGAGTACTGCTGTACTGGGATTTTTTTTGTGACAAATCCTTGCAGAATCCAGAAGTGAGCAGAAAGTAATAACTATTAATAATTCATAATATTTGCAAATTATGAAGTTGCTTTACTGAAAACAGTGATAGGCTTTGATCCGTTGGCAGCTTAACACACCCTGCCTAAGGTGCATACCATCAGTTTTACCATGGATGGTAAAAGAAGAAAAAGCAAAGAAGAAAACAATAAAAAATCCCAAGCCTTACAGATCCTCCCTCTCCTGATCCTCCTATGGAACACCAATAACTGGTTATTTATGTTACTCTTTTGGTGGGATGCCCATTCAAACAAAATAAATTTTAGTTATTAAATTTGCATTGAGTACTAAATATTAGATGAAAAGTCTTCAAAAAGAGACAGTTCCAAAATCACACATTTACCCTTTAGAACAAATACATATTCTCTATGTTATGAAGTAGTGCTCCTTCCCCAGCACTGATTCAAGAACAAGCAACTTAAGAGATTCCAGGGGAAAACAAATACTCCTTAGCTCTTGTCAGCACATAGCAGGCAAACAGTGCTTCTAGAAAGTCCAAGTAGGCAAACTTTATCTCATGCCAGATCTAGTCAAAAGTATTAGATACACTGGCTCTAGATCTTATAACATGCATTATTTCAGTCCCTAAATTTGCATAATCACCACCAAGTATTAAAACTGATCATATCATTAAAGATGACTTCAAGGGCTCAGAAGAAGTCTTTATCAGGGTCAGTAAGTTCACCCTGGTGTATTAAATCCATCTATTCTGTGGCTTCCCACGCTGTGGGAAAGGTTCTCCATATGCTGAGAGCTACTTTTCTTCTTACTCCCCACTGAAATTCATGATTTTATGCAACAACAAAACTACAGCAAGACAAAGGTGTAAGAGACCTGAGATTTCAGGATTTAAAGCACCAACCAGCCTGGTTCCTAAAGAATCTGGTCCTCCTAAAAGCACATGTAAGATACAGAATAACGGAGTGAAATTTTAACAAACATAAACTATTTTAGTTTCACTTGCTCTTTTTCTTAGCAGCCCAGTGTGAGAGTGTGCAGCAAATGCTCTGTGACAGGTTTTGCCTGGTGCAAATTCCTCCCAGGAAGAAAGACCTCATAGCCTATTTTTCCTTATGGCAAATTTTAAGCAAATTAAACTGATAACCATGTCTTGAAAAACAATCCTGAGGACAGCAGTGCTGATAGGACCCCCAGAGGGACAGGGTCCATGTCAGCATGACAAGGCCCAGCAGTGTGGCACTGCAGAGGGACGTGCTGTGCATTGCAGGCATGGGGAGAGCAGCAGCCAGCCACGGGATGCCAATTAAGAGCAGTGAGATCTCTGCCAGCCAGAGGGGCTCAGAAGGGCCCTGGTCCCCACGGGAGGCAGCTGCAGGGAGCACAGCCACACCATGGGCACTGCTTTGTGCGCTGGGTACACAACACAGCTCGCTCCCGTGAGCTTCATCAAGGGCCCGTGAGCAGCAGCTGGTGCAGAAGCTGCCAGAGGTGTCCCTGCCCTGCTCAGGTGACTGAGCTTGAATACAAGGGCAGCTCTGGCCACTGCTTGGCCCCTTGGAGCTGGAGCCAGGGTCCCTGCCTCAATCAGCTCCATCCTGCAGCAATGGGGAAGCGGCACTGGAGCAGGTCAGGGCTTTCCAACACAGGGCTCGTCAGTAATGTGCTGCCCCAGGAACTGCCTGCAGTGCCACGAGCAACAGGCCAACCAAAACACTAAAATCAAGGTATTATGACTTAGAGCAACCAAGAAAGGGAAACATTTTTCACAGCAAGGGGCTGATGAGGACCAGTGGTGCAACACTGGCCCCTGAGAGACACCAGGCATGGACAAATCTTGCCACAGAATACTTAACTTGGAGTCAGCTAACCATGTGAGGTAACAAAATGTTATAACAGGATTAAGGTTCAGCA
>NW_005054307.1:3091220-3093234 GCF_000277835.1 Geospiza fortis | reverse complement strand
CAGCAGGTTTTAAACCTTTTTTGTATTAAAGCCAGAGAAAAACCTGTAACAAGAATAATTTATGAATGGAAAGTAGTTCAGGTCTCATCCAGAGTTTAACAAGTGCACAGCACTCTCTGTACAACTTCTGGTTGACTTAAAGTGAAGGTGGATGTTAATCTTATGTAGAAAGGACCCCAAGGATGTGTCACCTTGTACCTTCAAGTAATGTATTTATTTTTGTCAGACTAGAAGAAGCAGAAGCACGCAGAAAAGCAAGTCTGTTTCAGCAGATATGGTATACAATGCAGGGAAACAACCACCTCTTGCAGAAAAATGCCCATCCATACAGGAGAACAATTTCTAACTTAAAAGGAAAAAAGGAATAAAAATGCTAGATTCTTCCTCTTCTTGCAAACCTGACTGAATACACTTCAACAACCACTAAATTTTAATCACGGGTTTAGTTTTTAATTATCCCTCACAGAAAAACACTCACAGAGTCTTCCTCTGTCTTAATTATTTTGGTTATTTCTAACACCAACAAACAAAAAGTATTCTCACATAAATCAGATTCTTAGACGAGAAAAACTGAAGTTCCTATGAATTTGTCTACTTTTCCCAGGAATTTTGCCTTCAGATGAGGAGTTATAGAGGAAACAGCAACACAGAAGAAGACAGGCACCATTTCTTGCTTATCCTGGCTCCTTCTGAGGCCAGGGGGAAGAAATAGCACCACCTCAGTCCTCTGAGGTTTTGACTTTGTCTACAAGAGTAACTTTCCATCCTGTGCTTACCAGACAAAAGCTAATTAATAAAGAGCAAACCACAAGGCACAACTCTTCATAGCTGACAGGCAAGATTAAATCAAGATAATTCCTACATTAATTCCTACTGTTATCAAATATCTTTAGACTAAGCCTTGCCCTCACTGCTTAAACTGTGATAAAAGCACTCACATCCAATAAATGGGGCCATTGCAAGACACATGCAAACATTTGGTTCTCCTCCTAACAAGAAGCAACATACCTTAGCATGAAAACAAAATACAATTCCTAGCCTAAGCAATACTTTCCAGCTCATTCTTTTTCAAATTAAATGCAGATGCACCCTAATTCAACATTAATTATAATCAATATCACACAGGAGGTCACAGCATATAAACAGCGTTTAAGAAACACTTCTCTGAAGAAAAAACAAACAAAACAAAACCCATAAAACCCAAAATAAATAAAACTAAAAACAAAACAGGAAGAGAAATTCATCCAAACTCTGCTTCTCATTGCAACAACTTTGGATTTAAATGTGACATCCAGATTCCAAACACATTTTTAAAAACTCTCCAAGTTTATTTAAGCAAGGAGGTAATTGTTTTCCTTCAGTTTTATTTATTTTGTTAATACAGCCTCTCAGCTGGAAAAAAAATGGTATAGTTCTTTCTGGGTTGTTTGGAGAGCCTGATATTCCTTAATACCATTGTTCAGACACAGCTGAACTCTTTACTGAGTTTACTCAACAAACAGAGGCTCTTTGTCACACTCAACTGCAAGAAAAACAACAAACAAGGATGTCCTTACCCACCACAGGCTAAGAGCCGTACTTTAAATGAGCTTATGGATTCCTAGAGTGGAAGCACATCCAAACACACCAAGAAGTAACCACATGGAACACCCTCGGTGGAGCCCTCTCAGTGTCTGACAGGCTCAGCAGCATTACTATTGCACAAAGACACCAAAAGAGTGGAAATCATAACCCTGCAGAGCAGGGGAGCAGCTCGGACCTGGCTCTAACCCTCCCCTTGAGCACAGGCCAGGGGCAGCACAGAGCTCCAGGGAGTGCCTGGGGCTCTCTGTGCCAGTGCAGGGCAGACATGACATGACATGACACATGACACATGACACATGACACATGACACATGACACATGACACATGACACAAGACACATGACATGACACATGACACATGACACATGACACATGACACATGACATGACACATGACACACGACACATGACATGACACATGACACATGACAC
>NW_005054307.1:3072982-3086243 GCF_000277835.1 Geospiza fortis | reverse complement strand
TATAATATAATATAATATAATATAATATAATATAATATAATATAATATAATATAATATAATATAATATAATATAATATAATATGATATATCATATCATAAAAATATTATAGTTTGTGAATCACAATTGCTCCATCTCACTGCTGCAAAAGTTAAAACCACAGAGCCAGAGCTTTACAAAGTTTAAACTTCATAAAAATAATTGCGTTTTATATTCCAGGGCCTCCGTCCAAAAAAAAAATTCCTGTCTCCAGGTGAATCTATATTGCAGATGTGGGATTATTCAAAATTAGTTGTGATGCCAGCTGCTTTTTTGAAGCATCTCTGTGTAAGTCTTAGATTTGGGGGCCCCATGATGAGCTCCCCTGCAACACTGACATAATTTTGACAGTAGAAAAAATGGCTACAAAATTAGGAATTGTCTCTGACAATTTTACAAAACTAGCAGCATAAGGAGAAAGCAGAACATATGAAAATTACCAGGAAAGCTAAGATTAAACATGATTGTGCTTTTACATTGATGGTAAAACCAAATATGGGAGTATTTGAATTCATGTATGTGCATACACAGCCACTTCTGTGAAAAATAGTATTTTATTCAACATAAATAGACCAGTTATGAGTATCTACTGCATGTGTATTTAACAGTAGCACAAAGACTACAATAGAAGACAGAAATTATACAGGAATAAAAGCATATATTGCATTCACAAAGGTAATGTATTCATTCATTACAACATATCACATAAGTATAAATATATAATATGGATATATAATCTCTAAAATGTAATATATTTAATCTATCTGTAGATAGAGATATTTACATTTCCACATGTAAGTGAAGAAAACTAACTGTTCAAAAATTGGTAATGAAGGAAAAACATACCTGCTAATAATTCAGAATGATCAAAGCTGCAGAAGGCTTTCACACAAGTGTGGAAAGTTGAATTACAGGTGAAATCCACTGCCTATAAACATGAAGTGATGTATTACAAAAATACACACACACAAACCCAATCACAAATAAACAGACATGGGCTCTACACCAGCTTATAAAAATGGCATTTTAAAGTCATCAAGAACAGCAGTCTGAAAATGCCTCTTTGATATCCAGCTGCACAGAAAAATCTATTTGTTTTGGCAATGGGACAGAGTGTGAGATTTCATTGGAAAAGATTTTGATAGCAAACCAAGAATCCTCAAAATGTGACTTTATGAAAGTAGCTCGAATTCTGGTTGTTGTTTGTTTTACACCATTACAGAGAAGAACTAGAAAAGACATTAGGGCATAACAACATGGATGCTTAAAGATTATACTGTGACTTTCAGATTTTAAAAAAGTGTCTTTCATCATGAAAGAGAAATGCACACAGAGTGGCTAGAGCAGAAATCCATAAAATCAAAGGTATGAAAGACAAATTGAGGCTCACAAACTAGAGGCCATTTAATAAAATTACTCACAAGTCTCAAATGCAAGTAACAAGTTTTTTACAGAAGCTTTGGATTTGTGCAATTCATTGTCACAATATACTCTGAAGGTCAAATGCTAAAAATGAGGATTACAGAAGGCAGTAAAGCATAAATCATTAAATACTATGAATGTCTTTCATATATTGAAGACTATGAAATTATTCTCTTCTTGTAGTCTTGCCACACATTGTTATCAATTGGAGAACTGATCTTCAGAAATATTACACAGGTAACTAATGACTGTTAGTTTAAAAATGGTTATTTAAATTATTTACTAACAGATGTCCTTCTGAATTATTAATTTCTCTTGGAAGTCTATAAAGCTTTGTAATGAGACTAGTTAAATAAATGTTTTAGCTGTGACCTGAGGCAGAATTTTTTTCAAACAGCATCCTTCAGCTGATGAAGCTTGAAACCAGAATCTCAGTTCTTCTTGGTATTGTAACCCTCTTTTGGATTTCATGAAGGAATTTTCTACTCATTAGCATGCATCTCCATTTATATTTCCAAAAGAAAGTCTCCTTTGTTCATGAGGAAGAAGCAAACAAAAATGACAGAAGCTAATTTTTAAAATGCCTCACAAATTGATTTTACCCAAAGTCACTCTTCCCACGCCACATGCACTGAATTGCAATTGCCTGCCACGCTTAAACTGTGCTTCAGTCCATAAAGATATTACATTAGGAAACTGTTTGTAGGGCTATCCACAGTATTACACAGAAAAAAAAATATAAAAGGAAAATCACAGAAGTTAAGCAACAAAAATGTTCTAATTACTTTAGTTGAATAGCTTGATTTTTCTTTTACATTATTTCAGTAAGCATTGTTAGTGTTAATTGTCTGTACTTTTTACTTGGCAATAAGGACAAAAAAAAAAAAAAACAGGAAAGGGCTTTTGTTTCATCAGTAGCACTTTTATGACAAGTTATGCCTCAAGCATACACAAAGACCCTGCAGCATTCAGATGGGAGCCATGTAATACCACTGCTACCCATGAGTAAAACTCCTACTCTGATACAAAGAATTGACACCAGCAAGCTAATTGTAGCAAAATTGTGCCAAATACTTGCTCTTTTCCCCAAATTTCCTTCAAATGAATATGCAATTTCACTAAGCAGCTACATCACCAAATCTGCTGCCATCACGACAGAGAGTTAAGATGTTTTCTTCATGTCTTGACAAGCTTCTTTTGGAAAACTGAAGAAAAAAGTGATAGTCCCAAGTGCTCCTAAAAACTTGAATGGGGCAGGCAAAACTATCTGAAAACCACTACATTCTTCTAACACAGACCCACAAAACGACATTTGTTACAATCTGTTACTTGGAAGATGTTTGTCTAGAAAGTAGCATCATTTAAAGTATTGCAAATGGTGTAAAGAGAGTATAAAAGTGGTCCAAAAGGATACAATGTCTTTGGTATCAGCTGATCAGATCATGCCATCATTTTCTGTGTGCTGGATGATTTCTACACCCACCTTCCTCAGTTTTCGAGTGGTCTTTGTACATGCTCACAGGAAACTTGTAAAGCCTCATTAAGTCAGCATGTAAAATACTGAATTACATCAGAATACTAGTGGTAGTCAGTGCCAAAAAGCCCAAGTCTAAATCTATTTGAACTCTACAGGTGTCTCCTATATAAGAAAAACAAATTACAGGTCATTCTTTCATGCAGAAATCCTAGCAAATAAGAGCTATTGGGACTTAGTTCAGGATTTTGAAAGATCTGGAAAAACTAAAAGAGGACAATCTAGATCAGCAAAAGAAAAACTGCAGTAACTAAGGGTAAATATCTCTTCTTTCTCAAACTTTTTTGTATTCTGGTGGCCATATTTCCACTTGGGAAAAGTAGAGACAGTAATTAAAAAAGCAATACACCAAGTCACATCATTAGCAGGCATCCCCAACATCACACTTTTACTAATGCTATTCACAAGGAATTTTTACATTAAGAATAGACAAATTTCCATAAATCTTTCCAACTCAAAAGTCAGACAATTTGTTTCTTCTGTGATTAACAGGTAATAGCACAATAGGCAAAGGATGTGGACTGTGATGTGTTTTCTGAGAAACTGTAGCATATTAACATAGCCAGAGACCGAGCTGATCAAAACACTATTGGAGATTTGTGACACCAATCAAAGCAGTAGCACTTTGCAACACAGTATCAATTCTGTAACATTCTTAATCTTTATAAAAACAAAAAATAATGTTTTACTTCTAAAATACTCAATTCCACTACTGGAAAAAGCAACAAACAATTAAAAATCAGAAGGAACCACTTTTCAGACATACAATACCTTTTTAATAGAAACATGCCTGGCTAAATACAACTTGAGCCTCCTCTGCTCTTACACAGATAAAATTATAATGAACTTCACTTAAAACTCTCAGATGAAGAAATAAAGTAGCCTCAACTCAGGTGCATATTTAATACATGAATTTTTGGAATAAGATTAAGTCAGTGTCCAAACCTCAATATTTCCATACATCAAAAGAAGTTTACAAGATTTTTCCTTCAGCCCAGTTTCTAAAAGTCCCAGTTCAAAAATATAGGTCAAGTTACCTACTGCCTCCAAACTTTCTCAAAGTCAGCTCAAATAGTGCAAGCCTGACCCATTTTCAGTGGGCTCTTCAAAACTAACTAAATCAATTAATCAGGTAGCTGCATCACTTTTCAATATTTTTTTTCTGCATTAAAGGTCTCGCATATTAAATATATTAGCATTTCAATTCCATACTCAGAGAAGATTGATATGCAGAATTCACAGGCATTTGGGGCTCACCAGTCAGCTCAAGGTAGATTAGTGCTTTATGTGTTTTATTTAATAATTGCTAGAGTAAACAAGAATTAATATAAAGGTTGAACACAACAGAAAAATCACAATTTTTACTGATCACTATCCGTTAGTTTTCTTGAAGGAAAACCAAAGCATCGAAAATCAGAATATGTAAATTTACTATTATAATACAATTACTACACTAATTCCTTCTTTTGACAACCTAAACAATGAAAATTCTTTAACTCAATTCTACTATCTTCTCTTATTAGTACTTGAACCAGAGGAATGGGCAGCAGTTGGGGACAAACATTCTCTACTTGGTAAAACTGACCCATTCCCCCATGTGGGAATGTCCATTGGAAAATCTTGCAAATTTCATCCAAAATATATCAGTAAGAAGAACGATATTTCTACACTAAAAGTCCCATTTTCTGAGATATTTTTAAAGGTAGCTTCAATCTTATTATTAATCAATATTATTCTGAAAATCACTTATGAGGGGTTTCTAGTGATTTGTTGTCTTTTTTTGGCTGATTCCGCCAAAGCAAATATCATTGCAGCAAAAGCCGGCATATATTAGTCCTCTCTAGATTTCTGCATTACATTTCAGCAGTAATGTATTCTGCAATACATTTCAAAGTCTTATTTCAGGTACAAATAAGGCAAATTTCTTAATATACCCACCACAGATTTTCTCTGAGGATAACTATTATAAGAAACTCAAGAGAAGTCCACTGACAGGAAGAGCTGCTCAGGTAAAAGGACTTTTACAGCCTGAGAACTGCTATCTATAATCTTGGCACTTTGATCTCTCAGAATATGAACTAATGGATCTGGAATGTAACTCATTATTAATAGTTAAATATCTTTAAATGGAGCAGCTTTGAAGATCAGTTCCAGTATCAATAGCTTGCATTTATATAGGGCTTTCATTTTCAAGGACAATGATACATGGTCCCCGAAACATGCACATGCACACGGACACAGAGACTTCTATTTGCATTCAAACACATGATTAAGATTAGAAATACGTATCCATTTTAAAATAAATATAAATGCATATGTTTTAATAATCCATCAGCTTACATATAGTTTTTGGAACTTCAATATATAAGCCTAGGTGACAGCACAAGGTATAATAACATGCAGTTGTAGCAATTAATTGTGGAGAACATCACCCAGCGCTCTCTGCAGAAAAAGTTATAACAGAAGATGACTTCTGTGCAGAAAATAACAAAACAACCTTTATTTTTTAACAGGTTCTGAAAATAAGGGGGGAAACTTTATCTTTTACATAGGAATCTTCTACAAAATACCATTTGCCCTATTTCACTTAATACAGGATACGCATTTCATCAATTCAGATCTTCACAGACTCGCTCCTCTTGAAAACTCTCAGGTAAGATCCTTAAAAATTTCCACCAGGTTACTTTTAAATGAGCTACAGAAGCCAGAGACTTTATACCAGACAAAATCAACAAAAAAAAATCTATTAAAGACAAAAATTAAAAGTTCTGTTCAAAGATTTCTGATATAGCAAGCAACACTCGTTCCCCTTCATTTAAATTGATTATACTTGCTCTGCAATATTCCAAAGGTACATTGTATTGTAATTTACATCTTCCACTTGTACTTCCCCCACTTAGATGTTTTGGTGAAAATTAAGTTTCACCAAAACATCTAAGGAAAAGAGTCAAGACAGAAAAGAATTTACCACTTGAAAAAAACAAAACCAAAACAGAAAACAAAACAAAAAACCAAAATCAACCAAACAAAAACAACTCTCTAAACAAACATAGGTTAACCTTTTCCTAAGCAAACATAGGTTAATCTTTCCTAAACACCAGTTTACAGCTTCCAAACAGGGAGGGCAAAATCCTTCCAGCACTGAAGCAAAAGGGAACTTCATTACCAACTTTAATGGTTATAAAAACAACTTTTTGTTAAATATGATCTCTCAAACTAAGGAAAGCTGAAAGGAGCTGAATTTATTACTTATTTAAATAACTAACCTTTTAGAGTTGATCTGCTTTTTTAGACACTGCACCTTTGTAAAAGATTATTTTCCCATAATTACTGTAAAAGCCTTCCACAACCCAACATTTGCAGTATTGCATCCTATTTCCAAGTGTAATGACCCTCAAAATCCAAGATTGATTTTGGCTTTATTCTGATCAATACTAATCTCCAAGATATATTTGACTTCGCACTGACCTAAACAAAAAGGTCACTATCTGTGTATTAGTCAATCTCCAAAACATTTATTAAATTAATTTCAGAGACCACAAAAGGTATATTGTTACAACTGTTTCTATCTGGGATTTCTATCCATCATCCTTAGTAAGATTTACATGCAACTGATAATCCACATAATCACATTGTCACTGCAGTGGATTTCCCAAAATGCCTTGATCTGTCCTCAATTATTTTAACATTAATCTTTTTTGTATTTATCTAATCGGAGGAACATTAGCATCTTATTTAGTTACTGGACTACTGGAATCCAGTCTTACACATATTAAAGTCAATGGGAGAATACATCTCCCTTCAGTGACCAAACTGAACTCTTAATGACTTGGGAGGAATATAAAATGCTGCATTTATACTTTAGGTCCCCCGAAAGCAAAGCAGGAGAAGCCTTTTGAATCAAAGTACTTTGACCAGCACATATTTAAAAGAAAATTCACAGCACCCAGAAGCACATTTCTATAATGCTCATTTTTAAAAATATAGACTTCTGATTAGCTTTTTTAATTTATTGGCTAATTTCAAAGTAGGACTATAAAACTATACATGCATTAAGGCAGCGGATAACAGAATGACAAAATTGTAACTGACTGATCTGGGGTAGGCTTCTCCTCACTTTTATTCTCTTTCCTCAAACAAACAAACAAAAAAAAAAGCATCAAGCTTAGAGAAACACAAAGAAAAGAGAAAGATCAATAAATATAGGATATAATTAACAGTTGTTAAAATTAAAATTAGTAAATTCATTTAATGCCTTTTTTGTTCTTGTTACAAAATGTAGTTTTGCCTTCCAAGGACATCACAAATTTCAATAGAACTATCTGCATTTCTGATAGATAACACAATTCAATCTTAGTGTAGTAAAGACCCCATGTAGAACATTACTTGAGGCAAGAACCATGTGTTTCTTTCCTCCTTCAGGTAATTTACCTTAAATTAAATAATTTTACAACCTACCTAGCTAGAATTTTAGGCTAAAGTAATACTAAAGACTCCACGAAATTTCTGTCCA
The DNA here is from genome assembly GCF_000277835.1 of Geospiza fortis. NCBI lineage: Eukaryota > Metazoa > Chordata > Aves > Passeriformes > Thraupidae > Geospiza > Geospiza fortis. Next base: position 3,078,736 of record NW_005054307.1, on the reverse strand, counting down.
GAAGTATTATTAAAAACCAGGTACTTGTAAGTTAACCATGTATACTTCAATATAATTCTATTAGACCTTACACACTTAGAATTTTCACCCAGCAGATGCATTTGTTTAAAAATTCAAATTTAAGCTTTCCACTGCCTCTGAAGTTGCAGACCTAAAAGACATAAGAGTAGGAATAGACACAAGGTGGAATAAAGTGAATACTAAGAAAAATTGAGAAGTTACTTAAAAATAAAACCAAAAGAGTGGACAGTAATCAAGACTACAGATGCAAAAAGCCAGAGAGGAGGCAAATAATTTCATAAACATAACGAAAAAAAAAATCATCCACGTTTCCTAACCATGGTATAAATATGGGTCTCACAGCTATTTTCACTCTGGCTGGGGTGAACACGCCCCTGTTTCAAACTCAGCTCTTTGATGACTTTTAGACTCCCGCTTCCATACTGCTACCACCACCACTGGTCTTGGGCCAGGAAAGAGAGAAAGACTTACCTTCTCCAGCTGGAACCTACTTAAAATTACTCATGTAAAGTATCTTTCTACTAAATAAAATTTCATTAGAAGTAAACCTTTTTCTACCCAAACAGACAAACAAATGGTCCCAAAGCACACAGGTTACCTAAGGACCCTCCAAGGGACAGAGCAGAGTTTGCCAAACTTTGACATCCTGACTTGAAGTAGGAAGAGTACAGTACATACTCTGCTATGGTTGTTAATGGATTAATCCAAAAGACATCTCTAAGGAACAAGAGAGAGATAAACAGAAGCCTGTGCTATTATCTGAAATGTGAGTAGTTCCACCAGAGATGCTGGCATGCCACACAAAAGCAAAATTACGCTCTCTTACACACAACACAAAATGAGAGACAAAAAGGCCAACAAGATTCAGTAGACCAAAGCTCTTCTAAACTTTTATTTTACAATTCTGTCATTTTTAGCAGAATTTCAGCTCCACAAACTACTACATTCACTTTCCTCACTGCTCTTGGTATGTGAGGGTGACAGAAGCCCATTTTTTTGATACTCCTTTACAAAACAGCTCTCGTTTGAAAACATTTTGAATATTACGTGTTTTCAGAAGAAATTTATAAGAGTGTATGTGGAAACCCAGGGCACCAGGAATATTTCTCTGTCTGCTCTGGGGTGCTTTGGCTCCCGGGGGAGCACTGACTTTGACCCTCATTCATGGAGAAAGTTTCCGAAACTTCAAGATAGACTAGGATCCACTAAAGTGTGAAGTAGATTGTAGAGAGTAGTGTAGGTGTATCACTTGGTGCGAAATTCAGGTTTTGGGATTTTTAGTATGTTGTGGATGGAAGCAAGATGGAGGACACTGGGTGTCATCTTGGGTTTCTTCTTCATACTACTTCTTCTTTCGTTACGGATTTGGGTGGCATTTTGTAATTGAGTAGAAAAATCTGCATTGTGGGCTTTTGAGGATCAGTCATTGAGTTAAAAGGGGAAATAATCTACGTGTTAGTTCTTAATTAGACAGTTTAGCTTTAAAAGACCTCCTAAGGAAGATTGTTAGCCATTTTTGCAGTGCTTTTCCAGTGCACTCAAGCCTAGTATAGACAAGGTACAAAACTCTAAATAAGATAATAATAAACAAAAACCAAGAAATCCAATAAGTTTCTCTTCCCTAACACAAAACCACTCCAAAAAAACCTCCCCCAGCAAAACAACCCCCTAAGAGGGCCCAGCCAAAGTTCAAAAAGTGAAAAAATCAACAACAAATACCCCAACAAGTGTATAAAGCCATTCAGAGGAAGAGACAGACCTAAGTACAGGCTGAGGAGTGAGTGAGCAGAAGAGATTTATGTCCCACTTCAGCCAGCCCAGAAGGCTGCTAAAGCAAATGCAAAAGAATCAAGAATAGAAAGGCAGGCTGCACACAGTGCAGCTTTAGCCTGCTAAGGAGCAGCAAGCACTTTAAAGCTGATATAGGAGAACAATCACTCAAGGGGTGAGGGGTTGAATGTTGGCAAGCACCAAAAAACAATGAAGAGTTTCTGAAGCTTCATTATAGACAGCCTGAAAGGGGAGCTGGACAGGCATGCTGCATGGCATGACATTTAAAGCTCGGACAGAAGTTAAATACAAACACTTCCTGGGCATAGAATCCCTTCTGGAAAAATAGAGAAACTCCATCTCAAAACTCCTGTTTCACAACCCATGTGTTCCTACAGGAAGATGCTCTCCAAATTTCTGCAAGACAATCTTTTCAAGGGTAGTACTTAGCTGTTCTCCTGACAGGAGAATGTTCTTTACCAAAAGCCTCTGCTTCCCTTCTGTTGATGCTCTCTTGAGTTTGCAGATGGAGTCCATGTCCTACATAGCTTTCATTTGACTTGGTCAAACAAATCAGGACCTCTTTTATCTCCTTATGACCAGACCATCCTACTAACCCTTTACAGCACCTGACCCAGTTTCAGTTATTTCTTCTTGAAGATGAGTGATCAGAACATTTCCTCTCATCATAAAGTGTCAGTTTATACTATTAAATGTACCAAATCTTTCAGAACCCTCTCTACACATGCATCATAAAGTTATATTTTGCTTTTCCCACTGCTACTTTATATGACCATCCAGGTGAATATTTCCTTTATTTCTCTCCCAAGTTTCTATCACAAAACAAATCTAATATAGATTACACATTCATATATGAATATGAGGACTACTGAATTAATTACAACATCATTCAAAGACCTCAACTTCAGCTACTTGGATAGGAACATCTTTGCCAAATATACGACAGAGGAGATAAGGACAACTGTGGAAAGAGAGACTTGGTCTTCATACATAAATTTCAAGAAAGCTACTATATATCCACACACCACCAGTCAACCATATGAAAGTTAAAGTGGATACTCATATATTACAAAAGTAATTTTCTACTTGTAGTATGCAAATTATTTCCAAGTGGTCTAATACACACAATTAAGAAAAACTGGCCTGCTGAAACCAAAACTTAAATAGCAAACTGACTCTACTGTAAAATTGCTCATGGTCTGTGAATTGAAATAAATGCAACAACCACTTTTTATATTATTTGGATACCTGCCTTGTACGTGGTAATATGAGTTGAGGTCACAGTTCTGACAGGCATTCTATGCTTAAGATAAACTAACAGTTCAAAGAAGATATTGAATATATTTAGCTCATTAATAGTTTTGTTTCTGAAAGGAAGAGTAACTTTTACACCATCACAGTCCATCATAGCAGACTGAAACCTGTGATCTATGTGAATATTAGCATTCTAGCTCATCTTTTCCTGCATCTCCTTCACAAGACATCCAATCCTGGTTTCAACCTCTGTCATGTAAAAGTCTCAAGCACAATATAAAGTAAATGAAGAAGCAAGATATTTTTTTTTCAAATTATTAAAATAAGAAACTCTAGGATATCTTTTATATTATCTACACATTTACTTGTCAGTCTAATGAAATAGAGCTAGAAAAGGTAGACTGTTATAGATAAAAATCAATTTATTATAGCTTTGCAGCGGTTAAAACAAAAACTATAATTCTTTCTTTTCCTGATTACATTCCAAATACATTTGGGATATTGGTTAACTATCAATTAAGTGTTATCAACCAATTACTTACACCTTTAAAATTTAAAGCAGCCAGGAAGACATAAGTGAAAAGATATTTCACCCTACACACGTTGACCTACGGAATTACAAAGAATGGAAAGCATGGGATTTTACTACTTCAACTGAATTATTTAATTCAATAAAAATTTTAGTATCAAGTACAATCTAATCAATAAAGTTATCCCTTTTTCTACTGCCCACATTAGTGTTTCAAGAGGATCCAAATAAAGACTTTGTTGTTCTATTGTGAATTTGGATGTAGGCCCAACTGCAATCCCTCCCCCCAGCTCTTCTGGCCAGCTGTGACAGACACACTACATATGATTGCTGTAATATATGGTACACTGGTGTGATACATAGCCTATAGAAGTGCTATGTCAGAGTATTATCACTTTGTCAGCCTCCCACTACTCCTCCTTGTCATAAAATGCACAATGTGGGAAGATAAATGTGGAATCCATGGGCCTAACCACAGCTAGAATTTCTGGTATTTTGTAATGCCCTAGAAAATGAATTATAAAACATCAGAAATAATGTGGTAGTTGCTAAAGATGCTCTAAATTCCTTAGCAAGCCCCTGACAATATTAAGACTTAATCTGTTCCAAGGAGACAAAGTAGTGATGAATAAGAGCCCATACCATCTCACCAGAAAACCTGCATTACTCCAGAGTAGTGCCATAAAACAAATGAAACATCTGATAACTTAACAAGAAGAAACATCTCTACAGTCCTTCTGAATCTCAAGTCAGAACAGGCCTCACAAAATGAACCAGTCACATAAATATGGATTTTTTTAAGAAAGTCTTAAAATCTTTAAATTATTGTCTCCTATTATATCAATGGCCTTAGGAGAAAGTGAGTCATTCCAAAATAAAGCCAATAGTATAGCTGAAACAGGAACAAGTCATGGACAACTTGTACCTAAGAAAATCACCTGCTCCCAAAGCACAGCGTGATGTTTTCAAGTGACTTTTATAACATTTGTCCCTGACTGTCTTCCAGGTACTCTCAAAGAGGCCTCCTAGAAAAAATGGCTTTTTCAATAGTCTTTAGAAAAAGAGAACTAAAGTCAGGAAAGGACAGCATAGGTCCTGTGACCTACACATAAGCAGCAAATTATTTTAATATGTTATCTTCCACATATTAAAACTAAAGGATGGCCTTGTCAGTCTTTAGAAAGTGGACATTCACAGTGAAGTAGAAGTCTGTTAAACCAACTTTCTTCAGTGCAGCTTCTCTGAACTTAGTGCTGATTTATAAATTATTAAATGTAGCCACATCAGAAAATTCACTCAGAATTAAGCCTCCCAACCTCAGTGTTAGACATAAAATAGTTCATACAACATAGAAAGCCACACTCATGACCCAGAACCACTTTCCTCAGTTTCCATTATAACACAGACTTACATTTCACTTAGACTGAATTATTAAAAGGAAACACCCATTACTTGAATTTAACTTCATGCCAACAGCCTTTACTACAAGAGTTATTTTCTTTTTTAATTATACCTTGTTCTTTACATTCCTTTTGGTTAAGAGAGCTCCAGAAGTCATCTAACCATATGCCATATAAGACTGTCGCCATGCCCTCTGATCTCTTTACAGATGCCTCTTCGCTACTCTTGCAACATCAGCTCCGCTGGTCCCGTTACAAAACGCAGCCCAAGCGCGTCAGTAGCAGCCCTGAGCGCTCCCGGGCACTTCTGCGGGTTTAAGGGGCGCACCTACAGCCCCGCTCCTACAACACGCACAAACTAACCGGACAAACGAGAGGCTTTTTTCTTAAAATAGCAATTATTTGCTTTCACAAAGCACCCTGACAGCTTCAGTCCCGGGCCAAAGGCTCGCTCACAGGGCGCTGGGCAAACCCTTTCCGACGGCCTTTTTACTTTTTATAGGCATGGCTTCACGTCACGCCTTTTACCTACAGCCCCGCTCCTACAACACGCACAAACTAACCGGACAAACGAGAGGCTTTTTTCTTAAAATAGCAATTATTTGCTTTCACAAAGCACCCTGACAGCTTCAGTCCCGGGCCAAAGGCTCGCTCACAGGGCGCTGGGCAAACCCTTTCCGACGGCCTTTTTACTTTTTATAGGCATGGCTTCACGTCACGCCTTTTTGCTGTGCCTCCCCACCAAGAGTGCATCCACAG
>NW_005054307.1:3063895-3072359 GCF_000277835.1 Geospiza fortis | reverse complement strand
AGCAGGGAGAAGGGGGAGGGAAACCAGACACACACAAAAAAAGGAATAAAAAAGGAAAGAAGAATAAAGGGGGTGGGGCGGGGGGTGAGGAAAGGATGGAAAGGGTGTTAAAGGGTGTTCTTTCCAAACAGACTTTTGCGGGTTGTTTCTACCCCCCACAAACCTATTACTGCGGCGGACCCCTGGGACCAGCCGAGATTAATTGCTCCGTGTTATGAAGAAAATGATAGATGACATTAATCAGGGAAGTTGTAAGTCATCCACGTTTGTAGATGGAATTTGGAGATTAGCTGGGACAGATGGCAGGCAAACACTGCGCTCTCCAGGTCTGGCGTAAATCATCGATGTCTGGAATTATTAAACAGCCAATGACAAAAGCTCATACATTTTCCTGTATCTTAGAAAGATGAATATTCACTTTATATCATGAAAAGCTTTTCCAATCATTTTTACATTTCTCTTTCTAGATAATGAAAATATTTGGTTTTCCTTTCTAGATGTCAGAAATTTCAAGCCCGGAAAAGAAACTAGACTTTTCATACCTCTTGTCCTTCAGGACATGGATGAGAAGCAAAACCAGGCAGATGAGTACTGAAACCACTTTAATGCTTTAAAGTGGTTTAATACCCTTTCTGAAGTAAGCAGAAAAAGTTGCTGGTTAATAGGCTTGTCTTGATATCTCCAGTAGATTTATCTTTATTTGCAGTAACTACTGCAGCAAAATATTTTTTATTTAGGTTTTATTTTCCTTCATGCACTTTGAGTGAATCGACGCAACATTTATTCATAACTCCTAAAGGATCACTGGACATTCTGTGGAATCTAAATAGTCCAAGTGGAGAAAAGAACTTTTTCTATTTGTCTCCCCTAATTATTTCATTTTTCACATAGCAAAAATGAGTTATGGTATAATCAACTTCAGTAAATCTTTCATGGTATCGTATTGATTGATATGTCAAATGCTTGTCTAAATATAAGCTTAGCCCCAATACCTATGACTGAGTAATTGTAAGCTTGATTGCATGTCCTGCAATTATGTGATCAATCTACAGCAACATTCAGAATTTTACAGAAACCTGCTCTATAAATCCAATAATAGCATCTGTTCTATCACATTAGCAGGATCACTGTTCAAGACACTGAGTTGACAAAACTTGTTTAAGAAATATTCAAATGGTAGCTACTTACATGTAAACTAAATAATCACCAGGCTTACCAGTTTGATATCCATTATTAAAAGCTTATTTTAGAAAAAATTATTGTGATTTTTATTAGCTTTAGGAAAACTGATGTACAAAATAGCAAATGTGGCTTCTTTTTCAAAATCTGCATTTGGATTTTTTGAGCACTCTACCTTGAATCATCTTTAAAATGCTTCAGTATGTTATGTAGAAACATCTTTGCACACAACTACTGCCTTTCCTAACCTTGCTGCAACTCTAGGAGAAAATCAGGTTTAAGTTGTTTAATTTTTAGATCACAAGGGCAAAGCTAACACTTCAAGTGGAGGACCACATCATTTCTATGACTTAGAAACATCACTATCTACAATCAGCAATATAATTGAACAATATAATTTAGGTTGATAAGAAATGATCTGGTTCAACTCTCTCCTCAAGGCAGTACAACTTCAAAGCTCAATCAGCTTCCTTAGCACCTTCTCCAGCCTAGTTCCAAAAACCCCCAAGAATGGAAATTGCAGCTTTTCTAGGGAAATGGTTCAATTTTGACTATTGCTTATTGTAGAGAATGCTTTTATTTTCCTAATAAGAATTCCTCTTGCTGCAGCTGGGATCTGTTGCCTCTCATCCTTTCTCGGGGCACTGAGCAGAGTGTGGTTCTGAGTCCCCTGTAAGCACTCCCTCAGCAGTGGAAGACGGCAATTACAGCCTCCACCTTAGCCTTCTTTTCTTCAGACCTCTCAGAAATATTATTAACCTTTCATGAATTCACTACTCTTTCCTCATTTCTTTTTTTAAGAAATCACACCAAATTTAATATTATAAAGCAAAAGTCTTATTTTTGGGATTTTTTCCCTTATCTCTCAGTGTATTAAAAATTGATAGTCGAAATGACTCATCCCTCTTCTAAATGAGGTACTCATGACAAATCCTACAAAAATCAACATGGTCAAAGTAAAACATCCTGTTTCTAAAGTTCCTATTTCTATTTGAAAGGGCAAAGATAAAGGTCAAAATAATTTCTATCCCATTTGGCCATACAAGTTGGTCATGTGGTGCCTTTAAGGGTATCAGCACTACCTACAGAGCAGACTGAGTTTCCCAAGCCTTACCTAAAGAAATGTTTAATACCAAATATTAGGATTTTGCTCTGACCATAATGACTTTTGCTTGAGATGAAGTTTCTTAGCTATATTTGAAAACTAATAATATTTTTGTGCATGTGGCCTGTGCACAGCCACAGGGGCTTGTTCTGAAGCAGGCCGTGAATTGAAGCTGTCAGGGGCAGCACAGAGAGAGGCTGAGAGGGGGAAAAACAGGCAAAAAGGGTAGCCTGGATTGAAACTCTTCCCTTTCATTTCCAAAAGCTCTGGTTTGTCCTCCATCTCAGCAAAGGAGAAAACTAGGATTTCTACTTATTCTGTTAATCTTAAACTATTTGACAGGTTTACCAGTATGTTCCTTAACACTATCTGTATTTTAAATTATTCTCTATTTTTTCACTGCACAAATTATGTGCTCTTTCTCTATATATATACATATACACATATATGTATCTTATAAAAAATGCATATAAGGTAAATAATCTTAAGCATCTCATGGATACAGATATTCTTGTTTGAAAGAATCCTCATTTCACACTAGAAACAAGCTGCAGCTATATCTGAAATGTAATATTCTGATAGGACGCAGAATCACCATCACATTCTAAACAAATATATCAGCCTTGCAAGTTGTGCTCATAATTTATTTTGTGTGGGTTTTTTCAGACCCTTTAGAGCAAATCAAGGATGAGTAATTAAAAGAAATTGGCTGAAGTGTTCTGTGGGAGTTTAAAGAAATATCTTCATAAATCAGTTAAGAACTTCTGAAAGTTTTCAGAAGTTTTGTGATCGTGCAAAAAATAAATGGTGAAAAAATTATCCCTAAGAGACTTGACAACTGAAAATACATGTTCATAGTCAAGGAACTAAACCATCCAACAAATTGGAGAGCAGTAAGGAAGCTCTTGCCTCTGTTCAGCAAAGCTGTGATAAATTGACTGAGTTGTCACTATTTTACACATCCTATGCTTCATGTGACATTAATTAGTTATTCCAGTGAGTAGAAGTCTACTCGAGAAATCACCAGCACAGCAGACCCTAACGGCATTCCTGTTCTGTCTGGAAAGCTTTAATTTTCTAGCACCATGTGGACACAGACAACACACACAACTACACCACTGATTACACAGAAGATTTAAGGCAAAACTGACAAAGCACAGACAGATTTACATTGTCCATGCCTAACATGCAGCTCAGACTTACCTGCTCTTTTCCAAACCATTGTCTCCTAGCTTTATTTTAAAATCATAAACAAGTTATTACTGAATAAATGTATTTTTCCTTCCTCTATGTGAAACATTATCCCTAACACAAAATCAAATATCTGGTAATTTCTTTTTTGATTCACAGAGTATTCCTTGCAAATGTAAGCAATAGGGCAGTTTGAAGGCATTCCCTTGGTATTTTGGCCAGATGTCCTAAAACAGAAGAAACATGAAATAATGCTTATTTTTCTATCTATTTATAGATGCCTCTGGTTTTGCCTCAGAAGCAAAAATGTCTTTTGTCATATTTAAAATATACAAATTGGGAAACCTTCCATCTCTTAGTTTTTCTAACAAATTAGCATCTTTAAAAAGGCTTCTGCTGGAGAACTTTCTTTTCCTAGGACGTCATTTGAATGGTTAGCAGCACATTTGGTCTGCTAGAAATAATTATATAAAATATATTTGAATTAAAACAGACTTTTGACATTTCTGTTCAAAACCATTTTTCTGTGTATTCTCTGAAAACTGAATACTTAAAAGTACTGGGATATGAATCAGTCATTGAGGAAAGTCCTGCCCTGCCATAAAGGCTTGCCTTAGGAGAAGTGATATTTCAATCAGCTATTAAGAAAGATACCATGATATTTTATACCTACCACTAACTCCAGCAACCATGATCAGAGCAATAAATATTTACAGCTATCAAGAGTAAGAAATATGGAAAGCTTTGTAGGGACAGGAGGAAAGGCTGGAGACACCAGGCAGGAAGGGGAGAAAGAAGGTCCTGAAATCAGACTGCCAATCAATATGAAAGGGCAGAACAGCAATGGGGTGCACAAAGGGGCTGCTGGGATCTGAGAACAACATTTATGTGAGTGTAGGAAGAAAATGTTTCAGAACAGAATGAGATAATATTTAATTTTGTTAATCCCCATGCAGATTTACATTCTGAGGTAAATTTATTTTGCCTAAGGCCTGTAAGCCTTGCTGCTAAAAGCTTTATGCAACAAGCAATGAAAATTTTATTCATATCAATGAAGTTAACAGAATCATTCCAACACAGACACTTTAAGAAATTGAAAGAGGAAATAAAGTTAGGAGCATCCACTTCAATTTGTATCTGTGATCCTCTGTGCTTGCCATGCCAATAAGCACATTTGGTCTCTTGAAGGAAATCTTATTATCATACTGTCTCTCCCAGCAATGTATTTTGAGTACATTCCTATGAAAAGGACAGGAGGGCATGCAGCTGGAGATGTAGGAATATCAGTTGTCAGCCATGAGATGGGACAGCTCAAAGTCTACCCTACCTCTGCTATTGGGGAAATGTTATTAATTCCATGAAGATTTCAATGTATTTTATCCAATGGATGTATATTTCTGATCATCATTCCACAAAGGGAAGAAAATCGATGGTTTCATCCCAAGTTAATGTTGGTATTTTAACTCACCTCTCCCTTGCTTTATGCTGAAGGTATAAGAAGTGTGAGGAGAAAATTCTGCTCCTGGATTCACACTCCAGGAACTCACTCTGCACTGGACTTCCTGCTCTTCTTTCACAATTACTTACATGGAAATTTGAAGCTCTATCATTCACTGTATATTCAATATATACCAAATAAAAGCATATCAACTTTAGCATTATAAAACCTGACAAGAACCTTTATTGCACAACTTTACTACATTTGTAACGCCTGTATAAAACACCAGCTGTATATCACCTTTATTTAATAACAATAATGAACCTTCTTAACATTAGTTATCTACTAAAAAGAGAAAATTTTTTGCCAGTTTAATGTTTACACTGGCATTAAAATGACAAAGGATAATTTACTGAAACATTCTCTTTTCTTTGCTCATTTTTTCAGTATAGTTTGGAGACTAGAGAAACTCCAGGGAGCTGGCAATTTGAAAAATAAAGGTCAATTTCTGTTAACGAAAGCAGAATTTACATGGAAGGAAGAAATTTACATGAAAAGCTGGCCCTCTGTGAACTAATTGCTCATTACTCTCATCATCCCTTAGGAAAGATGTGGATAATCCTATTTCAAGACATATAGCATTACTGAAATTTTGACAGAATGAACAAGGCTTGAATCTACTACAAAGGGCCCCATACCAAAGGCAGAAAGGACACAATTCATTGCTAAGTCTGGAACTATAAAAATCCACTCTTGTTGAAGTACACTAGGGTAAAATTTTCCCAAAATTGCCTGTAAAGAGCTAAAAGTGTATCCCCAACAACATCCTTAAGTGTCCTGGCAAAAAATCACTTGTTCATCAATAAGAAGAAATGTAGCATCACTCAGTGAGCCCTTCCTATAAACCACTTTTCTTTCAAGGGAATGCACTTATTAGAGCTATATGGAGTAAGATAATGATGTTTGGCCCTGGGAGTAGATGTGGTGAGAAAAGTTCATGTAGGCTTTCATTTCTTTCAATTTGTAGCCATAAATATGATTTTTTTCAAGTGGAGGAAATACCTGATGCTTATGCAGATGCTGTATAAGTGGCATGCTTTACATAAAAATTTATTTCATTTGGTCTGACAACATAAACATTTATGGTTATGGGTTAAAAGCAGATTGGATGGGACTTGAGACAAGCCTTGCTTTCTCCACAGCTTCTAACCTACCCAAGTCATCCTGTCACTAGACATATTAAATGATCATGGCCACTAGAAGTGGTCATTTTTTAATGCACTACAATATAAAAAACAATTTTCAATTTTAAACTTCATATGTCCTCTCCTGTCTTGGATTGCTCAAGAATGGCCAAAGGCAGGCCACACCTCACTGTGGTTTTGGCTCAGAAAAATGGCTCATTATTCCAAGGGACACAATCAAGAAATGGCGTATCTGTAAAATAGGAATTATTTTCCACAGTGAATTTTCCATTTGCATTTCATTATCAATTTTACTGTAATAATTCATTTTTTCAAAATATGACAATTTTCTAGTAGGCTGCAATATTGCATACCATACAAAAATACTAATTTTGGAATTTTTCTATAGAGCATTATTCCAATACCTCAGAAAATAAGTCACATTTTCTAAGCTGACTTGATCACTGATACAGCATAAACTGTCATGGTATAGAATGGTCCATAAAGAATTATTTTGGAAATGTGGATATGGAGTATTTAGCACATTTTTTGGACTATGTAAAATATAAAAACATTGTGTGCTGTAGTATTTAAAGATATTTCACTGTCACAGAGAGTGCTGTCATGTTTTAAACTGGTATCACAGAGGCATTACCAGAAGAAGATATATCATAATAAAAATTGCCCAGCAGAAATGGTTGCAGAGCTATGTTTGTATCTTCTAAAATCCCTTGGGGGAAATAATAACTGTGCATGTCTATTCTTATGACTGGGAAACCTTAGGGAATTTTCCTTTCCTGACTATGGAAATATGACTTTCCTAAATATAGGAAGTGGGATATTTGGGGTTTGGTGTTTTGTTTGGGGGGGGGGGTTGGTTGGGTTTTTTTTTTGTTTGGTTGGTTTTTGTTGGTTTTTGTTGTTGTTGTTTTTTTGGGTTTAGTTTCAGATTTTTTCAGATCAGAGTTGGGCTGGTTTGTTTTGAAATGAGGCAATAAGGTCACAGCATGTAATGAAATTATAGTTGTAGCTAAGAGAAAAGGCAGGAATAACTCATCTGCCTTATCCTACACGAAATTCTGTTCACAAGCACTACAATTGAAATCAGTAGTGTTATCTAAAATGGAGTAAAAGTGTCAAAAAGGGATTTATAAAACATAAGTAAATAATAAACAGCCTCTCATCCTGAACTCAAAACATTGCAAGACTCCTGGGTTGGATGGGACTTTGGATAATCCTTGCTTTTTCCACAGCTTCTAACTTACCCAAAACTTACCAGTAATCACCCACACAGGAAAAACAGAGTGGAAAGGAGAGGGGAGGATGAGTGAGGGGAAGCAGAATCAAAGCATAAATTTTTTTTCAGTACCTGAGATCTTCTGACTTCAGTTACAGGCTTTTATTTTTATTTTTATTCCACTGTATGCACATCACCTACTGACAAGACTGATAAACCCAATCAGAAGCATCTTTATAGGCTCTGAGGTACTCAGAAAATTATGTAATTATTTCTTCTAATTTTTTTTTTATAAAATGAAGCACTATTGGCCATTATATATTCTAAATAAAACTTTTATTCACCTTTGATGTAGTTTAAAGTTGTGTGCATGGTATTGGCTAGAAAGTAAAACAATATTCAACTTTATATGTTGTTTTTTATTTTTCCCTTCTTAAATTTACCTCAGAGCTTAGAAAGTTGTTTATGAATGTAGATAAAAATCACATCAACCCCGCAAGGGCAGACAAAATCCTCAGGTGACAGGTACAGAGAAACATTAAATGGGATCCCTGTAATCCTATCTTCTAGTCCACAAAGCATAGTTCATTACATTTTAGGTTAAATGTATTTTTAAAAGCCTCCAGGGCTATCGCTTTGTAGCTGTAGAGTAACTGTCCTGATACAATGTGGAGAGAAGGCAAAAGAAAAGCTCAAGAATCAAGTTTAAGTCCTATTTTCAAAAAGCGCTTACAATGTCTGACTGAAAACACATCGAAAAGCCATATGTAAAACCTTCTGAAAATGAGGAAATTATTGTAATCTGTCTAGGCAATGGTTTGAATTTCCAGAGAACTCTCTGGCCTGATCAAAAGCTGTTGTTCCCCACCCCCTTCCCTGCTCTATCGCTGCACAGCCCAGAGTAGCTGCACAAAGCCCCTAGTGGCACTAATGATGCTATCGCTCCTTTTTGCAGAGCTGTCATTTCTCCTAATTATCATTTATATTGGGTTCTGCTGCTTTCTGATATTAATATTACCGCATATATACTTTAATTGTTAGGCAACACTACACAGTGCTTATTCATAAGAGAATTTCATCCCCCTTGACTTCTCTGAAGCCTTGAAATGTTGATGATGTCTTTTAAGATG
>NW_005054307.1:3032699-3063860 GCF_000277835.1 Geospiza fortis | reverse complement strand
AGAACCTTTAATTTCATATACACAATTGTCCATTGTTTGAGAAAAATGGATAATTGAGCATCCAATTAGTGAACACCTGCTTGCACGTACAATTAACCAATTTGCAAGATTAACCAGCTTGCAAAATGTCAGTCCCTTTCATAGGTGACTCCCTTTGATCTCTCAGGTTTCAAGTTACTGTCCTTTTGCAGAGAAAATGTAGGAAGGGAATTATGCAGGTTTGGAGTAGAGATAATGTTTTTCATAGTATCTAACATGGAGCTCTATTTTGGGTTTGTGTTGCAAAGTGTTGGTAATTCAGGGATGTTTTAGTTGTTGCTGAGCAGTGCTTACACAGAGCCAAAGCCTTTTCTGCTCCTCACCTCACCAGCAAGGAGTCTGGGAGGGTACAAGAAGCTGGGAGGGGGCACAGCTGGGACAGCTGACCCCAAGTGACCCAAGGGATATTCCTTACCATATGGTATCATGCTCAGCATATGAGGGAAGAAGAAGGAAGTGAGGGATAATTTTAGTGATGGCATTCATCTTGCCAAGCAAACAATCATGTCTGGTGGAGATGGATGCCAGCAAAATCTTCCCCTTAAAAAAAAAACCAAAAAACAAAAAAAAACCAAACTCCTCTCCCCAAGGAAACAAAGAACACCAAACAAAACAAAATCCAAACCAACAAACTTTAAAAAGCAACCAAACAAAAAAAAAAAACCTCCAAAACAAAACAAACAAACCAAATGAGAGAAAAATGGATCTTGGTATGACACAGCTGTTTGGTCTCTCTAATAGATTTAATTATAATTAGAAAACATACTTATCTTTGAAGAGCTTGTATGAGATTGTAGAGTTCTCAAAAACTCTTTCTACTTTATGTTCTCTTAAGCCTTTGTAACGACTGAATTCCTTACATCATTATAATAATTTTATTATTTTTCCCTCCCAGAAGAAGTGGGAAGCATCTACTATATTTCATCATTTATAAAGTATAATGGACACAGTATGCACATCTCTGGAACAAATTGTTGGTTAAAGTAAATTTTGTTTATGAAGAGAGGTGAGGGGACAGATGCTATGTTAGTTAGCATGAAACAGAAGTAGAGTTTCCCATAATTTTTGGAAGCACTAAGATTCACTCATTTTACTAATACAAACCGGATCAATTCTAATTCTGTGTTCTACAGAGATTAATTTGCTGATTACCTTCAATTCACCTGTGAAAAACTAAGAAAAATAAGTCAGCTGATATCATTAGATAATGAGGAACCTTCTGAGTTTCTAGAACTACTATATTTATTTTTTTTTTGTGAATCTTAATTCTGCCTTTATTTTCTTCTAGGCAGAATTAGAAGTTGCCTAAAGCAATTTAGCAATTTCCCAAATAGCTATCCTTCAATAATGCTGCTTAAAATAACAGCTTTTAAAATATATATCTATATATATATATATATGAAGACATACTTTGATTTAGTTCTATGTGTTGTGTTTGCTTAAAAAATAAATTAAAAGAACATCTCCAAACTAAGCACTCAAGATTCCTAGTTTAAAAGGCTATTCTGTCCCTTCAAAACAAAACCAAAGGGAATCTATTGTACTTAAGAAACAGCCCTTAGGGGGATATAAACAATACAAAGTGCCAAGCAGTCATTTTCACTAGAAAGTCACCCTTTAGCCACAAGCAAACATTTTTTATGAAGACAGCCTGCATTGCATCTGCTAAGAACCACTAATGAAATTAATAGCTTTACCATATCAAAGATGCTGCTATTTATGCCCTACATTCATATACACCTGTTAGTAAAAGCCTTTTCATAGCTTAGCAACCAGTTTCAGTTACTTCATCCTCTGTTTTCTTTGCCAGGCTTGGCCACTTAATTTTTGCAAATTTTAAGAGTGTGCTCTTAAGTCCTGGAATCTTAATGATGACCACATAATGGACAGTATGCCAGTGCAGCAACCTTCATCTGGCTTTCTAAATTTTACCTACAGCTGCTATTCAGCTCAACCATTTCATAGTTACATAAACTATAGTTTGCCCAACAAATTGCAAGTAGAAAATTGTTGCTGGTGTGAAACTTTGAAAGCCTATTAATGTACAAGGAAAAAAAAGTGGTTTGATATGACATTTTAATGACCAAACTAATAAGTATGAAAATCTAGCTCACCAGTCTTAAGAATCCCACTGAGTGCCCCTGAAGTTTGTAGTCATTTCCTCTAATTGTCCATAAGACAGTAATGTGTTATTTCCATGTTGGGGTTCTCAGAATTCCATCCTACACTGCTGCCAAAATAGTTAGCTTGTTAAAAAATATGAAAAAGGAAAAAAGATCCTGAAGATAGGCTCTTTTCTAAAACCAGGCCAAAAGCCCCTTGTTAAAACTTTGTAATCTGTAAATTAGTTACACTGCAAAGGACAGTGCTCAACTCGAGTTATGAAGTTGATGGGACATGGCTACTACATGCCTTAAATTGTTATCTGAAATATTCACATTTGGTTTTTCTACAGGAAAAAAAAATAGCAGTTTTCTGAACAGCCCTCCTCTATTTTTTCCCCACAACATGGGGAGAATCAGTCCTTATCCTGCGCTGCTATAGGCATTACATCATGCAATATACTGCTCAAAAGACAGTCTATTTAGAAACTTTAATCCCTGAAAGTCAGGAAAAGTCAGTACTATGACATTTTCTTGGAACCCTAACCCTACTGTAAGGCAACATTTAAATTATTTATAACCGTGCCTTCAGTTCCCCTACAACTGGTTCCTCCTTTTTAAGCCAAATCTGTGTTAAAAACATTGTAGACCTGCGCTACTGTAGTCTACATGGGTAGGAATTGGAATTCCTACAATGGCTAATGCCATTGTGGTTATTCTGAGACAGTAGTGGTAAACCAGAAAAACCAAAAAAATTATTTTTTTGTTGCTGTGAAACTTTGCCTGTGCTAGATCACCTTTCCTTCCAGTGTCAGTTGTAGCTTTCCAGACCCCCTGAGAGTAACAACAGCAAAATTAAAATGTAGTTTAAATAAACCACAGAAAATTTATCCTCTCATGGTAGCACTGTGATTAAAGTAGGCAATTGAATTATAGAGGCTTAGATAGCATGAAATGAAAGCAGAAATACATCAAGAATCACTGTTTCATGCAGAAAAAAATCGTAAAAGTGTGTAATGGTACACAGGGTAATATTTATCTGGAATAGATGACAGAGGACTTTATGAGACAGAGCTATAAGGCATGAAGGATATAAAGTTCAATAAAAACAGAATAAACTCAGCTATGCTTATAAAGAATAGATATACAAATATTAACCCCCAAATAACTGACATACCTATCATTTGTACTTCAAAAGTAAAGATTTTTATCTTAAATATTGCAAACACTTAAGATGACTCAAAAAATAAATAGCATGATATTTAAATTTCTTTTGAATACTAAAATTAAATGTAATTTCCCATCTCCAAAGCTGAAATTATTATTACACAATCTACTTCATCTTTCAATTCATCTTTTAAGAACATATTAATAGCTTTAATAAAACTCAAAAGGAAACACATTACAATATATTTAAATTTGTCTTTTAAGAAATTCACCTAGTAATAACTGTTGAGACCTTCTTCTTGTTTAAATTTCCATCTACAGAAGTATGCATAATTACCAAATAATATCAAAAGAAAGCACCATCTCCATCTGTGGGCTGTTATATCTAACTGCATCTCCAAACCATTCCAAACCCCTGAACTTTCTGCCAGTTTGGAGAAATGGGCTGCCCATTAAGTTACAACCTCTAAAACTGGTCAAAATGAAAACAGGTCAAATCCTGTTAACAGTGTTGTTTAAAAATGCGTTTTTCCAAGTGTGATTGACTAGATGGCACAATTCAAAGGCATGAAATATGTTTATAACAATTTGTATCATTGGGGTCTGAGGTCAGCTGGCATACTATTTTCTAAAATATTAAAAGTCTTTTTGATTTATGCCTAACAGTCTATTTTTAAATCTTCAAGGTGGAAAATGTCATCTTTGTTACCACGTGCTTTTAATATTTCTAAAAGATGTATCATTTATTTTGAGTCAAAATATTCAGCAATTACTTTTTCTTCTTGTTTTTCTTTTTGAACTACACTAAAAGATGTCTTGGATACACATTGTCTGTTCAAGGCTAGTTTTAGTTTTCTTGAATGGTCTTTGTAAAACTGAAAACTGGACTTTAACTATAGCTTTCAAAGGCATTTAATTGGAAGGTTGGTCATTACATACCATACATGTCTAGACAGGAAGGTGGCACTTGTTTATCCTGAAGTGAGTCAGGCCCATTAGTTAGACTGCTGTTTACTGTGCAGTCAAGGAAAAAAGAATAATTGAGTCCCAGAGAAATAAACTTCCATTTTTTTGAATCCCCAGTAACAAGAAGTAATGGTGTTTCTTTTAATCAACAGCTCATTCTTGCACTTACCTATATTAAATTATATATTCATTCATGTTTCCCACTCTGCAAGAATATTGTATTAAATTATCTCCATATTTCTGTTTAGCAGGATCATTTTATGGTTGTAACATTTCTGCCTCTTAAGAGATGGGATAACAAATCCCATGCTGCAGGCTCCGAAGGAATTGCTGTGGGGAGTCCCTCCCATTGCTTGGGTCAGCATCACACACTGAGGTACAAACATTCTTCCCTCTGCACCTCACCTGCCATCAGCTACAGCAGGTAACAAGATTCATCATCTAGCAGGCATGTAAGCACTTGAGATGCAGCATAATGTCCCAGTACAACATGGTTTTGGGACAACTCCTGGAGGAACTGAAGGCTAACCAAAAAAAAAAAAAAAAAGAAAAACCACCACCCCCAAACAAACAGACAATTAAAAGGGAACAGATTCTGTTTGTCACTGTAAGAAAAGAGAAATGCTGGACTCAACAAAATGATTCACTTTGTCTCTACTCTGGCACTACATATATATGAAGTGTGATGAGAAAAACAAATGGGCATCCTGTTTATGCTCAGGCAAGGTTAGCAGCACACAAGGATGAGTTCACACTTCATATCTCTTCCAAATGAATTTGAGTTCTCATTTAAATGAGCTCAGTGAACACTGAGCTAGAGGCTGGAAAGAATAAATCCAGTCCTAATTGCTCTCAGAGTTGTGGTCATCCCAAAGCCAAGAAATCTTGTGACTACATCCCTTTCGTAACCTCTTGACCACAGGAACATGGTACTTTCTAATTGCTCTGTTTTACCCATGTGCAGAGCAGCTCCTCACTGCCACTGGGAAGTACAGCATTGCTCATAATATATTCACCTTTGGATTACACTAAAGCATGTGTCAAGATACTTTTGTCTTTCTGCACTTGTGTCAGCATATCAGCATGCTGACTTGGGTTAATAAAGCATTATTTTTAATTTCTTCTCTTTCCTGGCTGCTTGGATTCCTAATCAGACGCTGTAGCTCCTTTGTGGCTAAGGTGAGTCCAGAAAAAATGCATGGGCAGGGACAAGGACCTGCTGGCCCAAAGCAGTACTGGCTTGATTAGAAAAGGGATGAGAATTTTTCAGAACTATGCAAACAGTTCATTGAGGAGAGTCTTGAAGCCCAGAAAACTTCTGCTGTTCAGCTTCCATAACACAGGGTTTCTCTTGTTCCAGAGCTGTCTGGAGAGGCAGCCCCCCTCCCCCCCAGCCTGATTGTCTTATTTTCAGAACCTATAAGCTGCAGAATACCCTTTCAAGCTCTGTGAAGGCCTTGATTAGTTCACAAGGTTACGCATCTCACCCAGATGTTTGATTTATGGTGTCAGGAGTTAACCTGACACTACTCAGATAATTTGCATAACTTAAATTATTTCGTTTACTAAGACCAATAATTAAAATTCCTTCTTTGTTTTGGGGCATTTGGTGACCTTTCTTTTTCAACAGGCTCTCATAAAACATGATGCCTGGAAGTGTGAACCCATAATTTGCCTCACTTCAAACCTGATGTCCCAGAAGTCACCTAAATGTTTTGAAACTGCTGTGACTGATGACAATTATATTATAAATTATAAAGAGATGTGGCAATGACTGAAACACTCAGGTTTTTGTTATTATATAAATCACCAGCATTGCTGAAGCTAATCCAGAATTTCTAACATCTAAGAAAAGCTTTAAGTTTTCCAGCAGAAAGGCTTAAGATTTGCTGCACATTACAGTACTGCAATTTGGCTTAATAATTCAATCTCACTAGACTCATTCATTCAGTTATTATTAATTATGATGAAGTAGTGCACTTAAACGACTCTTCCCACACAATTACCCTTTCCAAAACACTCTCCTGAAAAACAGGTTCTTACTCCAGCAGCTAGATCCAAACAGCAGCTTCCTGCCATTTGACAAAACCCAGAACAGACAACTGCTCTACAAATTTACAGGAGTGATGTAACTCTGTATGCTTGTCTGCAGTATTTACAGCAGCTCATTTGCAAAGCAGGCCTGTAGTTGGAATTAAATCTAGAAACACTGATTATAATTCCATTATCTTCTTGTATATAACCCTAAAAAAGTGAAGAAATACATTAGCCAGAAAATACTCAAAGTAAGCAGGGCAAGGTTCCCCACAAAAAAAAAATTATATATTTTTTTAATATTTTAGCACCAAGATCAGTTTAACTTTCTTACTAACCTACACATATTTTTGAGAAAAAAATTCATCTATCTCTGCCTAGGGTCTGCTGTTGGTTTCTTGTAGTCATACATCAGATCACTGAGGAAGAGGATGCTGTCCAATCCACACTCCCCGTAGTAAGGGGATCCCCTCTGGGGAAGCTGAGGGATGCAGCAGACACAGGACTGAGGAAGAGACCCCTGAGAGTGCTGAGCTGCATCTGCTCCTCTGCCCTTTACCAGTGGAACCACAAGCCAGGACAGCACCTCATGTGCCCTGGACCTCTGGTCCAGGAGGTCCTGGCTTCCCACCCCCTTCCAGCTGAGAAACCCTGAGGCAGTGACTGCCTCTCCCTGCTCAGGAAGGAGTGTGCCCCAGCCTGCTCCTGCCTCTGGGTGCCAACGTAGGAAGTCCCTTGGAAAGGAGTTCCCAGGAACTCCCTTCCTGTCCCAAGGAGCTGTGATCATAGCTATGTTATTAAAGTCAATGCTGTTGAGCTAGCAGCTCAAAAATGCAATGAAATCATCTAGGCCATTGTATTTGGCCAGGTCAAAAATAAATGAGTTACATAAATAGTGCCAAGAAATTAACAGGTTGAATATTCTTTTTATTACTAACCTAAAATGTCAACACAAATGAGGGTAGAAGTAATATTAAAAAAAAAAAAATTGGTAGCATCCTTTAAAACAGGGTATCATCACACAGTCCTGCTGCAGGCTGACCTGCTGGAAAGAAGAGCAGCAGAATCACCTCTTGATAGAAAGCTGGTTTATCAGTCATTTCCCTTCTAGCCATGTTGCCTTACTGGTTTAGACAACCACAGCTACTCCTGCAACCTTTTCCTCTTCTGTACTTGCCTGGTTGAATATGAACACAAAGCATATTGAGTATCGGCACCCTTTAGATAACCTAGCTATGTCCCTTGATAGAGAGCTGGTTTGTGGATTTGAGACAGGTAATCCTAAAGCAAAAGGGTTGTCAGTGATCAGAAAGCCAGTTCAGAGGCTTTGATTATTTCATTTTGAATTTTGTGATTTTTAGATGCTTATTTTTCATATAAGTGGTCCAAGGATAATTTTTTTTTAAGGTAAGCAACCAGTAATTAATTAGTTTCCCACATGGCACTTTCACAACACTGTTTTCTTTCTTAACTTTTCCTTTTGTTCACTAACAACCACTGCAGATGAAACTAGATACCTGTCTTCTACAGTTTAAACCTCTGCTTGTGCACTAATGAATCTAACTAGGTGTCATAGCAGGCTCTAATGAGCATCACTCGCTTTCATTTAACTCTGCAGCTTGCCATTACACACTTTAGAAGATCTGTTGGTTTATTCATAGCAATCACTAGATATTCTTTTTCATTAGATAGATACTAGTTTTCCCTGTTGTGCCTTTCATTATTAAGGAAACTATGAAATGTTAATACTGGCCTCAAAACCCAGGGCAAAAATATGCCCCCAATCTTTTTTGAAATGCAATCGCTTGTATTGCAAATGATCTTACAGATCTGAGCACAAACAGCTTGAATTTTTCTTCATTTATTTATGAAAGAATGAAAGAAAGAAAAATCAAGAAGGTGGCTCTGTATGACCCACTTGTCAGATTTACCTTGTTAACTGAATTTCTTGTAGTTAATTTAAGCAGCAGGACTGCAATTATAAAAGCATCCATAAACAACTATTAAGAATTGTCATATTCCCACCCAGGTTCTTAGCTCAAATTTTAAACCCAGAAATGCTTACACTTTTCAGTTTAACTCTGAATCAGTTTTGAGAAGGTTTTTCCCTACAAAATATTTTTGTAGCTGCTAACAAGAATATTGCAAAGTAGATCACAGCAACCACATTTTTGATAATATGTCAAATAGCTTCTATTAGGCTTGAAATAAAGCTTTTTTTAAAAACAATATCTATTAAAAACATATACTACTTGTGCAGATCTAGGTTTAGTAGAACTGTTTAGCTCTGTTCTGATCAAACAAAATTGGTATTTAAGTATCCTTCAGACAAAAAAAGGAAAACAGACAATTTTCCAGAGTTTACAGAACAAGCGTCATTTTTCAGACTATTTTATCTCATATCTGCACCTGATTCAGGGTACAGACCCTAAATTAAGATAAATGAAGTCATTATTTGTATTTAAATTTCATTATTCTGTCACTTCACACACTGGAGATGATTCATTTAATTTGCTTGACAGTCACATCATCCTTGTATATAATCTGCCACAGATAATGTATCCCAAAACATGGCCTAAAGCATCAATGGACTTCAACTAATTTATGTTACTTCCTAAATCCTGCCAATAAACACTTGGCTAAACAGTATTTTTTGTTCATTGTGGTGCTTTAATTCTACTACATGGCCATGCTCTGAACACAAAATAATCTTAAAAGCACAGGAAACATTTTTTTTCTGTAAGATTAGTGAATCTAAAGGGTAATAACGGAGATTATCTTCAGTCCTGTTTAACAATTCCTAAAAAAAACAATGTAACAAATTCCTTATGTCTCTGAGTGGCAAGAGATACAATCAGTCATTTTCCCTCCAGCCATGTAGCCTTACTGCTTTAGACACAGCTGTTCCTGCAACCTTTTCCTCTTCTGGGCTTGCCTGGTTCAATATGAACATAAAGCATACTGAGTGTCAGTGCTCTTTAGATAACCAATTATAATGAGTAACCCATGCCTTCTGCTGACTGGAACACACCTAAGGATTCTGCTCCAGCAGGAGGAGTTGCTTAAGGAGAAAGTGTAATTCTTGAAGAAGGTGTAATTCCTAACAAAGCATCTCCTGATATATTGGATAAACACAGATGTTAAGTATGTCACCAGTTTCTCACAGTGGAAATGAGCAATAGGAAAGGACACACTTTTTGAAGAATCCAGTTCACCACACTTTGAATATGAAATGCAAGAATTCATCTCCATATCCACAGAACATTCAGAAATATTTTTCAAAACACTTCACAAACTTCATCTGTGCATGCACGTGCACTACCAAACTACAGATAGGCAGAACTTTGTAGCAAGTATTACCCAGAAAATTCACATTCACTGCAGGTTAAAAAAAAATCAGCTGGTTTCTCAAGACAGCAAGAAAAGACAGTAAGAAAAACCCTCTCTCCAACTTGAGTTGGACACATTTTTTCCTCATTTTTTTACATCAATATCTGATCTAACATTACCTTTCATTCAGACCAGAGTTTAGTGCTTAAAAGTTCATAAGATTTCTTTTTTTCCATAAATAAAAATCACTAAGGTGGAAAAAGCATCAAACCATAAAAGCACCTGCTAACATGAGGTTTGATTGGCCTTTTGCCAACACTAGGCAAAGTCAAACCTTCCCTTTACAGACTCCCTTCCACTTTCTCTTCCTCTTTTAAGTGTGATTTTCTTTCTGCTCAGAAACTGTCAGCTTTTAAATTTAATATGCAATCAAAAATCCAATTTCAACTCAGAGTAACACACACAAAAAGAGCAGATTTGTTACAGACTATGGAGAAATAGGAAGAAAAATACACTTCACTGTTGAAGCCTTGGTTATTTATATAACCTTGCACAGACAATCTGTGATAAGACTCTCAGATTGAGCTGTGACACATCCAAGGCTGAAGAACCTAAGTCTCAGTGATTTTTTCTTTTACCTGAAAAATAATTGAGAATTAGAAGGCAACTTGGCAACTTCTGTGGTTCCTTCTTGTTTACCACCATAGAGCAGGAACTTGTTTCTTTGATATAAAATTGCTATCAGAAGAATCCATTAATTCACTGAGTTTTCTATTAACTCCATATTGCTTTCTTTGTATTTTCTTTTTTTCCCCCCCTATAATAGTAGTTACACCAATAATATTTTTTTTTTTAATGACATGGCTAAAAGCTCAGGTATTTTCTTAATTATACAAAAAAAAATCCCTAAAAGTTCCATTCATGTTGTTTGTATATACTTTGTCAGTAAAGCCATATACCAACAGGGTATTATAGATTCATGCAAATAGTTCTCAGAGTAGTTTACCTTTAAGGGGAATAAGGGAATGATCACATCTTTACTGCAATCAGTTACAAAGTAAAACTAGAAGAATTATAAAGAAGCCTAAGGAACAAATACTAAGTAATTCTCATGATGTCACCTTGCTGAGAGCCCAAGTGGTTTTTAAAAACTTGGCAACATCATTTCAAATGTTGAATAAAGCTGTAAATATGAAAATATTTTAGCTATTCCAGAAATTTATTCATTTCTAATTCACATTAGCATGCAAATATATAAGGGGGTTTTTTCCCCCCAGCAGCCTTTTTCACAAGTTAATTACTACTTTGCCCTTGGGCTCCATTGTCTTTGGAATGACTAGAGTTTTGCATTTTAGTTTAAATAAGAATACCAACATTGAAGCATTGTGTACTTAAAGTTACAGACAGATAGGAGAATTATTCCTTATTAAATGCAGAAAACAGCATTTTGCAAGAAAGTATTGTAGAAAGTTTCTGGACAACAAAGAATTTTGGAAGTATTTTACATAGATAAGCAAAGTGAAAGGAAGTAGGAAATACATCATAAAATTCTCTCCCAGACACACTTACTCCCTCATCTGTGTTCTGTTACTCTATTTTCCCTGCACTAAGAGGAAAAAAGATTAGTGGATCAACGAAAAGTAGTGGAAATGTGCTTTCAACAGAGATAGTTATGTTATAAATACTCTTATTTTAAAGAGATACCAAAATTTTGCTGTTCTCCCAAATTGGGTGCAAAAGTCTAATATAACTACAAAACTGCCAAAATATTGCATGTCTAAATTGCTGAAATTAAAAGAAAGAAACCCTACAGACAGAATCACCCAAGCACCAACAAACCAGTCTTTGTTCTCACACAGCTGCTTCACTGTCACCCACCCTACCACACAGAATCCATCACAGCTCAGGAGCTGGCAATCCATCAGCATTTAAAGGTAAAATAACAAGTCTGGGAAGGGAAGGGGTGGGAGGAGAGAGATAAATCACCCCCAGGCTTATACCTGAGATCTAAGCCTGCTTCTGCAGGTGCTGCTGTACCCCAGGGGGCTGACATCTAATTAGGCTCCCTGCTCATTTAGTGAGGGGGTTCTAATGAAACAAGATTTGCTAATTTAGCTGAATTATACATTGAAAGTATTATGTGTTCTCAAAGGAATAAACTGGAGACCAAAAGTCACTTACTGGGCCTTCAGGAAGGAAAGGCCACATACATGCAAAATATGGTCCTGTAGTCCTAGCATAAGTTATACTCCACCTCTGGGGAAGGAGGAAGATTTGTGTAACATAGGAGAACCTGAAAACCTTCTTTCAAAAAAGTGAGAATAAACCAACCAACAAACAAAAAAAATCAAAAAGCCCAAAACAAAAAAGAAAATAAAACAAAACAACAACAAAAAAAAACTAAAACCCAAACCATGCTAACTCAGGTCAGAGGAGAACTACAGTGAATTAGACCATGAAAATATTCAAATATTCATTTAGTTCAATTATCCTCACTATATGTTTCATAAGAATGCAGAATAAAAGGAATAGTAGCCAGAGCATGACTTTCAAATTAATTTCAAATAAGTCTATAAAAAATAATGTATTAGCATTTCAAATTTTTGGAAAGAGCAGTGGGCCCATTAAGAGACCAAATCCCATTTCATCATTTCCAGTTCAGTTCAGACCAGAAGTAAACTACAGCTGATATGAAACGTTACTCACTGACCAATGTAAAATGAGTTGTTGGTCTCAGGCCAGGCCCTAACAGACAGGCATGTACTACACAAAACCATCTGTGCTAATTGCTCCCCTGAGCCTTGATCTTGCAGATATTGGCACAGTTTTATGCACATGAACATCACTGACTCAAAGCCCTTCAGGTTTTGGCTGTGTATTCACAGTAACATCTCACATACGTGCAGATCAGTACAAGTGCAAGCGTTTCAGTGTCAGAATATAGGCTGAGAGCCTGGGCAGAACAGTCTAAAAGGGAAAGAAGATAAAAACTAAACTATACTATACATTCTCCTATTTGTGTGGGACTTCTAATTCTTAGCAGAGGAACTCTCATGAGTCTGAATCTGACTCTGTCAGCAGGCTTCCACTGCTCTGTCCTTGTTCTGTGAATATAACATCGAGCACGTCTTTTTGCTTTGAAATCAGATGATGTAAATTCTTATTTTTACCAAAAAATACCCAAACAAAAACCCACAAAAACCAACTAAGCAAAATGTATGAAAATATAAATAATTGTATTATTACAAAGGCTTCATTAAAAAAAACCAGTGAATTTCTCTTCATCTGCCCCCATTCCTTGCCTTTCCTTTCCAAGACAAGTGACAGAAGCATTTACCACTTCATTAACTCATGGAGACTGTAATAATGATGCCTCTTATCAAAGTCAGATTGACCAATAAATGAAAACTCCTCACATATGTATGAATAATGATTAATGTCCATTATAGCAATGAACAGATTGCATTGCTCTGTGCAAACCACAGGAACAAAAAGACCATTTTGTCACTGTATCTGTAGGTACATGGGCAAACAAAAGTGCATGTAAGTGATCCTCAGGAGACAACAGCTTATTTTACTACAACTGGTCTGCTTTGGTAGCTTATGGAAAGTTAGCTAGATTACACCTAGTACAATCTATTGGCAAATCAGTGATTGTATCTTGCTAGTGCTGAAGAAAGAGCATTACGACCAGATCTTATATTTCATTCTTTCTCTCTGCATACAGGCATCTCTTACTCAATTTACACCTATGTACCAAACAAAGACTGAGTCCTAGCACAGGTGAAGTGTGAGGCCCCTAACCAATTTGGTGCCATGAGCTGGATGTCAGTCTGGGGCACCAGAACTGGCAGCCATCTTCTAAGCTTGGAAAACTGACAAGTCTACCTTATAAATGTATTTTAAAAATATAGCATTGAAGATGGTTGAGTGATTCAGTGTTTAAGTAAATAAATGACTGAACTTCTTTTTCCAGCAGGAAGATGAGATTTCACGTGCTCTGGCCATTGAACAAGTGAGGAAAATCTTATCCACACATCTTAGAAGCAAAGTGAAAAGAGCGCTTCATGTGTATGAACCAAAGTTCCCGTCACACATTTTAACTTGGCCATAATAATACAGAAATTATACCTTCCTGTAATTATGCCATTGTCTGGAGGATTGTTCAAAATAGAGGAAAATCTTGAAATAAACCCATTAACGTAGACAAATGGATACTGAGTTAGTCACTTATTAGGAATAACAATTTATACAAGCAATGCAGATGCATCAGCAGACAGAGTTCAAGCAGTATTGACTCCCCATTTGTTCCTAAGGGGGAATAGAGCTATACTTGACAGCTCCCTATATTCACTGTTCACCTGCAGCGTAGGATCACAGGTAGGACCAAAAGCCACAGGAAACCTGGCCATGCAACTGGTAAAGGAAAAGAAAGAATGGGCTGTATCTTTTGTAAGACTGAGGAAAACCATAGCTGTAAATTATTTTTAGTATTTTGAAGTGAAACTACCTGTGGTATTTCTGAACATTCTGAGCTGTGGAGGCCATTATGGTGAACCTTAATGTTCCCAGAAGCAGGGCTGTGGTACTGCTGCTGACAAGAATTGACTATT
Organism: Geospiza fortis; assembly: GCF_000277835.1. Classification (NCBI taxonomy): domain Eukaryota; kingdom Metazoa; phylum Chordata; class Aves; order Passeriformes; family Thraupidae; genus Geospiza; species Geospiza fortis. The sequence continues at coordinate 3,049,609 of NW_005054307.1, read as the reverse complement.
ATCTAGATATTCTCCGGAGGAGAATACCATGATGTCCATTCTGTAAGAGTTTCAGTTGATATTTAGTTCATCCAAGTCCATTACCTAAGTATCTTCTGTTTCAGTAGGTGCAGTCAACCTCTCTCAAGTGACCAAACTCCGATTCAGTCAATAGGATCATTACATTTACATCATTCTTCATTGTTAGCTTCATGCTGCTTGTACTTGATAAAAGGTGAAATAACTGGTAGCAGCCAAACTGAGTAAATAAATATAGAACAAATTTGATCTGGCAGCCACATGTACATTTAATTGACATATATTGATTTACAATTGCTAGTAGGCTTTAAAGTTTTGTCCAAAGCCATAATCAGACTGCAAAGAAAACTCTTATTTTTATATGTGTTACACGGCTCACTTTAAGGGAGCTTTTTATTACCCAAAAGCAAACATAATCAAGTTTAAACAATTTATGGCTAGAAAGTTAAAGAATACATTGTTTATTTAGCTGTAACAGCTTGAAGAAACAAACAAAAGAAAGATAAGTTCACCCACTACATTCAATCTCGGGTATCAGTGACTATAAGCCACCAATACACTAAGCTGAAAGGGGATTCACAAGTACAGCTGATGTCACTGATGGGATACTCAGGGCACTGCAGAAGGATTCTCCCTCTGTGGAAGTCACCCTAACCCCAGGCAGCAGAAGTATTCTGCTATTGCTCAGCCTGCACTTGTACAGGCCAACAGCAGAGTTAGTGAATGCAAAGGTGAAGGGCTCTTACAAAGATTTAAACCTGTATGGTCTTTATAATTAAAAGTTACACAAGAAAAAAAAAACCCAAACACAACAAAATAAAAAACAAACAAATGAAAACCACAAGCAGACTTGGTCTTGCATCCTGTATTAATGGCTCCAAGTTTAAAAAAACAAATTTGAGATTGTGATTTCAATCTCCTTCTGTTTGCTTAGCTTCTCCTGAGATCTTCAAAGCAAACTTAAACTCTGAATTTAAAAAGTGCTTAGAATATCATCCATAACCAAAACAAGACTTATGCTTCATAATGCACTTTATGTCCAGAGCCAGAAAGGTCTCCCAAGCATCACCTGCTACCGCTCTGAGTGATGCCTGGGGCTCACCAAATATCAAGTGTTTGGAGCAAACTCCAAACTACTCCTCTTGAGAGTTCAGAATTTACCCTTATTTGTAACCCTTAGTAAAACCCAGAAGTGCAATAAAATAACTTAAACCTAAGAACAGGTGTGTGCTCAGCACAACTGGCACTCAGCTGCAGTATAGAACCTTCCACAAAATACCTTAGTGCTTTATTTTAAAACATGATCGTGAATTAGTATTTTTCACTACTGGGTTATAAATTTCAGCAAGATTGATATCATCTCAATGGGATTATAAAACATCTCAGTTTCCCAACATGGACGCCAGTGAGCCAAAGAATAGGGCTTCTCTTTAGCAGGTCAAAATGGAAAATAGCTGTCCTACTGAATGGAAGCAAGCCTTTTCCCAATACTGTGGTTGGTTTTGATCCCTTTTTAAACATTCTTAAATGAGACAAAATATTCAGAGTATATTTATGTCTCTTTCTACTGAAACCTGTTTATTGATCTGATTTGGGGAGAAATGGCACATATTCACTCTGATCCCTGGTGCATGAGGCAGCTAATTACCAGAAGTGAGGCTAATGCCCAGACAGAGACTGGTGACAAGTGCTGTCCCTCAGGAGTCCCACCTGGGACTAGAACTGTTCAATATCTTCATCAGCATCACAGACAAAGGGATTGAGAGCACCCTCAGCCAGCACAGAGCAGAGTGATGCCATGGACATGTCTGGGAATGGATGGGATGAGATGCCATCCAGAGGAACCTGAACAAGCTTGAGAAGTGGGTCCACGTGAATCTAATGAGTGCTGCACATGGGCCAGTGCAGCCCCTGGTATGAATACTAAGGATGAAGAGACTGGGAGAAGCACTGCAGAAAAAGACTTGGAGATAGCGGTGGATGAAAGGTTGACATAGCCCAGCAATGTGAACTTGCAACCCAGAAAGCCAAACATGTCCTGGCCTACACCAAAAGCAGTGTGGGCAGCAGAGTGAGGGAGGGGATTCTGCCCCTCTGCTCTGCTGAGACCCCACTGCAGGGCTGTGTCCAGCCTTGGGGTCCCAGCACAGGAAGGACAGGGACCTGTTGGAGAGAGTCCAGAGGGCCAACTACATTGATCAGAGGGATGCAGCACCTCTCCTGTGAAGGCAGGCTGAGGCAGCTGGGGTCGTTCAGCCTGGAGAAGAGAAGGCTCCACTGGAGATCTTTCAATAGCAGATTTAGACTAGGTATAAAGAAGAAATTTGTTATTAAGAGAGTGGTGAGACTAACACAGGTTGCCTTGAGAGATGGTGGATGGACCCATCCCTGGAAATATTCCAAGTCATGCTGGACTGGGCTCTGAGCAACCTTATGGTCTCTCCCTGCTCACTGCTGGGGGGTTGGACTACAGGACCTTTAAAGGTCCATTCCAACCTAAACTATTCTATGATTCTATTATTAAAGTTATGAGCCTGCAATTCTATGAAATTTGGCTTCTTCGAAAGGCCTTCTGAGTTTCTGACACAAAAAATCATTTTGGTGTCTGGGAATTGCTTTCATGCATCATTGCAAATTTCCCAGTTTAAGGAGGTTGAAATATCTTTTCCTATACACTCAGGTTTCACTCTCCAAATTATCACTGTAACTATTCTCAAAACATACTTAGCTGATCATATATTGAGACCTGAAATCATGTAGTTGCCTTTTCTTCTAACCCTCTTACCCATCTGTACATTTCTAGTGGTCATCAGTTGCATTTTACCAGCAAAATCTGTTCCATCATTTGTTTTCTTGGAGAAAGGCAGCCCATTCTCACCCAAACTCCAATCTGATCAATCATCTGTATATGATCACACTTAGTAGTGGAATTAAACATTTCCAAACCTTCAAAGTCAGCTTCTGGATTTTTTGAGATACAAAACACATTTCTTTCCATCAGGAAAAATACAGCTTTACAGCAAACTGATTTTGAACAGATATAAAAATTTGGTACAGTAACTCCAGGTAAAAAAGCCTGATAAATTCTGCCTTCATTTCAACTATCCTTTTCCAGGCAAAAACAGAAAACAAAGGCTGTCTTTGTAGTTTAATTGACCCTTCTTCTAGCGCAGCGCTGAAAAATCCAGAAACCTGCGGGGAAAGACTTCAGCCCTTCCCTTCCCTCATCAACAGGGACATGAGTGGATTTGAAATACAGGAATAAAATTTTTATTACTATATCCTTGAAAAGAGAAGGGAATGAAAAATATATACCAGGCAGTTAAAAATTGTAACATTCTCTAAGTCAAAACTCAAGTAATTTTCTACTTAATTTTACTATTTTTTCTATATGACACTATTCACAAGCTGATGATTTTCACACTCCATGTCAGAGAGTATTGTATGTCTGAGAGATTATAGCTAGCTCATTCTGTCTGGCCCTGTGCTGCTTAACTCTTGAGCCATATATAAGCTTTGAGGTGTCAGCTGTCACAAATCAAGTGTCAAAAGTGTACGCTTGGGAATAAAAATGAAGACAGAAAAACAACTTTTCAGTCTGATCATATTGATGGCAAAAGCTATGTCATTCCCAGAAATCCACTAGGTGGACTTGAAATAAGACATTAAATCAATGTGCTACTGTAATATATGAATAGGGCTCCTATAAACACACCTACACTTCAGACAGTCATTTCATACTTCTCTGCTGCACTTACACATTAACTTCAGTCACCTCCAGAAAGTTCCCAAATTCTGGAACATATATATGTTTACAAAATCATTATCACCACCTCTGAGAACAAGCTAAAAAGCAAGGCTGCTGTCATCATATTGCAAAACTCCCATACCTTCTCAGTGATTGCTCATAGCCAGCTCCTCACAGCACTGACTCCTTCACAGCACAGCCAACAAACGCCAACTTTCTGCACCACCAGCTAACCCACTCTTTTGTAGCACTTGTCTCCTTATTGGACACAGCTGTGGCCTATTAAGGGCAGGGCTGTTCCTAATCTTTGGTGATTAGTACAGCTGCAACACCTCAGGTGTGAGACTACCTTCTGCACTATTCTCTTACATTCTATCATTCCACAATTCCCCCTTTTAATTACAAAGTTGCAGCATTTCTGGAAAGGTATGTTCAAGTAAATTGACATTATAGCATATTCACATATCTCACTTAGGACTAACAGTATACAAATGTTCAGGAAACACATCACAGTAACATACATTTCTAAGTTCTGATTTAGTTTCGCATTTCACAGTCTAGAACATCAACCCAAGACTTTTCATAAACTAATGTTGTGTTTACTATCTTTTGCAGGGCTCTTTGCAAAAGATAGTAAACCCAGTACAATTATCTTTTGTGTAATTTCCATTTAACTTTGGAATGCGTCTGTGCACTGACCTTGATTTGTTACTCAAACTTACATTACGTACTATCAGAAACTCTTATAGTTACACTTCTAAAATATTGACAATATCAATGGTTGTACAACTTTATAAAGCAACTCACAAGAAGAAGTTAAAGGCTGTATATTAGGATAGTAACAAATCAACAGTTACATAATTTTATCAATAGCTATATGACTTGAACAACATCGATCCAGTATCTATGAAGTGTGCTTCTGCTTATGGAATATAAACTTTTACATTTATGCTTAATCAAAGATTAATAGTTGCAATTCACAAACAAAATGCACATATTTCATCAGCAAAAAAATATACCATGCTGAATGATAGAGCTACTCTGTCTCCAGCTCACACTGCTGTTTTAATAATTCTCCTTCCTTTTATAGTTTTCTGTTGTATTAGTTGGTCGCTGTAAGCCTCTGTTGCCCTGCTCTGTTTTCCATGTAGATGAAACAATCTGTTCTTCACTTGCTATGTTATTTCCCATTGTATCCCCAGCGGCTCACCTGTGCTCCAGGCATCAAAATCTGTCATGTCTGGGCCAGGCAGCATCCCCTGCTGCTCTCAATGCTATGTTGGGCTCCATCTCCAGCAGCACCTCACCCTAAAGCCCAATCCCATCAAGTTACTGTGGAGATGGCCACTACACAGTTTCAGAAGGCTTCTCTCACATATTGTCTGCTCATGTAGCAGCAACTTTCCCATTGTGTCCTGCTGCACACACTGCCATTCGGGGGGAACCCGGCACTGTCCTGCATCCCCTCTGGACTGCGGCCATACCTTGGCAGGGGACACAGGACTTGCTCCAATGCACCAAATAAGCAAAGTGTGTAGCATCCACCCCTTATATCCAGAATTCTTCTTCTTGGGGGTGGTATCTCATACATTGTCCAGACTTCTAGGCTCCCAGGTATGCCTGGCTATAGCTCATCTGGATTCTTAGGGTCTCAGGCTCTTGGTCTGCCCAACTCCACCACCTTATTTCTCTGAGGTCTGCAGTCATCTTCCTGAATCACCTTGGGATCACATTGCTTAACATTTAAGTCCTTTTTCCCAAATCACCACAGGATCACCTCCTTACTGCTCTCTCTACAGTTCTCTACCCAAATCACCATGGGATCACATCACAGTCACCAAATGTCGTTACCTCATTGCAAATCTTCCATACCTTCTAGGTGATTTCTCATAGCCAGCTCCTCACAGCAGAACCAACAAACTCCAACTCTCTCCTCACCCAGCTAACCCACTCTTTTGTAGCCCCCATCTCCTTATTGGACACAGCTGTGGCCTATTAAGGGCAGGGCTGTTCCTAATCTTTGGTGATTAGTACAGCTGCAACTCCTCAGGTGTGAGATTACCTTCTGCACTATTCTCTTACATTCTATCCCTCCACACAAGGCCACAAATTACTGACATACTGACTTCTCCTTATAGACAAATGCATCTGCCAACCTGTAGCTCTTATGTTTGTGCACAGCCAAGACACAGATATAAGGACATGGAGCTGGCTGTTGGGGCAAGCTAAGTCTGGTGGGCAGTAAGACCCCAGGGCATTTTCCTGCTGCTGAGTATGCTGCTGTGGTCTTTCCCAGGTCCAGAAGTTTGGCTAGGCAGGTATCCCAAAAGTGCATAGACATGTGTCTGGCAGCACAGAGCAGCCCAAGGAGGTGGCAGTGGCTTCACTGGCCCCTGCACACTCACAGGTTTACACCAAAAGCACTAACATGAACATGAACAAAACTGGTGGCCTGATCACACCTTACCTGCCAGCTAACCAGGCCCAATACTTGCTTGAAGACTTGCTGCCAGTTGTTCCAAGTCTATGGTCCCTTCAGTCACCATCAGACCCCCAGCCCCTCCAGTGCCAAGCTCACAGCCTTCTCACTCAACTCACTGGCTGTTCCAGCTGTGCTGTTCAGACACACAAATGGGCTCTTCTGCCAGCTGACCCACCTCTCCAGTCACTGTCCCCTGGAACTATGCCCCCCTTTGACCTGTGTACATGTGTCAGCACCCTGAATGCTCATCCCAGCCAGCAGCTAGTCTGTTGTAAAGCTTACTATTAATCAGACACATCCACATGGGAACAATATTTAAACTGCATGATAAGCTGCACTGAGGTAATCAAGCCCAAAGGTTTAGCCAGGGAACTGTACTGGCCAGCAGCTTGTTTCACTCAGGACAGATCCATTTTATTCTCCTCTCCTTTTTTCCACTCATTCCTCTCTGGTTCTTCACCATCTCTTCCTTTCCCTGCATTTGGCCCCTTTTCTATATGTGATATGATAAATTTTGTTCATTTCCTCAATCCACCTTAGTAAGTTTCACAGAATTCTGAAGTCCCTTCAAATGTTCCATTAGAAGCTTGCACCTCCCCATGAGCTCTGTGATAATCTTGTTTCTTGCTTTCTTTGTTCTTTCAGCAACAAATTTCTGGTTGAACCTCTTCAAGGCCATGCTTCAGAGGTTCCTTCAGTGGCCATCAGTCAGTGTCCAAAGGACCCTGGTATTTCTTATTGCCTTGCTATCTCGTCTTCCTCAGTGTTGCTGTACCAGTGTTTAATGCTGCTCTTGCTTCTTGTCCTTGTTTTTTAAGGTGACTAGTTGTTAGCTAGATATCCTTGCCCACCAGAGTCCACCTATGCTCATCCTAGCATTTCCTCCATGAAGAACATTATTTTTCTCGCAGAGCATGAAATTACATGAATGAAAATCAAATCAGCAGACTGGGAAAATGTAAGCCAACTTTTTCCATATGTTTAAATTAAATTGAGAGATAAAATCTTCTTGCTCTTCACGCTTGCTAACAGAAATGTCCAAACAACACTGTTTTGCACATAAACATTCTCAGAAACACAGATTTCAGTGACTGTGTTATATCAGTGAAATCTTCACACTTTCAAAATAAGCTGTGAACTCCTCAATTCATAAAATCTGTCCTTCAAGCATCTACTTTTCCCCACACTTTCCAAACAACCCAATCAGTAATTATATATATTTTAAACACGTTCACCTCTAAGCTTTATTTTCTCATGGTCTAATATAGGCCAATTCATGTCATCCAGTCTGCTGTTTGCCTTATGCACAAGCATAAATGTATATTTTCCTTTGAATGTTCAGGTTACTTGTATTACAACTCTGGTTCTAATTTCAAACAAGTTAGCTATTAATTGAATTACTTATAATTAGTGAAAGGGGTATTTTTACCATGGCTAAAACCTTCCTCAGACTTCATACAAAAGTTATACAGCTGTTTTTCCATTCACAACTGGCATAAAATTATTTCTGATTATTTTAGATTCTCAGTTATGGTGACATTATTTAGGATATGTATACCCATGGGAAACTGGTTGTTAAAAGATTAGAGGACACACAACATACTAAACATCTAGAAATGAAGTGTACAGTTAGATCTACTTATTCTTAATGATTGTTGCTTTATCTGAGACACCAAATCTTAAGCTGCAGGTTTATAATCCTGTTACTGGATCCTTTGCTAAGACAACACTTAAGGTCAACCAAAGCTCTGTGAGGCTCGTAGCTCCAAGATAAAATGGAAATTTGCTAATCTATTTAGCAACAAATTCATATTATTTGTGGTGTCTACACACAGCTTTTTCAGAAAAGGAAGGAAAATGTAGAGGTTAATTTTTGAAAGCCATAGCAACAGAAAAGCAATCAATTATGAATGAATAACACTCTATCTAGAATCAGAGATCTGTGAGCACTATGTACATATGGAAATAAGCATGATTCACTGGAAAAAAAAAGACAAAAGTTTAATCTTTAAGAAACTAAAGTGTGTATTCTTCAAATCTCCACTGTGCCATACAACAACTAAACCTTTCTCCTGTATCACCCAATAAAAAAATACATGGATAGTTTAATATGGCATTATCATGTTTAGAAATGGCATTGTTCTTTGTTGGAATGGGATTCTCTGCTTCCTTTAAAAATAAGTAATTTACATTGGGTATTACAGGAATGAATACACTGTCACTGTGTACTGACTAGAGACACTATTCTGTAGCAACGCACATTTTGTAAAAGGTCCATCTAGGCTGTATTGTGTTAGTGTGGCAAGGTTTTGGTAGTGGGAGAGGTTACAGGGGTGGCTTCTGTGAAAAGCTGACAAGGTTTTCCCCAGGTTTGCCAGAGCCCATGCCAGGCAACTCCAGTACAACCTGCTGTTGGGCAATCAGAAATTATAGTATTGCTTCTGTGATAAGAAAAAATAAAGTTATTGTGCAGATGTAATTGCCACCAGGGAAGAGGGGAGTGAGAATGTGTGAGAAGAACAGCTCTGCAGACACCAAGACCAGTGAAGAAGGAGGGGCAAGGAGGTAATTCGGGCACTAGAGCTGGATTCCCCTGCAGTCCCTGGTGCAGCCCATGGTGAAGCAGCTCTGTCCCACAGCCCACAGAGGATCATGGGCATGCAGAGATCCACCTGCAGACTGTGGAAGAACCCCACACCAGAGCAGATGGATGTCTGAGAGGCAAACCCATGGGAGATCCATGCTGGAGCAGGCTCCTGGCAGGGATATGCAGAGTTGTGCAGAGAGGAGCCCATGCTGGAGCAGGTTTCCTGGTAGAACTTGTGACCCTATGTGGAACCCATCCTGGAGCAGCCTGGGCCTGAAGGAAAGTACCCTGTGTAAGAGTGACCCACATGGGATAGACTCACAATGGAAAAGTTCCTGGAGGACAGTCTCCTGTGGGAAGGACCCCATGGCAGAGCAGAGGAAGGACCCCTCTCCCTGAACAGTGACAGGAACAACGTGTGATGCACTGACTTTAGTCCTCATTCCCGGTCTGCTTTCACTGCTGAGAGGTAGGAGGTGGAGCTTCAGAGGAGGCAGAGCTGGGGAGGTGGGAGGGGTGGAGGGAAGGTGTTTTTAAAATTTATTTTATTTCTCATTATCCTGCTCTCATTTTGTTAGCAATAAATTCAATTAGCATCCCCAAGTTCAGTTTGTTTCACCTGTGACCATAATTGGTGAGAGAACTCTCCTTCTCCTTATCTCAACTCATGAACCTTTTGAATATTTTCAATCCACTGTCCAGTTGTGGAGGGGACTGATAGAATGGCTTTGGTGGGTACCTGGCACCCAGCCAGAGTCAGCCCAACACACTGGCTGAACTACTTTTGCAGTAAGATATCATGCAATAATAGCTTGATTAAATTATCAATAAAATATTTCAATGCACTTCTCATGACAGTAATGAAAAACATTTAATAGAATCCTTTTTTGAAGAAGTGCAAAAGTGGACAAAAAATCAGACATAACAAATTATACTTATTAAGATAATCACAATGCAATTATATGATCATCTTTTCCATGACAAATTATTTTGATGGTCATGATATGTTAAAATATTAATTCCTAGTTCCATCTCTTCTATATGTATTCCATTAAAATACTGCAGAGCATATTACAACAGAAATATGAACACTGTCTCTGATAGCACTTTGGCACAGTAAATATCCCAACTAAAAATTATTATCAAATCATTTTTCTAAAGAAATAAAATTAACTTTAGAGTATAAACTTTACCTGAACAGTTGCTTAAAACAGATTTATTTTCATTTGCCTTCACAAACTGTATGCAGTTTTTTAAAATAAAAAATATTTTCTAATATTAAACCTTTAAGAAATGGACATAGGAAAAAAAAAGAGCTTTTGTTTCTAAATGAAGTATTAAAGCTAAAGACCACCTGAGTGGGCAAGAATGAAAAATTACCATTGCCATTATGTGGAAGACCCTGTTAAGGAGCAAGGGAATTCAGGGTGTTCCATTTCTAAGACACAAATTTCTAAATCCCTTACTAACTTTATGACTCTGGTCCAGTCAGTAATAAGTAAAAATTGTAATTGCTGGAAAGGTAAACGTCTAGAAATGGAAGTAACCTCTGTGAACTTGTTGCCTCTATCTATTTTCCAAGAAATAAAAACTCACATCTTCTGGCACCTTCACATGGCAAACTTGCAGAAGAGGCTGTGTGGGGCTAGACATGACCACAATGACAAAACCATTACACTGGTAGTATTTTGAACAGCACTCTCAAAATACCATAGCTGGCAGGCTAACACAATGTGATTTTAACAGTTGACCAAGCAGTTTATCATTTTGCTACAATAGGCAGGCTACCAAAGATGTCTTGGCATTTGCTACTGATAAAGATGATATTTACTGCTGCAATGTATACAATAAAGAACACTTAAGCTAAAATGCCAGGAACAGGCTTTAGGCATATGTGAAATATTTTCCTCAATGTTATCTGTTCACATTTTTGCTCCTGATGCTGCACCCTCTGTTATCTCTTACTTGTCTGTTACAGGTACCATTTCTCATATTTTGTGGCTCAGAAAAGTACTTCATGTATCTGTAAGACCAATGCCATAATCAATATCTTTATATAAATAATAGAATAAACTGTGCAGAAAGTTGCACACATTGACTCTTGAGTCTTACAGCAGGTGGGAGAGTCCTCAATGAAAGATGGAGAACTCGCTACCAGATTTCTCTCGAGGTGTTTTAGAAGAACACTACGGGAACTTTTTAAGTAGAAGTGGATTTTCTTGGTGCTGATCAACTTAAATTTTAAAAAAAGCAAACTCATATATTTATTGCATTGTGACATACTGATTTTGTTAGCGAAGTGAGAGTCATCATCACTCACACAACTTTCCAACCACATGAAACTAGATCTTCTCAGAGGCTTATGTAACTCATACATATGTCATTACTTTTCACAAATATGTGTTGAAAACATATTCTTTTTAAAAGTTAAATAACTTTGAACACTTAGAGGCCAAATATTCCATTGGTGGTTGAAGTCTTCCCCTGAGGAGATACACAATTCAAAAAGCCTCTCAGTAATAGGTTTAGCTCTGCAGAAAGCCAGTTTGAATAAAGCTAGACAAGTCATGCATTAGAAATAATAAAGAAAGAATATTCTTGTTTGTACTTTCCTCCATCAGAAACTGCAGCACAGATCACATGTAAATTAGATGAGCCTCAGATCTATGGGTCTGCTCACTATAGTATTTTTCTATGCCTATATGCAGGGCTGAAGGTGGCCACATCTGCCACCCAATGCCACTCCTCTAAGGTAAAGACAAATGGTTCTGCATGTAATTTATAAAAACCTTGTTCTGAAAGAAGCTATTCAAAAGCATTAAAAGTGTAATCACGAGGACATTCACCCAGTCAACCCAAAGATTTATTCTTTGTCTAGACTTGTGGATTGTTGTCAGTTTTAGTTTTTCCTCATCAATATTCAGCTAATGTTTTTTCAAAAAGAAAGGTGAGAATATGTAAACAGGAGAGAGAGGAGCCATTTTCCCCAGAGGATGTAGGAAGCATGTATTGCAGCAAGTGTGACACAGTTCTTATACAGCATCAGAGTTGTGGAGGAATGGACAAAACCCATTTTACCAAATACAATCATCTTATTCATTTGTCAACTAATGCAGAATTTGAGGTTTGTGCACATGTGATGAACAAAGAGCAGCTGTAAAGTATACACAGCAGAAGACTGCAGCTGCAACACTGACAGCTACTTGTAGCTGTGAAATATATCAGAAACACATCAGTTATAAAATATTGCTTATGTTTTATTCATGAAAAATAACTCTGTGCTCAGGCCCCACCATCAGAAATTACAGAGCATTGAAAGTATCTGTGACAAATTGCATCCAAGTATCATGTCTAAAATATTTACCATAGAATACCATTAAAAACAGCAGTTCACAAGTACAGCTTATACTTTAGGAGGGGGAAAAAGGATGTTTCAAACCTGAACTTTTAAAAGTCCAACATAAGACAGTGGAATATATTTTTAAGATAGTATATCTTAGTATAAGATTTAATATACATTAATATTAGGGGTTTTTGTTGGGTTTTTTTTCTTTTTTTGTTTTGGCCTGCCTGTGACTTTACCTGCCCTTTAATGATGAAACTTAGCATATTTTACAAAACTGAAATTAAGTCACTGTTGCAAACCCTTATAAATCAGTCTAGTGCATCCTGGGACTAGGGTAACTTGCAAAAAAAAAAAACCCAGGAATAAAGGGTAAATTCACTAAAAATTAGGTTTCTTATTTTTGTCTGGTTAACTTGTATCTCTGTTCCAAAATTTCTTACTAAGAAAACTGTAATATAGGGAACAAACATTTTCTTTCAGGTGTCCTCATTAACTAGAGAGAAATTTAGAAAAAACCATGATCTTTACCACATGGCAGCAAAAGTTTTCCCTGGACTACTTAAGGTGGAGGAGGAACCCAATCCACACAAGCAACTGTAATAGTTCTGCAAAGCCTCCTTTTCCTTATATACAAAACTCCCAGTGAAGTAATGATGAACCTAAAGTAATTACAGGAACTCATAAGAATCTTCTCTACCACTATCAACAGACAAACAGACATAATCCCCCATTCTTTATACGTTATATGAGATGGGGATTACAGTTTTCATATTATTTTGTTTGTTTTGTTGTTTGTTTGTTTGTTTGTTTGCTTGTTTTTCTGGACTTGGAGATTGCTTGCAGATAAAAAAGGGTTCTGTTCCCAGCTCAGCATTCAGACAGGATGCCATCTGATTACAGCCTGGTAGGCTACATGAAAACAAGGTTTATGCAATCTCTGTCTCTCTCTGTCCCAAGTTCCAATAACCTTGAAAGCATTATCCAGCTTCAGTGGAGTTTGAGAGATAATATCATTCACAGAAATTTCATAGAAATAGATAACCAGACAGGAGACACAAGGAACTGAACATTTAGAAGCCAACATTAAATAACTTCCAATCCAATCAGCAAATTTCTATGAATTTCCACTTCTGAGCATGGCTATCTTTGCTGTCAAAATGCTCTGCAGTAGAAGATGTTAGGTATCTGGAGTCATAACAGAAAATATAATTTAGGTAAATAATAGCCAACCAGGAAGAGACTGCAGAAAAACAGGCTTCATTACCTTCAATATTCACAGAATCAGTAGCTTATATTCCTAAAGGGTGAAATAAATGTGGACAGCCTGAAGTTTTTTCAGATAACCAATGTTAGTAAATTGTTATTCATCTTAGGAGAAAATTAGAAGTAAATATAATTCTTCACTGGTACTTCTAGGGTCTAAGTCTCTTGCTCACAGGACCTGGGAGGCTGCATGCTGGTGCAATCAGGTCCTTTATGGATTGCTAACTCCAGACCTTTCAAGGCCTTGACTCACTTATCATATCCCAGCCACAAAACTCAACTTTAAAGCAGATTCATTGCTTGAATTTCTTTACTGATGTACTATCAGAAGTATAAACTGCACTCCTTTATGATCTATGAGAACTAAGAGTTCATATTACTTGCAGCTGTCCCATAACTCAGTCCAAAGGCGATGATTCCAGCTTCTCTTCTTCTGCCATCTGAGTATTTCTGTTTCATACCCCTCCTACTAGCACCAGTACTGCATGCCACTCCTCTATCATGTATTTTGAGCTGATTAATTTCTGTGTTTCTGATTAAGCATGCAATCCTCATCTAGATATAATTTATTCAGTTCATGCAATATTGGATGTTGTACATTCTGTATCTCTTTACTGCAAAATACTCTTTCATAATCACAGGAACCCTGTCTTGATTATCCCAACCTTGGTCTCATTTCAGCAACATTTTAAGTTAAATAATATATTTAAGCTTAAATATGTTATTTAAGTTTAAATAGCATATTTAAGCTCTGCTTCTAAATTTTACATCTTCTTACCACGTATTTTTCTTTTTTTCTCCCAAGACTATTCAGGCAGTGTGACACTTTACCTTTATATTATTGTTTATTGTGTTTTCCTTGAATGATTTTAGCTTATACCAAATAAATTATATTCAAGGTGACCTTGAGGATTTATGGCTGAGCTTGATCCTTAGTGTTTCCATTTCTCTTTCTACAATGCTATCTTTAACATGTACTTTCAAAGTGAAAATAACACAAAGCAAACAGAGAGTCAGAGATATGTTCCCTTTCATCATGACAGCTGTAAAGAGATAAAAACCCCAAACCATTCTGTTTGTGTCAAAACTATGGAAGAAGGGCTCTGCCAGGTAGTAAATGTTTAACCAGAAACATGTCTATTTACTACAGTAATGGAGAACTATCTCTAAGCCCCTTACTGATTTCAACTATTGCTTCTATCATGGCAGGGGAAAAAACTCTGTCCAGCAGTCTTATAATATTCTTGCCTGCATGGGGCCTTATAAGTATGTTTGAGAGCTGGAAGCATTGGATAAAAACTACTGCAGGTTAAGGTGCAAAATCCTAATTTGATAAAAAATCTCCATGCTAATTACAATTTACCAGCAATATTTCACTTGAAAAATTTAGTTGCCAGATCTCAGTGGGACCTCTCAAAGCTACTCCAAAAACCTTTTTTCGTGACCTTTTCTGGCACATCCCCTGTTGTGTGATGATTCACGTCCATATGATTGGCTGCCACTATTATTTGAAGCAATGTGAAAGGCAAAGACTTGGTGCTCTGAGAAAGCTATAAGTATTTTTATATAATATATAAAAGCTATAAGTATACTTATAGCTGAAAGCTCTAAGTATTTTTCACAGTGCATTTTGTGCTCCCTGGATCAATGTACAGTTGAGCCAGATCCAAAAGTTAATAGCCAGTGAAATTACTAGCTAGACCTAAGCCTCCCAAATTTGGGATTTGCTGATGTTTTAAAGCGAGATACAAGATCCATATTGATCCTGAGCATGCCAGACACCTGTTCAAGGTAACTGACATGCACTGTTTTGTAGTTAAGAACTCACAAAATACGACAGTCAATCTTGCTGTACAAAGAGCTTTATATGGGTATCTCAGGAACCTTGAACAGTGATGGGCAAATATTCAGGTGGAGATTTACCAGAAGGACATGGAACATGCCAGCTTTTGCCAATACCGCCAGGAGCTTGATCGTGCCTGGCTAGATAAGTAGAGCCAGCAGGACTCACCATTACTTGAACTGGATAATGAAAGCTAGAGACTGCTGCAAGCCAAGACTTCTAAAACTCCCAGAAAACAACAAGAAATTCCAAGGATAAAGAGAATAGATGGGCTTGCATTAGCCTGGCTAAAAATAAATGAAGACTTTTCTCTAAGCACATGCTTGGTTGGGGAAAAGTTCTTTTCTGTGCTGATCATATGCTGGTCCCACTACCAGGTGCTGTGCACATCACAGGCATGGCTGTACTGCAGATGGCCTCGGAGCTGCACCTGCTCTGGGTGGCTGCTGGAGGCAGCCTGTCTCCTCCCAGCCTCTGGAGCAGCCTGGCACCCTGCCCCAGCC
The DNA here is from genome assembly GCF_000277835.1 of Geospiza fortis. NCBI lineage: Eukaryota > Metazoa > Chordata > Aves > Passeriformes > Thraupidae > Geospiza > Geospiza fortis. The sequence goes on along the minus strand of NW_005054307.1, from coordinate 3,033,819 downwards.
TCATGATCACCCCACGAGTCATAAGAACCTCTCTTCCTCGTTCTCTTCCTCGAACCCTGACCCTGTGCTTGTCCTTGCACTGCAATACGTGGTGTGAATCACAGAATTACCCCCAGCCTGATTCATTCCTGCAGCTGGGTCAAGGTTCCCAAACCAGGCAGAGCTTCTGCCTGCTTTCCTTCTAAGCTGCGCCCCCTCTGCACAGATCTCATCCCTTTGGTGCTCACACATCCTCACGGAGTCGTCTGGAGCATTTCCAAAGACAGCAGGTAATGGTTTTCATGAACGAGAGGCAGACCCAAGAAGAAAAGCCATCACAACTTATTTCCAACGCACTTCATCTTGCTCTGGCAAATCGCTGGGAGAACATGGCATTCCCATGTCCTGGATAAACATCCGCTGTACAAGCAACATTGTATAATGTGCAATATTGTATAATGTACAAACTGCACTCGTTTCGGTCACCTCTTTTTGCTGTCCTGCCACCACTTTGCTCTCATGAGGATCTCCTTTCTCCCGAAGCACAAGGGGGCGAGGAACTTCCACCAGAGCTACCAAAGACGACACAGAAAATAGCGATGGCGCCTCACAAGGTACCACGAAGCTGAGGACAGGAGGAGAGGGCGCTCATAGCTGCGGGCAGCACGGCAAACTAGCAACAGGACGAGAGGACATGGGTTTAACCTGACCTGGGGGTTAGGCTGGACGTTAGGAAGAATTTCTTCACAGGACAGGTGATTAGGCACTGGAATGGACCGCCCTGGAAGGTACTGGAGTTGCTGTCTCTGGAGGTGTTTAGGGAACGACTGGACGTGACCCTTGGTGCCGTGGCATAATTGACATAGTGGCTCGGTCATGGGTTAGACTCGACAGCCTCAGAGGTCTTATCCAATACAGACGATTCTGTTAATAGGATTCTGAACCCCGGGAACCAGGGAAGCCCCGGATGGGATCCCTGTCCCCTTTAGACCCTGTCCCCTTTAGACCCTCTGCCGCAAAGCGGGGATGCGCGACCTCCCTATTCCCCTTTCCCCGACCCCTGGTCCCACTCCCGGATACGGGATCGCCCCGCATCTCTCGGGAGAGCGGTTTAAGCGCCATTCCCGAGCCTTGGGCCACC
>NW_005054307.1:2988537-3032399 GCF_000277835.1 Geospiza fortis | reverse complement strand
TGGCCCTTGCTCTGCACTGCCATGCCCTGCCCTGCCCTGCCCTGCCGTGCCCCTGGCTCGGGACGGCTCCTGTGCCGAGACCACCCCAGACAGAGCGGGGACCGGGGTCCGGCCGGGCAGCCCAGCAGCAGCCGAGCTCGCCGGGCCTTGGTCCAAGCCTGCCGGCTGTAAACTTCGCCATGTTTGTGAGAGCAGCTAGTGCTGATGGACGAGAAAATCCCTTAACCCTAGGATTTTTGAGTCCTGTATTTTGGCAGCGCTCAGGCTGTGTCCGAGACGCGGCTCTGTAGTGGGGTCGGGGAAGGCAGCGCCGGTCGTGCCCAGCCGAGCTGGCCAAGCCTGTGGCTGCCAAGTCACTGCCTTGCCCTGCCGCGTCCTGTGCCTCGCAGCAGCTGCTGATGCTCGCGGTTAAGGCGCAGCTGATGGGGCAGACGGTGGTTGCGATTCGAAATCTTTCGCTGTATTGAAAAAGAAGTAGGTTTGTAATCTGAAGTTTTTACGTTTGCATATAAAGGGTAAGAACATCAACCTAACTTGCTGGAGAAGTATAACAATTTAGTTTGACTCTATGAAGTTGCACTGAGTTTATAAACAAATTTGTTCCCTCTAGTCTTGCATGTAGCTCAGGATGTGGTGGTTCAGTCTGTCTTGTGACACTGTTGGGGTTTTGTCCACCTACTATTGTGCTGCAGTGCACAGCAAGTTGAAGGGTGCGGTCGTAAACAAAAGCCACTTGTCACATTTTTAATTTACCAAACCCGTTTTAACAAACTGTGAATTCACGGAAATCCCAGCTAAGTTCAAGGGGATTCTAGCATCACTTGCAAGGGAGACTGCACCAAAGCAGAGCTGTTCATGAGGTCGGATTTCTGACTTTGTTGACAGCATGGAAGCTGTGATATACAGAGACGTTATATTGCCAGAGTTACTACTGTTTAGCCTCTAAGTGCTGGATCAACATGTTTTTGATTTGTGGCCAACTGTAATAAGGTTCAGGCTTGGCTAGGGGAAAAAGCATGTTGGTGAATCTAATTTTGCTTGAAGATGGTTCTGTGTTTTCCTGTTTGTGAAGTGAGATGTTTCTCCCTGGTCTCTGGCACCATTAAATTCAACTATTGAAGCTCCGGTACAGTTGGCATTGAAGGATGCACCTGCTTTAGCACTTTAGCTCAAATAAAGGATGTGCTCTTGAAAGGAGTTCCCAGTCAGCCTTGCCTGCTGCACTTTGGTTCATGTCACACTGTGATCAGGGAGTGTGTGAACTTTTCCTTCTGGAAGAAGCTAAAACTAGAAGGTGCATTTCAGTTGTCAGTAGGTGTTGGATGAAGTGGTGGCAGAACAGCATAATCCCTGAGCTTTCACATATGTAATTGTGACAGCTATTGCCTAAGCTGCAGGACTCGGGTTCTGTAGCTTGAAGGCTGTAGGTCAGCTGCAAGGAGAAAAGTAAACAAAAACCCCATGAGAAATAATTGTCAACAGTGTCAGCAGCTTTTTCAGGATTTTTTTTTCAATAGCTCAGTAGTTTTAATTTTCAGTTCAACAGTTTCCATTATTGAATAGCTCCTAAACTTAGAGTATTTACAAAGTGCTGTAGCAGCAGAAGGGTAAATAGCTTTCCTGCTTGTAAGGGTTTAATGACATAAGTGAAAAAGATAATCCTGCATATTTGCTGGGGCAGTAACTGGGACGATTTGGCATTTGTTGACTTACTTTCCTTCTCCCACACTCACCTAGCTTTTGTGTCAATGTAATGAATTAATGTTGTGTTTGCATTGTCAATCAGTATTGAGGTATTTCTGTTCTGTCTTGAGTAGTTGGTTTGAAATATTCTGACTTATCTTCCTCTTTTCATCTTCCTTCTAGGGCTTCCTTTTAGTGAATGAGGGTGATAATTCCTAGCTGCCACTCTAAAAATACCTCTTAATGGACAAAAAAAAACCAAACGAACAATGAAGTTTTCCATAGAGGTGTTTTGGTTTTTTTTTCTCTTGGAGATTTTTCCCCACATGTTGCAAATTGGGGCGTTTCTGCTTACTGCACTTTTTTACAGACTTTTGTTTCAAATGTTCTGTGTTTCAAGGTACTTTCAATGTCATGGCTGAAAAGCTACAGTAATGAGGAAAATTAAAATACAAGTAACAAAAATATTTTTTAAACAAGTCTTTATAAATGCTATATATTGGCAGCTGCTATGTTTAAGTAACTCCCATTTTTCACTTGACTTCCCTGTGAACTAGTCCTCTTTTGAATTAAAGGGAGTCATCAATTTAAATACCAGGAGGTCTATATTTCTAGCTGGAAACTAACAGCCAATCCTATGTTCTCAAAACAAGTCCAGGCTGAAAAATTTACTAAAATGGGTCTGTCATGTGTAGAATTTACTCAAAATAGCTTTACTCCCATTTTTCACTTGACTTCCCTGTGAACTAGTCCTCTTTTGAATTAAAGGGAGTCATCAATTTAAATACCAGGAGGTCTATATTTCTAGCTGGAAACTAACAGCCAATCCTATGTTCTCAAAACAAGTCCAGGCTGAAAAATTTACTAAAATGGGTCTGTCATGTGTAGAATTTACTCAAAATAGCTTTCTATGGCCTTTTTTTTTTAATAATACAAAGATTAGTGTGTTGTGTTAAAGCCTGTACAGTAACAATCCTTTGAAAAGCTGTTGCAGCTTTTGCCTGCAGTTGTACTGTTCTAACTTTAAAGCCTCTCATCCATCCCCTTCCAACCTGTGCATATTGGAGAATCTGAACAAAGCTTCCAGTTAATTCAGGTTCTTTACAGTTTGGGATTGAATCCAGCTTGACCAGGCCTTAGTGCTTTGTGGATCCTAAGGGATCTGAACAAAGGAGAACTGAGCCTTGTCTGACTGTGGCCACACAATAACAGTTACCTGGTGCAGAGGAATAAATGCAAGCCATGTTTGAGTCATTCTCCCTGAAAACATCCTTCTGACTTTTTTTCAGACATGGGAAAATCACTTTCTCACCTGCCTATGCATACATGCAAGGAAGATGGCTATGATGGAAGCTCAGTGTCTGATAATGTGAGGAATGGTTTAGTTCACTCAGAAGTGCACAATGAGGACAGCAGATGTGGAGATGTGTCACAGTTTCCCTATGTGGAATTTACAGGAAGGGACAGTGTCACCTGCCCAACCTGCCAGGGAACAGGAAGAATTCCACGAGGTAAGTTTCCTTGTTTATTATTTTATTTCTTTTTTTAACCTATAAATTTACATCATAACCATATGCAGTTGTAATAATGCATAACAAATAGCTTTTCAAGTCAAGATGAAGTTTTCTCATCTTTTTGACTTTTTTTTCAGCACTAAGCATTTTGTTACACTAGATGAGTGTAACAAATCGGGTCAGCTGTTGCACCTTGACTGTTACAACTTGGATCTCCTCTTGTCTGTACAATGCAACTGTTTCTTCATCCTCCGCTTTTAATCCACACATAACCCTAGGTCTTGCAAGTTAAATTAGCAAACCTTTAGTTTCATGACATTTTATTGCATCTTTTTTTAACTACGTATTTTAAACTATTTGAATCAATACATAACTGCAAAAATGGCTGCAAATACAGAGATGGAAAAGTAGACCTAGGCTGCAGCGCCTCTTCCGTGATTTATATTGAATTTTTTTTGCCCTCACTGCTGCCTGTGTCCCTTGTTTTCCTTTGTCCTGCTTTTGTCCCACTGGTGTTTGCTAGGTGGATAACTCCAGCTTGGAGTTGAAAATATATAGGTTCTTTGCCTGCCTCGGGAAGCAGTAGGCTACCCAGCATTAGTCTCCATACCTGTTTTATTTGCTTTGCCCTCATCCTTTACTTTTCCTCTTGGTAAAACATGCTGCTTTGTTATGCTTCTGTCCTAAATGATAAGCTCCCTCAATATTTATGAAGAGACCTGTGGAGGGAGAACATGGGATATCTGAAACCAGTCACAAGGAGAGCAAAGTGGGCCAAGGCACAGCATTTTGCTTCAGCTGTGAGATTTTCCCTTTGATTGGGGAAGAGCTGGTGAGGTGATTTCCTGGTAAAGTTTACCTTTGCCAGACCTCTTACCCAAAATAGATTATTGGGTGTAAAAGCTCTTGGAACTGATTTTGGGCAGCAGCTCAGGAAACTTGAGTGATGTCTGTGCCATGTTGTCCTTCTATGTGTGCTTCAGTGGGATTAGGTTATGACACAGTTCACAAACACTTGTGTCTCGCCTTTGTAGAAGGACCAGGGAGCACAGAATATTTCAGTGGTTGCAAATACCACAAGAGATTTGTGTTTTAACTGCTAAACTTTCTACTACAAGGTATTCTTGGAGTACCTCTGAATTCATCAAATTTCACACCTAGAAAAGCTATGAAACTAAAAATTGCCTTAGCCAGAAAGGGTAAAAAAGTTTGTTCTGTTAACTCGTTAACTTGAAATAATTGTTAATATCAATAGCACGTTTTACTCAAAGTGCAGAAATAGCAGGATTTCTATGTTCAAAAGCTTCTTATTTTCACTGTAGAATCCTTGGATGTAATACTTAAATAAATGTTAGTTAATTATTTTATTAAAGATTTTGCAGTAACTGTAAAAACATACACGTTGTGTATAAATTCTAATGAAATAATGTGGCTCAACTTAAAATGAGTTATTAGAGCTAAGAGGATTGTGTTTGTAATCATTCCTTAGTGTTTCAGAGAAGAAAAAATGTCATGTTTTGGGGTCATTTCAAGGGAGAGGGGAAAAATTAAGAATGACAGCATGACTAGTAAGACTATAATTAATACGTGATATGATGGCTAAACTATAATAAATCCATGAAATCATGTTTTGTTACTTGAACAGCTTTAGTTTTTAGTATGATGTATGAAAGGAGTACTGTGATATTTTCTTAAAGGTTGAAGATGCTTCATTGAAGTAGAGATGAAAATGTGTTTTAAATTGGTAGAGGCTTTTTTGAAGGTTGATGTTTTGCATACTACTGTATGCTTGGTTAGCATGTTTTGCTTAGCTTAGTGTTTCAGCATAGAATCATTGCCAAGTGCTTGGTTAGCTAAGTGATGATTTGATCAAATTCTGCACTTGGTTTAAAAATTGCAGATTTGACTTGGCCTTGAGGCCTCTGTTCTCATACAGTTCCACAACAAATAGCAAAAGCTCTACTGGCAGATATAGTACACATATTTTCAACTACTCATTTGTGCATGTGCTCTTTACTTCTGCTGTTAAAAAATAAGCCCTATAAAAATGGTGTCCAATGACATAACTTTCATGGAGAAATTCCAGTAGATACTTATTGGACTTCCAGGGTGCTACAGCTCAGCAGCACCATGATAAATATGGTTTTATATACTTCTGATTTCCAGAATACTGTGTATGCATAGTTTGTGTTGCCCAGATCTCCTGTATTGTTAGCTTTGGTTGTTTCAGTTTGGGCTTGTTGTTTGTTGGGCTTTTTTAACCAAACCTGACCTCTGCTTTTTCAGAAGAACACATGCAGAATGCCTTCTGTATCAGTTCTTACTGCCCAAGCTTCTGAATGTTTTGTCCCATGAGTTCATATGGTCTGGCATAAATAGCTCAGAGCTGTTCTGCATCTCTTTTTCTCTGGGAAGTGGTGCCAGAGGAAATACTGCCTCTGGTCATGTGTGCAGCACAGAGGCAGAATTTATTGCTGTTTTGGTCCTTGTGGACTTGGTGTTTTTTCATCTTGATGTTGTGTAAGCCATGCTCTATTTCAGAAAGTGACATCAGCTACAGTAGCATTCGACCTGGGTCCTTATCTGGAATTTAAATGTTTATCTTTAGTGTTTATTCTTTGGTGCCACTAAGTTGTAACGGTTACTCTTTGTTTAAAAGAACTGCAACAACACTTATTCTTTGTTTAAATTCTGAATGAGTGTTTTTGTTTCCAGGGCAGGAAAATCAGCTGGTAGCCTTAATTCCATACAGTGATCAGAGACTGAGGCCAAGAAGAACGTAAGTCAATAGCTGTTTGTGATACCTGAATCTACAGTTAATTATTCTCTTCTAGTTAAAATTCAACAATTCAAAGGGGATTGCAATAACAAGAATCAAGCAAAAAATCACTGGAATGCTTTCTTGCATTCATTCTTGGAAGAACAGGGCTTGTGGGTAATATCAGCCTTAACCTCTAACTCTTGCTGAGTTATTTATTAACAGGTGCGCATACTTCCATCACAATACATCTTAGCTAAGTACAAAGCTAAGGAGTACTGTTTGACCTATTCATGTTTACAGTAATGATGTGAGTATGTCTTAATCTCTGTAACATCCTAATTGATCTAAGCAGATCTTCACTGTTAGAGTTTGAGTTAATCAGTAGCATCTTTGAGCCACTACTATAAAATAGGTCACCTTAAATTAATTAGTAACATTTGCACTAGAAAAATCAACAATTTATGATACATAATTATATTTAGTTTTAGCATAGCATAATAGCATATTTAATTTTTTTTCTAGGATCTACTTAAGGGGGTCCACAACAATCCTCAGGGCTTCTTGTTCTAACATGTTTTGGTTTTTACTTCATTTTTTTTCAATGTTTTGATATTTTTGTAGTAGACAGAAGAGAGTGCCAGGTAAAAGAAATATATTAGATTCACATAATACTATTCTGGAAAATATAACTGATGTAATGGTAGTACAAATATGAAACATGTTACTTTAGTGTTCAAATCCTGACAAAATTGGAGCTGAAGTAGATCCTTTTATTTGTGGAGGGTTTTTTATTATCTCTCACACCACTACCAGCACCCCACCCTCTTATGCGCACACACACACAGAACCACTCCCACACTAACACACCCTTTTCTATTAGTTTGATTATGAATTTCCTGCTCCTTAGCTGAAGTCCTAACACATTCCCTGGAAGTCAGGATTTTCTGTCATAAGAGCTTTATTTTATGTTCTGGGTGGTTTTTGTGAGACTTCCACAAAATGATGGAAGTTGTGCTATAAATAAATGCTAAGAGGAAGTGGATTTGTTTCGAAGCACATAAATATTTACCTCTTCTCTTTTCCTTTGCAAGTTACAAATGTTGGGGTAACCACATGATTTGAAATGTGGTTTCTGATATTTATGGAAGAGTAACAGCTGTTTAAAACATAGCTGTGAAGTGCAGCATAGGGGTTTTTTCCCTTTTTAGAAGGTAATGGAAGCTAGAAATAGACTGAATTAATTGTATTCACTAGTCCTGCTCCTTATCACTTAAAATAGCATGTCATTGTTTTTTAATATGCTTTTGACACTGAATTGTGCTTTTTTTTTTCCTCCAGAAAGCTCTATGTGACTGCCTCTGTAACTGTGTGTTTGCTACTCTCTGGGCTGGCTGTATTTTTCTTGTTTCCTCGCTCAATTGATGTTCAGTACATTGGTGTGAAGTCAGTTTATGTCACTTACGAACAGGAAAGGCGGATAATCTATCTCAATATTACGGTGAGTCTGACTTTTTGGGTGTTTGGAATGCATGAATGCAACAGGAGATACTGCTTTGAGAGTTTAGTGTATGTAGAAACTGTGGTCTGGCTGAAAAGCTTAGTTGGTGCCTTAAGAACTAGAGTTGGTGACCAGTTTGAAAAATGTAACTGAGCCTGCTGGGGCTGGTTCCTGTAGCTGTAGCTAATAGAGATGTAGTTGCAAGCTGATACTGGGTATTCTGTTTTCAAGGGAACAGTAACTTTAGAGTTCTCAGTGTTACTTTTGGAATATGTCTGAAATGTAGTGTGTGTATGTAGGAATGCTATTTGCTACTGCCCTGGTATTATGCCTCTGTCAGAATTGGTGTTGAGGAAAAATACTTTCTTATCCACCTTAAAACTTCAAGGAGCTCTTCCCAGATAGTTCTTGATTTCTTCGTAATTACCTTCATACAGGTTTACCTAAAGACTTCTGGTGGAGTTCTTAATTTTAAATAAAGCAAAGCTGCCATGGGAGAAAGAGGTCCTTCGATAGCTAAATTTCTTGGAAGCAATAATTGAGGATAGGAAGAAATGCAGTATTTGAAGTGGAGGGTTATTACCATGAAAGTTGTGCAGAAGTTTGTGTTACTCAATATAATCACTAAACAAACTCAGAAGTAAAGGTGACCCTATTACTGTCTGCAGTCCTCACAGGCAGGAAAATCTGCTTGCAGAATTTCTGATATTACTATCTCATGCACAAGATTCAAAATGCTTGCTCATTGAGATACAGAGAATGAATAGGTGTTACTGGTTTGTGTTTGTTTTTTCAGAACACACTTAATATAACGAATAACAACTACTACTCTGTTGAAGTGGCAAATATCACAGCCCAAGTTCAGTTTTCAAAAACAGTTATTGGCAAAGCACGGTTAAACAACATCACCAACATTGGACCGCTGGATATGAAACAGGTAAGTAGCTTAGGCTTTCAAAGTTAGCATGTGTTAATCTTCATGTATAAATCTACTTACTGGTGTTTTCATGGCTTTTTTATCGTGGTTTTTTTTTTAGATTGATTATATGGTGCCCACAGTCATACAAGATGAAATGAGCTACATGTAGTAAGTGTACTCACTTTTAAATATCACATAGATCTTATTAAAAGTTGCAGTGCTGTTAAGAACAGCTTTTTCCAAAGTTAGCAGGAATCTGTTTGAAGAGATACTGGGGCATTTTGTTTAAGTTTAGTACTACTGAAAGATAGGTAAATCACAATTGCTTGAATAGTTTCATATAGTGGCTTGCTGTACCTGGCTAAAAACCCTTTAAATGGTATCTCTGTTATGGTATTTTAGGGCTTGGCACTAGTTAGGACTGCTGCTTTAGGGGTGGAAGTGCAGGTATGTTCCCCTAACAAGGTCTCTAGTAACTTTCCCACAATTTTCTCTGCAGTAGAAGGAAATTTGTATTTAGTGGTATACAAATTAGAGGTTTGTCTTCACATGTTGTGTATATAGTAAGCAGTGTTTATGGCCTGCCCTTTGAGTGGCTTTATTCATAGCTCCTGGAAGTTCATTTGTCCAACAGACAAATTATCTCTTGGTCACAAACCCCAATTTTAGTTCTCTTACACTGAAATCTTACATTGATAATGAAAAACCTCATTATCTCTTGGTCACAAACCTCAATTTTAGTTCTCTTGCACTGAACTTCAGACTGAACAGAAAGAGTTAACTATTGAGGCTTCAGGTCTGTGTGCAGTTCTAGTGGATGCCAGCCTCTTTGGGATGGGAGAAAACCCTGTTGCTTTCAATTGTTGAAATAAAGTGAAATATATGTGAAATGCTGAAAGGCACAAACTTCAACAGAAAACGTTGAACCTCTGTCACCTTTTAAAAATCTGTAAGTTAGCTTTATGTAAACACTGAATCTTGTGAATCTGCTCACACTTTGGATGCATGAGGAATAAACAAACTTCAAAAATAGCCTTCAAAGAGCTCATGATAATGCTGTATTTTCTTACAATCTGGATAAGCTGAGTTCACTGACTCTTTATATTTTATTTTCATTGGTTCAGGGGAAAGAATGACACAGGCTGCAAATAGGAATGCAAATATTTTAGGTGGCTGCCAAGCAATCTTACTGCACTGATCACATACTTTTCATTCTAGAGCTGATAAATTTTTGACCATGAGCAATGATTTAAGAAGCAGGGGTTAAAAGTATGCACTTACATGGTGCTCTTTATGGCTGGTATGTAGGCATGTGTCAGAAAATGGAAGTCTGAAAATGTTATCTTGCAAGAGAACAATAACCTTGACTTTGGAATATCTGTATGTTGGTTAAAGGTTATTTTGCATAATATAGAAGTGGATGAGTTCAAAAAATAGGTGACAAAGTGATACAGGCTTTAAATGTAGTGGCTCAGATTAACCTTGGGTAATTTCTGGAAGATGGAATGAACACTTTCTGAGGACACTTCTGTTGTGTCCTCAGCATTACATGAAAGCAAACACACGTGAAGACAGTACTTGTGAAAGTAGGACTGTGTATGTAGCAGTGGGTCTAGGTACAGTCATTGTGATACACTCATTGGCAAATTATTCTGTTGCCGTTGCCAGCAACTCTGTAGTCTCTGTATACAGACAGCAGAATTTGCAGTTGAAGCTAGAAGCCTTGCTTTTCAGATAATTACCCTAGAAAAGTTTGATGTAAATCTAACAATTGTTCTTGTTTTTGCAGTGACTTCTGTACTTTACCGTCTATCAAAGTACATAACATAGTAGTGATGATGCAGTAAGTATGGTAGTCTTCCTATGTGTGAGAAACATCTTCAGAAGCCATGTAATTCTCATTAAAAGAATATTCAAATACTTAATCCTGGAGTCTTTGCATCATAGATAAGATGAAGTCAACTTGCTTTTTAGTGTAGTAGCTTTATAGTTACAGAAAGTGAACTGTGTCTTTTGACAGGTTCTGGTGTAAAGACTGATTGATTGTTACTGTATTTGCTGTGCAGCTGGGCTGTAGGCATTGGGGTTACTGATGTCTCAAAAACTTTAGAATTACTTTGTGTATCACCCACTGTTCAAGACTTGCAGAGAACTTTGATCTCGAAGGAGTTCATGGTTTTAGTACTCTGTCAGAGACTGCTTTGTGACGGTGCTTTTTGTGACATTGCATAAATTTCACAGTGGTGGGGTCTTTTGTTGGTGAGGGACCAGGGAATATCTTTAGAGTAGATATAGCATAGCTTGTAGCTTGTTTAATCATTTGCTTTCTTATCACCAACAAGAATTATTTGTAGTGGTAGATATTACAAGTAAACCTCAGCTTTAGCATCTTTATGAAAAGGAATCAGATGTCTCTCATGGAGAAAATCTATAGTGGTAAATCAGTCATGTTCTTAAATTTATTTAAAACATATTTTGTTCCAAAACCTTTTCCTTAACCCTACTAATATAAACACAGTGATTTTTAGAATAGGAAACTCAAAATGTCTTCTCTTCTGTCTTTTTAAGAGTGACAGTGACAACCTCGTACTTAGGCCACCCTGAGCAAATATCCCAGGAGAGATACCAGTATGTGGACTGTGGAGGAAACACGACCTACCAGCTGGGCCAGTCAGAATATTTAAATGTCCTTCAGCCTCCACAGTAAAAGCACCTGTTGGTTGGTGTGGAATGACTGCAGTTGGTGCTTGCAGAGATCCTTTGGACAGAACTGGTGTTCCATGGAGCAGAGAGTACATGTGATGTACAGCATAGCAAATCTGGAGATCTGTACACTTTAGATGCAAGGAGGGAAAGGTGCAAATTGTAAATAGGTGCACTTGTTAAATGTTGTGTTTTCCCCTTCTGTTTGCTTTCTGTTACTGTAAGCACTTCTGTCAAGTTGTGTGGTGGGGGGGAGAGGGGGAATATCAGATTCTTGAACAGAACTGGGACTTTTCCTTACAGTGCGGTACATCAACTTAGAGTAACTGTGTGTATGTCTGTGTTTAGGTGAAATGTGTCACTAATGAGCATTTTTAAAAAGTAATACTCATAAATTTTCAGTTTATACTTCAGTTCTTGATATTTGACTATTGAAAACAGAATGTTACTACTTAAATAACAAGATTACTTTGAGGTGTCTGGGTATGAAATTTCTATTAGTAACCCAGTGGCAGTAGCTCTTTATTTTAGGATTCTACCCTTTATTTGCTATCCATGATTAGAGGTGACATGCAGTCTATGAAAGCCAGGAAAGCTCTCTTGGATGACACTATAGTTGAATATCCAGTTTCTAGAATCTGGCATCTTTTCATTCATATTCCCTCTTGCTACCTCTGGGATGTTATAAGGAGAATATATATTGTTAGATTTAAAACTGAGTTTAAAAACTAAACAAGAAACAACCCCCACAACAATTACTGACAAGGGAAAAATACAAGACTCTAGAAAACAAACGAGACTTTACCAGTCTGTTTTTAGTAAGCTTTTTAGAGCAGGTATTAAAATCAAGATTGTGCAGTTGAAACTAGGTGGGAAACTTTGAGCATGGTTTTGGAGAGCTTGGTGTAAACTTTTGTGATTTTTACTGTTTTAATATATTCTGTACCTAAGCAACTTTTAAGTGTTAATACGTTGGGTTGTGTTCATTTCTGGCGCAGGCTCACTAAGCAAATGCTGTAGTTATCTGTACTTCCAGAGCACTCAACGGTCACATCAGAGTTCTGTAAGGGAAGATGAAGCAATCCTTTCTGTAGGAGTACATGCTGATGGAATTGTGAGATGACTGACTGACAGCACAAAATAGTTTTTGTAGCACAGTTTGCACATGCATATTTCTGGGGTAATTTCAGTCATGATGATTATAAACTTTGGGTCCAAAGTTGTTTGACTCCTAAAGACTGACTGTTCTGAGGGTTAACTTTTTAATTAGCTAGATCAGGATTGTTTTATTTCTGAATTAGGTGAGATGCAGCTGTAAGAAGGTACTGTTGAAACTGTTGCATTGTAATGAAAAATGTATTTTTTAAAATAGGTATTACTGGTTGTGTGCTGCCTGTCTCCTGGAAATAAGCTACACAAAATGAATTGGCAATAAACACAATAGAAAAAGGCTTCTGAGTAACTTGCCACTAACAATCTCTGATGCTCCAGTACTTCAGTGAAGATATATGTCTACATTATTCTTTTCTTTGCTGGCCTCTCTTAGATGGACCTACGGGAGTGGGTGGGGAAAAATGTGGATGTGGTCTAAGACTGATTTAAGAGACATTAAGTAACCATAATAACCCCTCCTCCTCTATGTCAATTGCTCTGAGTCTATGAAAACCTTTGGAACCTCAACTGTCATATAGTTGTTGTCATATATCAGTTTCATGTAGTTGTTGATAAGATGAAGACTTCATCTTTTGCCTTTAGAGAACTTCTGTAACTGGAGTAGTCAATTGAGATGACTTATTGTAGTTAGATTCTGAAGATTATTCTTGATTTTTGGCCCTTAAAAGTAAACATTCTTTATTACAGCTCACAGTCATGAGGGAAATTAGTCCACAACTGACTCACCTTTCTAGAGTTTAGATGAGGTTAAGTCCTGCAGCTGCTAAAATGCATTTATAAGCTTGTCTGATAGCCCGTAAAAATACAGGTGATAACTAAAGACCAGGAGAGTGGGGAGCTGGCTGGAAGCAGAGAGGTAAACTCATGATACCCGTTGTAGAAAGATATACTGATAATGGCAAGTAGGAGAGAATTCTGGTTTAAATCATATCAAAACTGAAGTCTGCCAGCAAGTGACACAGGCTCTTTTCCTCTAGGCTTAAATATTTACACACTGGAGTGTTGTTTTTGTTTGGGAGTTGTTGTTTGTGGATTTCAAAATAGAAAAAGAAGAAAACAGCTGTAGGCAGATAGTTATATTGATTTAAAACAAATTTTTCTTCCAAGGATGAAAAGTAATCTAAAGTAACTGGAATGGCACAATGATCAAATTATTTGATGACAATAGCGAATGCTGCTTTTGCACAAGCATGGCAGGGGGAAGTTACACTTTATGCAGTGTTGAGACTCAAACTGGCTTTTGAAATTTTGGTGTACATGTTGAGCTAAATCAATACTTAAATCTGTGGTTCTTAACCTTGCGTGAAGTGCTTGGAATTCTCTGATTTAAATTAAATAATTGAGTGGAGTTATTCTTTCCATGTATGTGTCAGAAGAGAGAGGATAAATCTCAGTTTATTTCATCTAGGATATCTAAACATCAATTTGTGATAGACTTACTGAATGATGAAGAGTTCTCATCCTAAGAAACAAACTGTGGGTTAAAAATCCCACTGAATTCACAAATTAAGTCAATAATGGGAGAATAAAAGGCTTAAGGTTCCAAGTGCTAGAATTCCCTTGCACAACTGTCAGAATATTACTAACCAAATAAGGCAAGTATTTCAATTTATCTACTGATTTTAATATAGCATTTCATCAGATAAACAGATAAACATCTGTGTGAATATTTAACTTGTACTTGCTTTATGTGACCAAGCTTGGAAACATGCTAAGGGAGCAAGGGAACTCACTATAAACTTGTATAACTTTCTAAACAAGGTATCAGTATAGATCCAAGTGCCAGACCTTTGGTTTTTCACATTCATTTTATCTTGATCTTAAAATAAAAAAGGCAAGCCTTTCAGTTCAGTTGTAAATCAATAAATACAATTCTCTCCAGAAAGTTGACTTGAAAAAGTAAAACTTTTTCCTGGTTTTTCTTATGTGTGTCTTCCAAAGTGATTCATATTTCACTTGTAACTTCCTCTGGTCTTCAAACACTATCAAATACCTTTATGCTGATATTGCAGTGTGTTTATTTCTGGTAGAGTTCTTTTCACTTGAATACTTTGTAGCAATTCCTTCACCAAAACCTGTTGCACTTTAAAATGGAAACTCTGATAGTTATTTCTTAAAACACTAAGAAATATAGTCCAGATGTTGCACTGTAATGGCACTATTGAAAATCAGCGTAATGTATTCTGTTTAAAATAACTATAAAATTTCAAAAATATAATTGAAGTATGGAACACTTAAATGCATAAAAGTGTTGACTATTTGACCATTGGAGAACAAAGTTATTGTACATTTCAAATATAAAGCTTTAGAAATAAAAGAATTAATAAATAACCATCCAAGATCCAAACCATCCAAGATCTAATCATCAAATATCTTTTTGGAGAGTTTTAAAGGGAAGCACTCTTATTAAAAGATGAAATGCCTGACATTCCTGAATTCCTGGTGTCGGAAAAAGCCTGTAGAAGTTCATTCATAATTTCTTTACTCATCTCAATGTCAGAGAGATGGTTGCTTAATTCCTAATCTTTTGTGGAGACAAACCATAAGTATCTTTTTCCTCTGTGGTATAACTTTGAAGTTCTTTATGCACTTCTGATGTGTGCATGACCTTGATATTAACATTGTAGTGTTTATATTTTGCAGCCTGGTGTTGGCAGATTTGAATATATGTTTTAGTTGACTTTGCTTCAAGTTGTCCTTGCAGTTCTGCAAGTGAATATATTTTTTCATAGTAGTACATTGCAAACATGCCTGAGCTTTTTGCCATGTGGTTTATAAAGGGAACCATTTAAACATCGAGCCTCTAAGTGCTTGGATTGAGCCGTGAGGGTCTTTAACCTGACTGAAGTGCTGTGCCCTCATGATGGAAAGGATGGTGCTTGGGGGTGGTATGAGAGAAATTTCTATATTCAGGAAGCGTCAAAAGAGAAATACTGTTATTTCCTATTCAGCATTTGAGGTTTCCCTTTTTTTTTTCTCCTTTTTTTTTGAGGGGTGGTAGTTGTGGTTTTGTTTTTCTTCCCACCCCCCTAATCTGTAGCAAGACATCTGTCCGGTTCTTTCTGAAATGGGTGACTTGTTCCAGAGTTGGGCAGCTGCAGGAAGCTTCACGTCAGCTGAATTGCACTTGTAGAGTTAAGAGACGAGAAAGACCAATAATGGCACCTCTAAGAACTAAGAACTAAATTTTTTACTTGCCTGTCTAACCAAATGCCACAACCCTAGTAATGCTTCCAGGCTTTCCACTACTGAAAGGGAAGGATAAATAATGCAAGTACAACCAATATACTTCAGCAATGGACTACTTGTAACCAGAAAAATATTTGTTAGTGATGGACCTGGTCACACCAAAAAGTCTCATTTTTTCCTTTTGGCCCTGGGAAGGAGGAGGAATAGATCTCAGCCAAAAGATGTTGAGAACAATTATTTGGCTGTGGCAAACACCCAGTGTTTGTTCCACTTCGAAGTTACCTTCCTATTTTATGTTCAGCTCTGGAATTGTGATCATTACCAGAGGGGTGTTTTGGGGTAGTTCTACTACCTACAGCTTTTGCCATGTAAATCTGCTTTTCCATGGGTAGGCAGGCCTGTTGGCCAGGAAAACCAGTCTGCATGGGATCTGCACACTTCACGTGGAGAGCCCTTCAGTCTAGTGGGAGTAACATCCTGATCCTCATACTCTCCTCCAGCCATCACAAGGGTCCTACAACTTGGATGCATGTGTTTCCTGGGTACTGGAACTGCTTTTGCTTTGCATGGGCAGGGATGTTTAGTACCACACATGTAAGTGTATTATGGTGCCTGAGTATTTTGGGTCTGACTGACTGTGATTTAGTTCTTTTGTGTGTTTTAAGGAAGCAAATTTAACTGCTGTTAACATGCAATGTACAGAGTGTGCATATAATAGCTTGAGATATGTATAGAAATACTAATGAGTGATAACTATTTTTGTAACTTAAGATGTTCTTGTAAGTGTGTAGCAAACAATCTATCCAGTAAAGCATGATAAAAACTATAGAAGTCAAAGAGTATTTTGGAATGACATGTAGGACACAGAAGCTATGTTAACGTAAGCTGACTGGGGCATAAGGGATCTTGTTATTCAGAGGTTCAAAATTTGGGCCTAACTTCATTATGAATATGTTTCTAGACAGGATTGTTTGACTCAAAGAATGATATTAAATTTTCTATTTAAAAAGCTTGGATCACGTATATTTTTTTTTAACTGATTCGTATTTTACTCCCCTTCTTTCCTGTCTCCCACAAGCTTTCCCTCTATCTCACCATATTTTTCCACTAGCTTTCATGTATTTTCAAGGATATGACTTCAATTTTTGTAACTTGGCATTCCATGATGTGAAGACTTTGCAATCTACTTTTTTATACTATGTTTTATTGTGTTAAGTCTGTAATAAACTTGAGTATCTGAAAGCTGAACACCATATGTGAATGAATTAGTGTTGTCTCACTGAGCTACTGAAGTAACTGAGTCCAAACTTGGGCTGTTGTGGTGGGTTGGCCCCGGCCACCAGGTGAGCCCCCACGCCATTGCTCATATGCTCTTCCCTCCCAGTAGGATGGTGGAAAGAACTGGGACACAAGCAAGAAAACTTGGGTCAGGATGAAGACATTTTAGTACAAGAAGCAAAGCTGTGTTCACAAGCAAAACAAAATAAATTTATTTCCTTGCAGCAGGCAGGTGTTTACAACAGGAGGATAAACCCTATAACCCTGATTAGCCTTACTTTCTCTTTTTCCTGAGCTTTTATTGCAGGGCATGATCCCATATGGAATAGCCCTTTTGTCAGCCGGGAGCATCTGTCTGTGTCCCCTCCAGCTTCTTGACCACTCACAGCCTAGGCCTGCAGGTTTGGGCAGACACAAAGGGGGAAGAGGCAATGAAAAAGGAAACCTCTGGTGCTGTGTGAACTCTACTCAGCACTAGCCAAAACATTGTGTGTTATCAGCACTGTTTTATCCACAAACCCAAAGCACAGAGCTGTATGGCTGTGACGCTGTAAGGAAAATTAACTCCATCCCAGAGAGACCCAGTTAAAGCTGTCTGCAAAGCTACTTCAAGGAACCATTGTTGCTGAAAAACCCAAATCTTTAAAAACTGGGCAGCAAAGAACATGACTTTGGAACATTCAGAACATTCATAATACTCAAATGTTACAAATAGCTTTACACAGATGTTTTGAAGCAACTTAGTGGGGTATTTTTAATGTTTGTCTTGGAGAAAACTTGTATATTCACAAGTGCTACACCAATTTTCTGGTTTGGATAACAAATAGGGGTCTTTGTATGTAGAGGGTTTTTGTTTCAGCTTGTGAATCTCTTTAGAAAGGCTGATTTTTTTAAACTAAGTTTAGGTGGGAAAATAACTACAGTCATGCTTGCTGTTTTCTTTTTCATAGAGTCATTTTTCCATCCCAGAGTTGTCATAACCATTGTTACAATTGTCCAAACCCTGTATGGAACACTGTAAATGGGAGAACAACAACCTTTAAGCGCTACTTTCCTCTGTTTAGATAAGAGCTTGAAGAGATGGAGAGATCTGGTTCTGTCTTGTTCTACTGATCTGGAGATAGATCGACAGAAATGTATCTTTAATGGTGAACAGTTTTATTTGATCCAAAAACATCAAGCTACATTATTTGGATTCGTCTCCTGTGTTGGTTTTTTTCTCCATTCAAAGCAGGGAGGGGACTACAAAGGTGGAATTCTACCAGGTAAATTTCAAATGCCACTTTGCCTGTCTGGGGAGTATAAAGAGCATTAAAAGTGAATAAATGCACTAACAGATGGGAATATATAATCAAATACGAATTTGGACAAATTTAAAGACCTAGAAATTCTTATTCTGTAACACCCAAAGCAGATTATTTTGAGGTCTAACTACTGAAAGATCTGACATCTTGAAATAGATTCATTTCAAAGACCTAACTGACATAAACTTCTGAAAGATTTTGAAGTTTCCCTGGCTGTCTGTACATGGCTTTCCTTTTGCTTCTCAAAATTTCATACAGATCTCAGTATAACTGTGTAACTGAGTGCATACTTGGGATGTGGCTTTGGGACATATCCACCTGAGAGTACTCTGGGTACACTGATTATGAATGACACTAATTGCCTTCCAGTGTAAAGGTGATGTCTGTCTGGCAACTTAAGGAATACCAAATCACACATTTAATTTTGCTAGAAATCTCTTGATGTCAGATGAGGTAACAATCCTGCTACATTTCTGTTGTGATTTTTTTTCTTATTGTTTTTCTTCAGGAATCCTTGCTTCTTAAGCCTCAGAGCTGAGGTGTTTTTCCTGTGGATGGGTAGCAGGTGCCACACAGTTTAATGAGCTGTCATGGGCACTGTGGAGCTGACCTTGCTCCATAATGGAGCTGCTTTTTCATGAACTAGTGAATCACCTAATGCAGGAAAAGTAGAACTTGATTAAGGAGCTTTGGCATCACTGCAATGTAACATTTCACTTGACTGCAGTTATGGATACCTAGAAGGTAATGATGTATGTCATACTTGAGAGGTTTTTAGGAAGTAATTCTTCTAGTGGTCCTAGCAATATAGTTGAGGTTGACAAATGAATGTAATTTGCCTCAGTCTGTCTTTTCTCATGACAATTATACCACAGGACTTTTGTTCTGGTATAGTCAGAGGAGTGATATAAGGATTACCTATATAGGTGGTAATAGCTAAAAAAGCAGGTAAAGACCTACTATGTTTTCTATTAGTTTTGGAGGCTTATATCCTACACATTATGTATATATATGTGTGTGTGTGTGTGTGTGTGTGTGTGTAGGATATCCTATATATCATTCCTTAATTATGAAGTCTGTCTCAAATAGTTTACCTGTGCCCAAAGTGTGTGTTCAGAGTGTTTAAACATGTTGAGACGATCAATGCAACTATTTCACTTTCTACACTGGCACTAAATTTGTGAGCTTTTCATCAAATATGCAACAAAATGTTAAAATAAAGACTTGAAAGCCCAAAATGTTGCTGCAGAATGTAGATTCTAAAACTCATACTCTCTACAACCACATTTGTTTGCTCCCAGTCCAGGGATGGGACAGAGTTGCTATTTCCATGTCCCTTTTAATATACTACATGACCTGGCATGTCCCCTGAACAATTTATGATCAGGAGAGGATCCTGGCTTCTTTAACATTTCTAACATCCCCTGTGGCATTCTGGGATCCAGCTCTTCAGTACTGGTAAATATTTTCAGGGGTCAGGGCTGAAATGTTGTTGCCTTATAGACGACCTGAGGGCCAGCAGTGTTCATGGATGAAAGCCACACTTTGAGTCCTGAAAGCAAATGAAGCTGTTGTGTAAATATACCTGGTGTCTTTCTCCTGCAGATGGCTACCAAGCTTGCCTTTGGTTTGCTCTCAGTAAAAATGCAAAATAGCAGGACAGAAGGAAGCTAAGACTTAGAAAAAATAAAATGTGCTAATCTTATGTTGCATGCTTGTCAACTATACTGTTTGATATGCTAATACTTGAAAAATCCTATTTAAACTGAAAGCTGGGCTTCTCAAACATGGGAGGGATTCAATTTCCTTCTCAAAAGAGCGTAGAAAAGCTAAATACAACTCAAGGTTACTTAGTAACCTTGATGAGGCCAGCTAAACCCAGGGGAAGGTATGTGCAGGGTCTTTGATTTAAAAAACAGAAAGAAGCCCCGTCATCTAAGACACCCCCTAAAAAACCCTAACAAACAAACAGCCTCCAAATTTATTTGTATATAAACAATTATTAACAATTTATTTGTATATATAATGAGAGAACTTACATGCCAAGGTGAGTGAGTGCTGCTCACCTGCGATGCCATTAGCCTGCAGCATGTGCCAGTGGCAGCAGCCTCCTTAGTCAGATGGGTGTAGTTCAGGTGATGCTTGAGGAGCTGAAAAGTGCTCTCTGAAGAAGAAAAGAGGGTTAAAAGTGTGTTTCTGCTTCCCAGCCCCTCACTGCCCACCTCACTCCAGTATTTAAGTGCAGCCAGAAGAAAAAATAACCTCTCAGGAAAGAATAGGGCTGTCGTGGTTGAACTGTTCAGATGAAACGGACTTTCAATCTCATAAATCCAGTATATGACTTTCATTCTGAATGTGTGAAATGCTCCCACTCAGAGGTCTATTTCAGAATTTAAAATGGAAGATATCTGAATATGTGTTAAGTGAGCAGTGGAGTGAATCATGCTGATGCTGAGGCATTTCGTTTAGTGAAAGTTCTTGAGCACCTCTGTTTGTGTCTGTGTAGGTGATTTCCACAGACTCAAAAATGGCAGATTGACCTTGCAAGGGCATCAGCTGCTTCTCCCAGTACCCCTTGATGCAGAATTGCAGGGGGTGAGTCCACAGCTCTGGAATGGCAGCAAGAGGCCCAGCACCTGAAGAATGAAGCAGTGAATTTAAGACCCCAGGCAGAAGAAAAGGTTTTGGAGAAGCTTTTCTACTACCAAGAAACATATTTTAGTTATACAGTTATGAATTTCAAGATTACTGTGAAAGAGAACAATATTCTGATTTCCTGTGAATCAACATTACTTTATACCCTACTGACACTGTGACCCGTGGCTGCCTCTGATTTCAGTCAGTCTGAATTGTTCCTAAATCCAGACCTCTGCAAGGTCACAATAAATCTGTGGGAGAGGATGGTACTGGCACAGCCACTGACACCCTTATACCAACAGGAGTGCAGGTTATTGTATTTGTGGGGTGCCCCGTGGCAGGAAGGAATGATGAATCTGACTCCAGGTTCTTGAAGGCTAATTTATTATTTTAAGATACTATATTATATTAAAGAATACTATAGTAAACTATGTTAAAGAATATAGAAGGGATACTTACAGAAAGCTAAAAAGATAATAATGAAAAATCCCAACACAGCTTGGCACTGATTGGTCATTAAGTCAAAACAATTCACATGAAACCAATGAACACCTGTTGGTAAACAATCTCCAAACACATTCCAAAGCAGCAAAACACAGGAGAAGCAAATGAGATAACATTGTTTTCCTTTTTCTCTGAGGCTTCTCAGCTTCCCAGGAGAAGAATCCTGGACAAAGTGATTTTTCCAGAAAATATGACAGTGACAGTAGGTAGAACTGAATAAATGTGTGCTAGACACAGAGGTACTCTGTGAGATACTCTGTTCATCCTCTGGACTAGGAAAACACCATTAAGAGATGATCTTGATTAAAAACTATAGCTGTAGACTCTGTCCCAGGGGCACATATGCTATTATTGAGACAGCTCCATGACCTTACCCCTCTGCATGTTTCCCTCCATAGTATCTGAGAGATGGCTTTAAATACATATTGTGTAAGAGAGTACTAAAATGTAAATAATCTCTTTTTCATTGTGCAAATGTGCTTTCTTGGTGTAAATGTCTGATCCTGTTTTTCATGAGATGTCTTCATCAGTTATTTAAAGTACATAAAATCAATATTTAACATCAAAATGTACTTTCTGCTGCTGCCTAGGGAAGGAGATACAATTGTACCTGCTCAGACTGTTTGAGTTTTACCACATGATCATGCTTAGATAGTGAGTTGTTAACAATACATTGAAAAACCTATCCCAAATTCAGTCTCTAACATATGCCTGGAAAAATCTTATTTCTCAGACATGCATCCCTGTGTAATTTTTAGCACACTCACATAGTAGACTTGAATTATGCATGTAGTCATTTATTTAAAGTCAATCATATATCAGCTGGCTTGGACCCAGCTGTCAAAACTAAGAAATTCCTGAATTCATTCCCATGCTCCTGAATTGTGACCTTTAAAAAGCAAATTGCCTTATTGTGAAAATTTGGATAGTCTTACTCCTTCATTACAAAAACACTGATTAGGATGCAATATTTTCAAGAACTGCATGTTAATCATCATTATTAATGCAAATCAGAATATGAAAAGCAATTTTCCTATTGTATGAACAAGACTATATTTAAGAGCTACATGTACCAGTGTATGTGGAGTGGCATCTATTTCCTGCAGACATTTAATTGTATAAAAAAATGGATATCTGCTCCAAAAAATCGGCTGGCGTGAATGAGTTATCTCTTCATAGTTGAGGGAGCGAAAATTCACTGGAAGGGTGTAAAAGTTTAGTGTAACAACAAATGCAGTAATCAGGTTTGTTAGTGTGTCAGATGTTCCTCCATAGTTTTTACATCTCTAAGGCACTGCAGAACATCTCTGCTGCTGCAGAATATATTTGCAGTGACCACACAACGGACAAACTGGTCTGGGCTTTTAGGTTGATGAGAATAGCATTTTGTTTAATTTTATTTCTTTTCTAAGTCTCCTGAACTATTTGAATAATAAATATTAGCCATATTACCTTACAGGGTAATCAGTGGAGCCTTCATCTGGCAATGTAACACATTTATGACTAGCTTCACTAAATACATTCCTGGAATTCCTGTTTTATTTTGGGAAAGTCTTCTGGAGAGCCTTTCTGTGCTACTGATGATGTGATACTGAAACAGAAACATAAGTGGGTGAAATCTCATGCATTACCGCTTCTGGATAATTGTTCAACACCAGTAGTCCATGTATGTATGATGAACTATATCCAGCAATCCAGATTCCAATTCTTTGCCATTATATCTTCAGGAAAGCTTGGATCTGGGTTGGCAGCTTCTGTTGTGAGGCTGATGTGGTCACATTGCCAGGCACTGTGGTCATGACCTCTGGGGAATTGTGGTAGTGCAGCACTGCAGGGGTCTTTCATGGTTTCATTACCCAAGTGTGTCCATTTGAACTAACTACTGTAGAGATTTGTGAATTCTATGCTGAAAACTCATGGTAATAAATTTAATCATTAGCATAAGACTGTTCACAAAAGGATGTTTTCAGGTCTGTAATTTGAAGGATAAACAATACTTTGTGTTTACTTTGTGATTATCCTTTAACTCAAGTAAACAAATTCTGCTCTGAAAAACATTCATATGCGACAAATACTAAATAATGATGGCATCAGGGTAGTTTGGAGCTGATTTTACAATTGGTGACATCACAGAAATTCTGTATTTCTGCTCATTACCGCTAGTCACGTAGTGGTGCAACTTTAGCTTGAGATTAGTGAGCACTTTCACCAAATAACATTGAGTGTCCCTGTGAAAAAAAGCATTAAAAATGACAAATATTGAAGCCTTGTGTAACCAGTAAAGCATAGTCATAATTAGGAAAGATCTGGACATATAAGTATGTGCAAAGTTATGGTGGAAATGTTAAGTTTTTATAGACAAAATCCTCTTAAATGGCAAATTAACTTTGGAGTTTATGCAATACATCATGTAATGAGTGTGTTGGTGAATCCCCCTGGAAAACAAAAAAGTTTAAGAAGTAAATTATATCTATAATAAATATACCATACAATGTGTAATGTAGAGCATATAAATGATGTTCACATACTTTATATAATATATACTTTAGGTAATACATGTAATATATACATACTCACAAAAAAACCCCAATATGTGTGTATGTATATATGTGTGTATGTGTGTATCCTGAAAGAAATTACCAGGCAAGATGTACAAATGTGTTACTTTTGATAGTGCTTTACCCTGAAATGCTGAATCTATATTTGATACATTGATAGAGTGGACAGGTTTTTAGATATCCCCTGGACAGCTAATGAGATTTGCATTGGTGTTGTACTTTCCAAAATGAAAACATTAATTTCAAAGATGAATGAATACCCATCTCACTGGACTTCTGGACCTTGATCTTGGACAGGAATATTGCTTCTCGTTTATTATATTTAGATTCTGTAGTTCTCATTTGGCAGACAGTGACAGGAAACAGGAGAATCTGGAGAAATTAAATTGTTCAGAGAATCACTGTCAACTAACTAACTAGAAAAAAATCCTTAAAAGGAAAATGAGCTCCCTCATAACAAAACTATCTGTGTGTAGGTATCAGAGGGAGGAATGCTAAAGTAGATACAAAAATTAACTTTATAGCATTGTTTAGCTGTTGTTTTCTCAGATTGAATAGAATAATTCTGATTTTTTCTTCTTTTTTTTAATAGAAATAAGTGTCAGGTAGTAGAGTTTTTTTGTCATTGCCTGTTACAAATACACTGGTGTTTTCCTTATCAATTTAATCATTAACTTAAAAATATAAAGCAAATAATTTGAAGTAATTTTAAAATTAAATGTCTTTCTAATGAAATATTAAATGTGACATGTATAAGGAAAGTAATTATTCAAATGCAGCAAGAAGTGTAATTAAAATAATGTTAGTAGAATTCCAAGAAGTTGGATAGAAAGATACACTGCTCTTTCCTGGTGGGGTTAAAATATTATTTATCCCTTGCACACTTAGTTCTATTAAAAAGGAATATAAAACAAACAGGAAGGAAGAGCTGTTTTATTAATGTAGTACAACACTCAAAGTCCAAAGTAATTTTCCAGAACCACATTTGTCTTTTCTAATTTTAATATCTTGATCTTTCTTTTTATAGACTCTATAATCTGTAGATGTTTGCAAATTACTACTCAAATGCCTAAGTCTTAGCATTAAGCTACCAGTGCTGACTGACATTTGGTAACCACAGAAAAAAATTCATTTTATTATGAATCTGAAGAAAAATCATGAGTTTTCCCGGAAGCCTGAAAAATGCTGATTAAAATATATTTTGGAAACTCAAACTATAAGGATGTTATCAAGTAATGTATTTTACTCAGCTGTAGGAGCAGGGTCCCACAGGCAGCTTCAGTCCCTATTGTGATATGTGAATGCAGGATCTAGGTTACAGAAAAACACTGAAGATTCTATGGAATCTCATAGGTATAGCTAAACCCAGGATTTTGAAGACCTAAAATTGGTTAAATCGGGAATAGAGTGTCTTGGTTTGGAATGACAGGTGTCTGCTAAGGAAGGCAGGAGCCTCTCTTGAAAAGGAGAATGTAAATCCCCTCTCTCCAAATTATTATAATTCTGAAATTAAGGGGCTCTCAGGCAAAGAGATGGGAGTAGGAATAACAGCTCTTTATTAGGAAAATTTTAAAAAATAAAAATTAAAATGCAGTAATACAAAACAACACTGACAGAGTCAGAATACAACCTGATACCCTGTTGGTCAGGGTGTTTTTAGCAGTCCTATTAAATGGTGGCTGCAGTCCTACTGGAGTAACAGGTGTGGTTCTGTTGAAGCAGTGATGCCATAGAAAGGATGTAAGATTTCCTCTGAAGGTCCAGTGGTGGTGTAGATGGGCCTGGTCTTCCTCTGGGAATCCAGTGGGAAAAGGCTGACTGTGTTCCAAATCTCAGATTATATCCAGGCTTGTCTCCTCCCCCTGGGTGAAGCATCTCACAATGGGATTATGTAATTTTTATCAGTCAAGCAGTGAGACTCAATGGCCCATTAACAGAAGATATCTCCTGGAGGGAGGATTGGTTGTGGAAGAGATAAAGCAAACTGTCCCACCTGGCTTTATCAGCTGACCCATTAACAGAAGATAACTGCCCCACCTGGTTCTAACAGATGGCACATCTTGCATTGCAATCCAAGACAGGGACATTTGAATTTGGTAAAGACTACAA
Organism: Geospiza fortis; assembly: GCF_000277835.1. Lineage (NCBI taxonomy): Eukaryota > Metazoa > Chordata > Aves > Passeriformes > Thraupidae > Geospiza > Geospiza fortis. The sequence continues at coordinate 3,006,569 of NW_005054307.1, read as the reverse complement.
TATGAGACCAGTGTTTGGTGAATGGTTTGTCTACTAGAAAACAATTAGAAACCATGAACTAGACATTAGCAGTACCAAGTACCACTGCTGTTCTGACAGCCTTCACCCATCAGGTTTGCTTCTCTTCTGTGCATAAAAGTGCACTGTAATTTTCACCTCCAGCACATGAGAGGCGTGTATATGTGTATGTATACACATATACGAACAAACATTTTAGTTAATAAGCTCTGAAGGCCCATGGTAGAAGACATAGACATTGATGGGGTCATTGAGTCTAAGGATTTTTCTGGCTTTTTGCTGATGAATAGGCTATTAGGCTTTAATATCATATTGTTTAAACTACATTTTTGTGGAAGAGTTATTATATAATGACTATCTCTGCAATCTTTCTAATTTACTGATGGTCTTGACAGATTTTCAGGATCCATTTGTTACCAGTCCCGGGAGGGGTGTCATGATGATAAATAATGACTGTATCATCCAGTGCTGTCTCTAGAGAGATGTTCCCCCCAGAACAGGGTGACTGGGGAAAAATGGCTAATGGCTCAAACTGAATTGACATACAGACTGAAGGTTTCATGTGACAGTATTTCAAGCTGAAGGCAGATTCTGCATATTGGTATACATCACCTCTCCTCAGTGTGTTGTTATCCAAATAATTTCCTGACATAGTTTATTCAACAGCCTTTCCTGCTTTCTTCTGACCTAATTTCTGCCTTCAAATGGTGCAGCATCCATTCATAACCTGTGTGTTGGAAGTGTCTGACTTGTAGGCTGTATCTGAAGGCATATTAAGCAAAAACACAATGGTGCCTGGAAGCCATAAGCCTGGACATGTCAAGTGGATGATGCTGGAAATACAGTTTCTAGGTTAAATGTCATTTGAGATTCATAGAAAGTGAATAGTAAAGTTAATGTTTATACAAGTAACCCAAGTACATTTTCCTGGGATATCCAGGACAAAACTTTCCATCTGTTCCTGTATAAAATGAGTCTTACAGTCTCACAGTCCTTACACTCTCCTGTCTAGGTACAATTTTTGTTTTTGTGCCTAGCTCACAAAGCTGAACCAGCTGATAATAGACCTCCAATGGTTGCCCAGGCCAGCAGCTGAAGTGGGACTGTGAAGGAGGGAGGAACAAACATTAAAACCTTCTCTATTCTGTGAGTGAAATACTTGATATCCCCAAAACACATTCACAGATGTGAAGGAAAGAAATTAGAACAAAACCCCCTCCTCCTTATGGGTTTCTAACTTCTCATTTCCCCTCTGTGCTGCGGTGTTTTCCAACAGAGCCATCTCAAGAATAGTTTTCTTGCATTATAATTTTGCTACTCCCAGCAAAAAAAAATTGCACCTTTTTGCAGGCTGGAGATTGTTCAACACATTGTTTTCTATATTGTCTGTTTCTATTTATTCTATTTATTCATATGAATATATATGCCTGTGCATGTACCCAGAATACATGACTTATGCATCAAATTGTAGTGGAATCTGCAGCAAGAAACATGAACAGTATGAGGCCAATAATATTAATTTAAAAAATTGTTAGCAAAATTTTTTTTCTACACCTCTGGCAAACCTAAAGCGTTCATTCAGAAATATGTTTTTTTTGTCATATTCTGCAAATATCAAGGTAAACAGTCAATGCAGAATAAAATGCTCTACTAGAAACTAACTGTAGACTAGGTGTAAGCCCCAATACAATCAGCAGACAACTCACTTAATTGGGATTTTGGAGCACAATTTAATTGAATCAAGGAAATAATTTTTTTCTAAATTTTGTTCATGTACTTGGTTACATATTTAAAAAGAACTTTTATTAGGTATCTGATTTTTAAAAACTTTTCTTAAGAGCTTTGTGAAGTTTATGAAATTGTGTTGAGATCTTTTGTCAAATGTTATGTTAAAATGTCACTGAAACTTTTAATATAATATAAATAAGATAAGAAGTTGCTTTTTTCTTTTAAAGCCAAAAAGAATGTTGTAGATTAGATAATGAGCTTTAAATTTTTGGTTTGGGCAATCATAACTCTGCCAAGGACTTTATTGTAATCTGGAAACGCTGGCACCTCCAGAGCTACAATAACATTTGCTTCCTGCTCAGAAGCAGTGCAGAGCTGGAACTGGAGAGGAGTTAAACAGGAGAGGCTGCTGGATGCAAATAATATCCAGAGGTTGTAATGTAATGTGAAGAACTGTCTGGACACTCTGCCCCATTTCATTTGCTCATGCACTGGATGTGACAGTCCTGTTGGACAGCTGGAAAATAGCCCTTAGCTTTGTGGTTGTTTGATGTACCTTCAGGCTGCTCATCTGGGGAACTTGTCAGTCACATTCCCTATTGGAAGTGCAGGGACAGAAGCACAGGGTGGCAGTGCCAGGGTGGCAGTGTCCTTTCAGTTTCAGTGCAGACACAGTGCCCATGAGGAGGGTGCTCTGATACATCTCACTCCACCTCAAGCCTTCTACCTGAGTGCCTGTGGCTTTCCACACTCTTCTGCCTTTTCCCAGCAGGTGCTCTGCCTGTGCCTGCAGGTGCTCCATGGACATGGGGTGGCAGGAGGGATGTGCTGTCTTACACATCTTGTGCATCCTGCAGAAAAGTCCCTTGAGCCTTTCCTCAGGAAGCCTTCATTCCCAGTGTGACAAACCCTGCTTCTCAGACCTCATCAGTGTGGGGATTTCATGTCCTTAGACTGAAGTTGTTTGATTATTTTGTTTAAGTTGTTTGTTTTGATTGTTTATTAATCTTAATTTCATGCCTGCATTCAAGGCAATTGCTTTGTGCACATGTTTACTCCCTCAAATATTCACACTCACATTCTTGCACGCTTGGACATTGTACATTTAGGTGGAACGAGCACATGTATAGCTAATACACTGTTAATATTTAATCAAATCCTATTAAGATTTCCACCAAACTAATGTTCAGAAAACTGAACAGATTAAATAAAAAAAAAGAGGTAACTATCATTACTTTTTAAAGTCGCAGGTGAACTAGGTTTATATAATATTATATATGATGGATAAAATACTGTACAGAAGATAATCTTTTCCATGTATCTGCATTTTCAGAAATGACAAATTAAAGAGCTGTGGGGGCTGCACACTGCAGATATGGTTCCCATGCTGTTTTATATTGTTAAACAACATGTGCTTGGATGAGTTAGTGTCCCATCATAAATTCAAGCCTTCAAGCAAATTCTGACAAATCCTACACAGAATTTAACTACATTTGGAGGAAGAAACAAAGGTATTTCTTAGACTAAGAGTTTGCAGAGAAATGTAAGTTCCATCCTGTTGTGGTGTTTTGAGGGTCTCCAGGATGAGGTGAGAGATGAGAATCTGACTTCAAGTTCATAGAAGGCTGATTTATTATTATATTATATTATATTATATTATATTATATTATATTATATTATATTATATTATATTATATTATATTATATTATATTGATATATTAAAGCTATACTAAAGAAAGAGAAAGGAGACATCAGAGGGTTAGATAAGAATGAATAATAAAAACTCATGACAGACCAGAGAGTTCGACATGGCTGTACTGGGATTGGTCATTAAGTTGAAACAATTCACATGCTGGGTAAACAATTTTCCAAATCACATTCCAGAGGAGCAAAACATGGAGAGGCTGAGGCTTCTCAGGAGAAAAAATCCTGGTGAAGAGATTTTTCATAAAATATCATGGTAATACCATCCCTCCTTGGGCTAGCTTGATGCAATGTACCGGCTGCAGCCAGCTTGAACCAAGCCCTAGAATTGTCAATGGGCTTCTTATCCCAGGACTCTTGCTGAAAAAGTTACTTTCTTTTGTGGTTATGATTGAACAGTGAATTAACATTGCAAAAGACTGTCTATAGTCTCTGGCTCCTGACTGTACAGCTCCTGTTTGCACAAAGTCTCCTCTGAACTGTGGAAGAACAAGTTGAATCTATCCCTCACTTGGACAAAAATTGCTATTTTCAATTTTGTGTGAACAAACACTTTAAAGCACTTTATTACAGCTAATAAAAACAAAAGATTTTCTCATGTAGACAAGTTTACATGTCACATGAGTGACCTCGTTGACAGAACTTAAGATTTCCACTTTCTTAGCCTCATCCTCAGTCTCTTAGGCTACAGATTTCTTCAGACTACCAAGTCTCAGCCATGGAATTGAGCTCAAAGTCCGAGTTAATATTTTCATTCTCAATGCTTTCTGGAGAGAGATGAGATTGTTCTGTCTTCAGCTTCCCAGGAACTGGAGTGGTTTCTGTTGGGTCCTGTTCTCAGTGCTGCTTGGCTCATGGGCTCTGCACAGAGCATCCTTTTCCTGGAAAAAGCAGAGAGATGAGTCTGTCCCTGGCACATCTTCAGGGCACGACAATGCCCCTTGAGTGTTAACAACGAGGGAGGGCTGTGCCCAAGTTCCTCCTGGTGGGAAACTGCCCAGACAAGTACGTTTATCCTTGCACAGAAAGACATTTACCATATAGTTCCTCTGTGCCCTAATGACCACACTTCCTTCATGTTGCCTGCTGCTGTGCCCCAGAATACTCTATGTTCTAATGGCTAGAACAGATCATTGTAATGCTGGTCTTAGTGTGTTTGTACTTCAGATTAAAGGATGTGGTTTTGACAAGACATCTGCTGAGCAAACCACTTTTTCCTTAATCAGCATGCTCTGCCCCTATCTGCTTAATCTCTTCTAAGTCTCATGACAAAAATAATTGAGGCCACAATCTCAGAAGCATGGGCTCTTAGGGGATTATTTATGGCACTGACTAATTTGGGATTTATTTCTTAGAGGGATGCTGCATCTGGAAATCTAGGTACCCCTAATTCTCCTTCCTTTAAAACTTATTTCACTGTCAGGAACTTCCTCTTTTCCATTTTTTAAACAGCAATTACAGTGTCAGATAAATCAGTAAATCCTTTAGGTTAGATATTTTGCAACTGGACCGTTTCTGTGTGGAGTCTTCTGTGGTCCATAAAAGGTGGATTTTCCTATGATGGAAATACTTTTGACATCTCTCTTTTACATGACTATCAATTTCTGCAGCAATTGCAAAGGCCTGATATCTCAGTTTTATTTGTGTTTGGTTGGTGGTGTTGAGCACGTTCAAAGACAATAGGCAAGCTGGAGGCAGGCAGATACACTGTAGGTGTGCTTATTTGGTTCTCTAGAACCAAGTTAAAATCTTACAGTCTCTGTTCCATTATGACTGTACTTGTTAGCTACTTCACCCACAGATTTGATTCATGTGATTTTGATTTGGAGATGCCTTGCAAACCCTTATGTAAATGGAACTCTTCATGATGCAGGAGTCAAATAACAGAATTTTCACTGAACATGAAAAACCTGAAAATCTCTCTGCACCACACCCTGCAGGTGAGGGATGTGGTCATGAAGGGAGCATGAATAAACAAGTTAATTCATGAGCTACACAGGCAACTCTCATCAGTTCGTGTGACTTTGATACACCAGATTTGGAGCTGGTTTCTGAAACTCGCTTCACTGCTGAGTTCACTTGGTGCTGGTGGCAGAGGATGGTATAAATCAGCCCCAGCTCCTCTGTCCTGCTCCACAGGTCACTGACCTCAGTGTAATTATTCGCTTTCTCAATGTTGTAATCTTCCCACATCTGAAAAAGGAGGGGTGAAAATGAACCCACCTTTTCTGCTGCCTGGACACTAAGGAAGAGCCCTGTGTAAATGGAAGTTATGAATAAATTTTCTTCCCTAATGCCCTGATCAGCCTATCTGTTATGGGAAGTGCTGCAATTCTTTATTGTCTTGGTGATTTTTTTGGAGCAGGGGGTGTTAATGGCGTCACACAGGCAAGCAGATAGTCACACAGACAAACAAAATTAAAGCTAACTTTTCCTGTTTGTCACTGCAGTGAGAAAATATTCACATACTGAACTAACTTTAGCTCTGAGATGAGGAGGAGGTAGCTGGTATTTGTGAATCTCTGAGAGGAGAGAGGAAGCTGGAGGGTCAAAAACCAGCAGGAAGTGAAATCACTGCCTTTGAAATGTGTTATCAGTTGTGGAGAGCAGAAAGAAACTGCAATGGTGCCAGGAGCATGGTTGCTGTCTTTAATGACATATTTCTTTAGGGTTCGCTGCATTCCTGGTTCATTTCAGAAAAGTGTGGCTCCCTGAGCTGCTGTGTACACCCTCTGAGTCAGGGGCAGCAGCTGGGGCAGAGCACACCCAGCTCACTCACAGCTCATGGCACAAGGTGTCTCAGAAAACCACTGTCATGATGCACTCTGCTTTTCCTTTCTTCTTCCCAGCTGCTTCCATTAAACACATTTCACCTCTGGGCAATATCCTGCTGGATGAAGCCTGCTTTCTTCTTGGCCATGCAAAGGTGAAGTCATGCTGGTCCTGGCATGCCCATCTGTGCCTTGTGACTGCTCAGTTTATGGTGTGACTCTGTACAGGTGAATTGGTGCTGCAGGCACCATGTCAGCATTTGGCTTTGCCTGTTTTCCTGGCTCTGAGGAGAGCCTATCACCTTCCCCAGAATGGGAAGGAAAATTATGTTCCTTGCCACTTTCTTTGTTCTATAGAAGAACTGTTTTTTGTGAAAGGGAGGAAAAAATGTTTCTCAGCTTCTGAAGTATTCTTACCTCTTATAAATATGCTCATGAAATGCTCCAAATGAAAAGCTTTTGTCTATGTATTTTATCATTTAGCCAGAAGTGCCACTGTTGTGGAGAGGCTTCATTTATTACTTTGCTTAAGTGTCAAGTCCTCATTTCTGGTTTACTCTGAAGGCTATTTCAGACTTGAGCTCTTTGGGAAAAGGAAGTGAAAGTGGGCTCAAGAGTCCTTTGTTTCTGAGCCCCTGGTTACCACTCAGGAAAATGCTTTTATGCTACAAATGGATAAAAATTACAAGGGTTCATTCAGGAATGTAACATCCATTTAATTGATCCATTCACAATCCCAAAATTAAAGACAGGATTTATTAGGCTTTGACATATGGGTTGAGTATGCTCCTTTTATTCTAGATGACGTTTTCCTCCTCTCAAATTTAGCTAAAAAATGTAATAGCCCCTCAGTTCAACAGATTCACAAACCTCCTTTGTCTCTTCTTGGTCAACCATTGACTCTTTGTAAAGCCCAACAAGGAATCACAGTCTCAATGGACAGTCCCACTATGCTGTGGAGTAAAAAAAACAAAAGGACCATCATGAATTACTTATAAAGTTCACTGAGATACAGCCACTGACAAGAAAAGTAATGACTAGCTCCTAGGCTTAGCTCTTCTAGGCTTTTCTTCCTTTTCCCTTACAAAAGACTGTCATTACTGAGCCACAAAGGTGTAAATGGGCTGACAGTGATTCCTGCATTCGTGGAGTGATGGAAAATCTAACAAGTACTGTGGGACATGGACATTTTTCATGGTGTCATGTTTTAATTTTAAGCTCAGAAACACCAGCTTCAGAAAAACATACAGTCTCCCTCAAATGTGAAAGATTTCTTTCACTTCCTGCCTTCCTCTTGACTGTGCAAGTCGCAGCTGCTGAGTCAACCAGGAGCAGGTTAATCAGATCCCACCACAACTTCAGTATTAAGAAGAGAAGCACAAATGAATTGCTTGGGATGCGTGTGTGAGACTGAAGGAAACATGGGCTTAGGGCATAGCCCTGCTTTTCCAACCTGTGCTGTGCCAGGGGCTGAAGCAGTGAGCAGCCCTGAGAGGAGTGTAACTAGGTTCCTGAAATACACTGCTTACTGTCACCTCTGTCACTTGGACCTTGCCTGAGAGTCACAAGGACTGTTTCTGCAATGTCACAAGCTGCTGACAGCCATAAACTACACCAGCCAAACCATGCAACACAAACAAAAACATTATTCATTTATTTGTTTTCATTTCAACCAGACACAAACAATCCCACTGTTTCACCCCTTACATATGTCAGATTTTCTTGCACATCTTTCAAGACAGCCGAGTCCCCTCAGACTAAGCCGCTTATGTGGGGTAGGTAAAAGTCCAGATCTCTGGGCTATGATGTTGATGAACCTTCTGAAAAACATCCTCCCACTCTGCCAAAGAGCTCTTGGAAAGGGCTTGAGGTGTTTCTCACCAGTTCTACCCTCTTCCCACGGCAGCTGCAGCTCCCCTAGCAGGTTTCCCTCGCCTCACGGTGAGATGTCACAGGTAACTACATCAAAGGCTCAACAAACTGCAGGGGCAGCAAGTGCTAGGGCAATATACATCCTTTTGCAGTTTAAACTGGGAAGCTAATTTCCTAACCTCACTTTCATGTTTGCATGGCCCTTCCATTGTTTTGTGCCCAAGAGCATTGATAAGGTCAAGTGCATTTTGTGGACAGCATTTTGTGAATTGCATCCTATTACATGCTGGGGTACAAGATGCCTCTGCTCCACAGGTGAGAAGCTGTAGCCATTTCATAGACTACATGCTGATTCCCAAAGTCACCATCTCAACTTCTGCTGGCCTCCTAGACAGCAGGGAAGTGCTTTACTCATCAGTCAGGGACAGCTCCCAGCCTCCTTCCTGTTGCCTGTCCCTCTTGCCAGTGGTACTGTGTACCAAAATGGTAGATTCTCTCACTTGGACATTCTCACTGTTTGAAAGCTGAACCCTCACTGCTGTGAAACCTGTTTGCAACAGAGCTATGTGAGGGAGCTTCTGCTTCTTGCTTTATTTAATGCCCAGCCCTAAAAGTTTTGTTTAATTATCAGTGTATCTTTTAGAAACAGGAGTAATCCTTGTAGACAGATACCCTGACTTCAAAGGCTACATGTATATCACCTGGTTAATTAAGCAGGGCTTTGCCTAGGACAGCAGATATAATTTGCCAAGAGAAAACCAGGTTTTTCCATCCCTTGCAGCATTATAGATAGTAATTTCTAATGAAATGATCAAGTTTTCCATCGTAGCTTTAAATTTAACTTCTCCCCACTTTACTATCTGATTCTCTTAGTTTAATATGGTTGCAATTAGCTTCAGCAGGCTTCATTCAGAGGAGCTTGTTCAAAATCACTTACCAAAATCCTTCGGCACCATTACAGGGAAATGCTTGAAGGTGCCCCCACAAACCCCCCACATACAGATAAGGAGGGTGAATTTTTTTCTACAGTGTGTGCTAATTCCTTGTGCTAAAAATGAAGCCAATTTTTGCTGCATTTATTTCAGAGGAGATATATAGCCTTAGCCTAGAACAAGTAAGGTAAGTGGTAGATGTGAGGTTTCCTTTAAGCTGTGTCTGAGGTGACACCAGGATTTCCTTCTTAGCCCTTTGCACGACTGAACTCAAACTGAAGTCTACAACCCTTTCTTTTCAGGTGTTGTTGGAACAAATAGAAAACATTTTAAAATTTATCTATTTTCTTTATATTTTGTGTAAAATTACAGGTGCCAAGTTAAAAGTCTCACCCTCTCTTTGTCTTCTGTGAGACTCACGCTGAAGTTCTCTGAGTTGCTGAGCAATAAAAAGCATAGCTGGAGCTTTACATTGATTTTTTTGTGAATTGCATATACATGGGAACCCTCAGATGCAGGAAATTTAGAGGGACATTTGCTGCCTACAGGATGTATTCAAATTGCTTGTTTTACCCAGCTATCTTGGTTATAAACAGTTTTCACATTGCTTGGTTTTGTTTTCTCATTTCTTTGCTTTTTAGCAATATTGAACCTGATGGAGAAACAGATTTGTTTTCTTTTTTTTAATGATTATTGTCTATGCTGATGACTTTTCCCCAGTAAAATGTAGGACAATTGATTAATGTTGTGAAGAGTAATTTGTGTTGTTTTGTAAAGCTTGCAACTATTTCTGTGTTGCTTTTGTGTTAGGCTGCAGACTGTAAGCCTGATTTGAGGGGAAAATTGTAAGTGGAATGAATATGTGTTGCTGTGAGAAAAAAGTGGGAACTAAAAAGCTGTGACAGACAGTCCAATGGTGCTTTCCTCCTGCTTCTATTTTCAGGTCAATAGCTGGTCTCTCTAGATGACAGGTCTCTTATTCTTCCACATGGTTTCTTGTGAATGTCTTCTTCCCAAATCATGTCAAGCTGTGGAGTCCCTCTAAAAGTAGTCATAGTAATAAAGAAACTTACTCAGAACATTTTTACTACTCTCTAGTCTGAAATGCAGTCCAGACAGAGGCTGAATTTTTGCTATCAAACAAAAAGTGTGAGATGAATACTGTAGCAACTAAACAACAGTATAAATAATAACGAAACAAATATCCATTTAGATGATACACCATAAAAATGGTCTAAACAGTTCTCTATTAATCTGTTTATATCACTTTCTCTCACACTTCTCATCCTAAACCTTTTAAATCTGACATTGTGCATAATATCAAATGAATGCTGAGGAATCTTCCCTGACAGCATAATGTGGAGTTAATACTTTACACATCTAACCCAGTATATACAAATATAATAGCATATGGCGCAAAATTTAACTGCTGGCTGCTGTTCCACTGAACTAAAAGGCTCTTTCAGTCAGAAATGGATCACAATTGTGTTTTTTCCTGTGTCCAAATCTTAACACAGTGACATACTGGATCATAGTGAATTTAGGGTAGCTACCCCTATGGTACATTAGGGGATGCTAAGGCTGTAAAGCTACATCTAGGTTAGGGCATTAAAAGTATTCAGGTTTGTTTACTGCTAAAGAGACCAACAGGCATAACCTACCCTGCCCATGTAAACAGGCCATAAACCAACGTGGTGGGGCACACACTGCCTGCTGGGAATGGTCCTCAAGGAGTTCATCCCTGTAAGTGTCCTTGGGGTGGCCTGTGAGAACACTGGCTCATATGGCCAGGGACCAGCCTGATCATGTGAACACAGAATTTATCATTTACCTAGTAATAGTCCCTGGAACTGTTTAATACAAACCTACATGTTTAATGTGATCTTTGTGCTGGTTTCATATCTGTTCTTGCTGTTCACCTATAGACTTGGTTCACCACATCCCAAATTCATCGTGGCAGACCCATTTGTTGTTTGAAGGATTTGAGCTGCCACTTTGCCAAGTAGAGTATGGAGGGGAAGGATGACTGCACAGGGGGGGATTCAAAGCTGAACACTGAGAGGCCTGGGCTCACTTTGTCGTTTAAACAGATCAGGAAATGCTAGAATGCTGAAGTACCACTTGTAATATGTACAGTAAACAATCAATCATCCAATTGCACAGTCTGGAAATGCAATGCACAGAAAACAGTAAAGGGAATAATGAAGTAGGCCAGAACATGGGATTATGTGGGATAGACATGCCTCCCTGCTTTGACTGCCTTTTATCCCGACTTCAGCTGTTTGTTTCTTGGGGTTTTTTCACTGTTTGGATTTTATTTATTTTCAGTGCATTGTTAGACATTTACAATCCCACATCAGTTTCATCAGAAACTCCAAGATAGCTGCATGTGATGCCCAGAAATAGACAAAATACTTTTTCTGTAACCAGTGTTTAATGGAGATTGAATTTTTAAAATCTACAAAATTGTTATATTCTTCTGACAAATGGAAATAACATAAACAGGAATGATTTTCAGCAGGCTTTATTTATGGCTGATTCTAAGATTAAATTAAATGCTCATTCTTCTTCACAAAACCAAACTAAAAACCTCTGCCAAAGCAGTTTGTAGCATTACTGTGCATATGTTAATATGAAACTGTATTTTGGAGTCAAAGACTACAATCCAATGTGATCAACAACAACAACCAAAAAATCACAGTCATAAGTTCCAAGTAATTTTTCTATGGCTGTCTTTTTTTGACCATGTCAGATAGTATATTGTATGCTGTTTGGATTTGGTGCTTTGAAAATACCTCTTAATTATACTCTAGAAGTTTATTTGTTACTAAGTGTAGTACCTACATGCTGAATGTGAACAGAACCTAAACAGAACAGAAACTGAGGGATTTACTGACAGTGAAGAATAATTATGCTTCTGGCAAGTGAAAAATCTAGTATGTTTTGGAGGGGAAACAAAACCTCAGGGGGGAAGGAAAGGCAGCTAGTTGCCATCAGCAAATAAGTGGCAGGAAGTCATACTTCACATTGAACTGGAAAAACACAAATGACACAGTGAAGCACAAGCTAATAACTGCAGCCATTTTGCTGGGGGCAAGTAATTGAGAGACATGGGGAGCAGTTTTAGGAATGCCAAAAAAGACATCATTATTGGCTATTTGATGGGACATGTCAAAAAGGCACAGTCAGCTGAATATTAAGACACATTTGAATAGACATATCTGTAGCAGCTCAGACAATATTCTACAGATGGAGAGCTAAGGCTCTCCAGGAATGACATAAGCAAGAAAGACACTAAGGTATTTACACTCCACTTTAGCTCTGCTGTGTCCATAATCTGTGCCAGTGAGACAATGTGATGCAGTATGTGGGCTGTGCAGATTGCTGGGTCCTCTCCTTCTATTGCAAATTCATAATTGCCTGTAGCTAGTGTGAGGGTTCCAAGGAAGACAAAAGTTCTTACAGTCTCATAATAACTCCATTCACTGCACTAGACTGTATTGTGTGTTGGCTTCCATGTCAGCTTACAGATAATAGCTGTAGAGGAGAAACAGCTATGAATATGGAATTATTCCATGTAGGTGTTCTTAGCACTGAAAATAAGAAATAAAACTTTCTTTTTCTGCGCTACTATTTTTATTACTATTACAAAACAGAAACATAACACATGCTTCTACAATTTTAATTTTGGTAACTTCCCTTGTTTGGTACTACTTTTAAATCCGTCTTGCTTGGCTTTGGCTATATACTGCTTATTTTATTTCTGTGATTAGCCTCACTGGGACACTGACAGTAACTCATGAAATCTATATCCACAAGCATGCCCAGACATAGTAGCACTGGCCTGCTCTTGGCCAGTACCTGGGCCATAGCACACTGGATATGCACTGGGGAGACTCCAACGGGGTGATTTTTGAGTGGGCAGAATTACTGCTAATTTTGATTGAAGTGCTCTAGAGGAGCTGGTGTCCTCCTCTCTTTCTCACAGTCTCTACTGGCAGGGACCCACTGCTGGGGTATTTCTTTATGATGGGAAACATTCCCTTCTTAGGGCTATTTGTTTCTCTAGTTTTTCACTAAGATAATTCCATGCAGGTTTAAGCAAATAGAGCTTTGGCAATGTCTTTCATATATTTTGGTTTTTTTTTTCTGAGGATCAATACAATTTTCTCAAGAGGTTGATTCCAAGAGGTTGATTCCAACCTCTCAAGAGGTTTTTGTGCAGGATGCTGGTGCTGGATGGCTCAGAGGGCTAAGAAGGGGTGAAGTGACCCAGAGTGCTTGGAACCATTGGGATAGTGCAGGTTCCCATTAGCCTTATCTTCTTTTTGCAGTGTAAAAACACTTCTAATAGTGAGTCAGACATTAGTGATGTTTCACATTGATTGCCAAGTGTAAAGGGCAGTTTGAATTGCATCTGGAACACTTGAATGCCAACCTTGAGCTGGCTGGGGAGGGAAGTGATGGCTCCCCTTTTGTGATCTGCAGCCCGTGTGCTCCTCTGAGTGTCATTACAAAGAAACGGAATTGGAGGATGGATGACTTATGGAAAAGAGCATGCCTGTTTTGTCATTTCTTCCTTGCAAATATATATATTGATTTGCACATGCAGGACCATCTTAATTTAAGGTGCCAGGGCAGCAGGACACCAACTTGCTCAAAGCAAGTGACCAACTCTAGAAATTCTACCAGACAGAAAAAAAGAAGTTTCATCTTCACTTCATCAGCCATGTGGTTTATTTTAGCCCATAAGCTAATGCAGTATAAAGTGTGAAAATACCAGCCCCATAAAAATTAAGTCAAGCACCTTCTAATAATGATTTGTCTTAAAACAGGTTCCTGCAACCTACATTAATTCTGCAATCCACCTTAACAGGCTCTTAAAATAACTTCACAGAGCAACATTTGACATTCTTTACTGTAGTATTTTTGTCAGCCTCTGTCGTCAACAATAGGGTCTTAAGACAGAACAGTGTATCTCCAAAAATGAGCAAATATGTATGAGAATGTTACACAATTTTTTAATGCAGATATGCTACCTTTTGAAAGATTTTGCTGGCAAATACTGTTGGTGACATGTTTGTTACTAGTTTTAATTGTGGAAAATAAAATTATAGGTACAAAATTATTTTTAGAAATGAAAACTGTTGCCACTGGGCAACATTCTAAAGAGAGGGTGGAAATATCATAATCTAGCAACATTAACTAAATTGTATTTATGCTGTTTTATTCTGTTTTGCCTTAGAAAAATTGCTAAGGCCCTTAATGAAAGTATGTTAAAAACCTAAAAAAGGGGAAGGTCTGTTTGGTATTGTCTGGCTTTTTTGTTAAAGGCACAGAAGAGGCTAGTAATGCAGGACTGGAATTTTCATCACTGAAATCAGTAAAAATGAAAGATTTTGACATTAGTATTAATCATTGCAGAGAGGAAGATGCTGCCTTAAGATCTGTTTGCCTTATTGAGGCTGGTTTTCAGACCTCACATTTTCAACTTTGGTTATTCTTTTCTCCTAAAACAAGACAGTCAGCATATGTTCAGCCTACCTATTAATCTTCAGCCAGCAACATTCAGTTTGGAACCAAAATCATCTTGCATACAAGCAGTGTGAGCTGAAAGTCAAAAGTGCTAAGCAGCTGGGCTTTTATTACTCTCATCTTCATCAAGTGTACTCAGTTAAATTTGTACAGTCAGTGTTTTGGTTTAAATTGTCTGAAACATTTTTGCTGAGCTTTCTTCTACTGTGTTCCAAGCCAGAGCTGTGTTTGCTACAGCTCTGCACTCTTCTGTTCAGCATCTAAGTTCTATTTATATGGTGCAACTTCCATTATACACCTTTGGGTAGGATCAGGATGGAGATATGCCATCATTTTGTGCCCATGGGGACAAAATGGGCACAATTTTCACCCAAGGACTTCTAAGTCTCCCAATGGATGGCAACTGGGTGCAGGAAGATCTCTTTCATTTAGGTTGAATTACCACTTGTGGGGACCAAGATCCCAGACTTTGGTATCTGCCAACTATATTGGTGCTAGATTTAAACCACTTAAGAATAAAAATGAATAAATTGAGAAGTGAAATGATCATGTGATAAAATGAGAATTGTCCTGCCTCCACACTGGAGATTCTCATACAACTGCAATTGTAATTTTATAACAAAGAGAAGGAAGCTTCCCAGAAGAGATACAGCCTAAGAAATGGGTTAAAAAAAAAGTCACATGTCTAAATCATCTAAGATAATGCACGGGATTGCATTGTTAGTGCTTGTAGATGGGATGTCTAAATCAGCAAATGGAGAATCTTATGTCTTGGAAGACTGATTTTCAGGATTTTTGAACTGGGGCTGTGCTAGAATGCCAGGCCACCTCAGGCTCTGTTTCATGGATATGTGTTCCCAGCTGTGCATGTATGTACAAAGTTGCTATTTTGCATTTATAAAAAGTGAAATTAAGAATATTGTTACATACCCTAGGAGTTCAAAAGATATACACACACAGATAAATAAATAAACAAACTGAAATAAAAGTGTAAAAATTGTGTTTATCTGCTTGAGTTTTCTAGGATTACATTCCTAACTCTTTGTCACAAGTTTTAAAATTCAATCAGTGCTGACAAAAACATCCATCAGAGTTAGTGTCTATCAAGGGGTTGAGTTTAAGTGGAGCACAGTGGTGTATAAATGGCAGAGAGAGTTGAGCAGAATAAATGGAGATCACCTATGTAATGGGATGTTTAAGGAGGAACAATGACAAAGATGGAATTTTTCCTACAAATGTTAAAATGTTCTGGATATATTAATTTCCTCCACCTGTAACCTACACATATATGAGTCAGAGTACATTTGAGACATTTTCGTTGGTATTAATGATCATTTTCCCTTTTTGTTTGTTGGCTAACATGAATTTTAATTCAATATCAATCTGTTTGCTCTGTAGTCTTTAAGGATTTATGTTTAGGAATTCTCACTTTCTAAGTTTCTAGGGCTCAGATTCCAGCTCTGTTTAAGTTAGAGGTGTGCTCCCTTGACATGCTCATACCTATGCAGTTAGGAAAGATGATGCTTGCCAGTGGTTTTTAGATGAATGACAGAGCTCTTTAGAAATAAATTACAGTCTGACTTCCTTCTTTTCACTTATTAATTTCCTGGCCAGACAGCCCCAGATCACATGAAGACACATTTCCATTAGTCATGCTGTCATGTTTCAATTGTGGCCCAAACAATACCTTAGCTGTAAATATGAATTGCCAAAGCACTTTTTTGTTGTCTCACCATTTGTAAAGTGGTTCTGCTGTTTAATTTTCCCTCAGAAGTACTGTGAAAATGAATACAAGCTGGAAACATTTATAATTAATTTAAAACTTGTAAAGAAAGAACTTCCAGGTACTGTTTAACTGAGCTACCACTTTCTGTGTTCAGATGTAGATCTGAATCATAATAAACATTATGACAGGAAAACCAGAGAAATATGTCTTGAACCAATTTTTTAACAATCAGCTGCCAAATCTAAGTCTTCTCTGTTGGCGGACAGTAAAGAATTGATTGTACTTTTTTTCTTTTTTTAAATAAGGGAGCATTGAGAGTGCTGATTCTTTGAATGAATTCCAGCATGAGTAATTACATCCTACCATATTTAAATATCAATTAGATGTGGGGTTTTTTTGTTCATTTCCTGTTTCATACTGGTGGGTAATGTTGCTGTGCCGTGCTGAACAGTAGCCACATTCACCCTAAAGTTGGCAGTGTTTCTGTGGCAGACAAAGTGATATCTTTATTTCTTAAGGATGATTTTCTGAATGCTTCCACTTACACTGATTTTACTCTGGGACAGCTTCAGTAGTGTCTTCTCTCACTTACAGCAGTGTAAGTGTGTATGGTGTGTATGGGAATTATGATACAATAACAACTATATAAATACCAAATCATCACTTCTTCTTGGTCCTGCAGGAAGTTGATTGATATAAAGCTGAATTCTCTAAAATTCGCTACTCAATATTAAAAAAAACCCTATATTAGAATTAGTATTTTGCCTCTTGCTTTTTTTTCCTCAAGTTAATCAAGATGAATTGTGAATATGGACTTTCCACTTCAGATTTACAGAACATTAGGCCCCTGGTATTTATACTGTGTTCAGTAGTGGTATCTGAGTTATACTCAATAGTTACACCAAGTACTATTCAGTAACTCTTTTCACTGAATATTATGCTAAATTTATTTGAGGGAAAAATATAAGATTCCAGGACCAAAAAAACCCTCAATATTTATTTCTGAGGGACATTGCTGAGAGCCCATGAGTGGTGAAAAAATGGAATAATTTTCATTTACTTGCAAGCCAACTTCATGCAATCCAGAAAGAAAAGCAGATGAGAAGAGGACTATTTCAGTTTGGCTTTGATGGTATTGTGAGATACTGAGTCCCCTAAACTCCAGGCTGAATAGAATTTCAAGATAATCTTGGAAGTAGCCTTGCAGCATCATACCCTTTTATTTGCCATAATATAGGGTCTGATACTACAGTATTGACAAAAATAAGGAGGTTTCCAGGTGGCTCTAAAAGAATCTGGATGTGATAATTAAGTGTCTTGCAGTCTTGCTTTAGCTGGACTTTGGTCCTTAAGTAATTTTTGAGTATTAATCAAAGGTTTGGGGTTCCATTGATGGCTATCTGCTCAGCATGTTTCAGATGGTGCATCTACAGAATGGGGCTGATCTCAACATCTTCAGTATGAGCAGGAAATCCCTTAATTAAGGTGATCTGGCCTTAGCTTTCAAGTTAAAGCTTTCAGGTTTAAATTGGGTGTTATATTTGTGCAAAGATTTGGACTCTCCTGGTTGCAGTAACTAGCCAAGGTGGCCTTCAGTGGAATGTTAGGGCCTTCTTTTACAGAATTTAAATTTTGAAGTAACGCTTTATGCTTGTGAAATAAGATAAAGAGTCACTGATCTGCTGGCTCTGTAGAAATGTAAGGTTTCTTAGACATCACCAAACTATCCTGAAAGATAGAACCAG
>NW_005054307.1:2983593-2988527 GCF_000277835.1 Geospiza fortis | reverse complement strand
CCTGCTGAAAGCAGAGCTGTTTGCCAAGAAGCAAGACAAGCCTTGATCTTTTTTCTCAGTACTCTTTAATGGGCAGAAGAAATGTCGCTTCTTTTCCTGTCAGGCAATTTACATCTAAGATTCAAAAAGGGAGTAGTGACTGGGTGACCTTGACTTGCACAGAACAAAGCTTCAAAGAGAGTTAAACTGTTCAGAGTGAGCCTGGCTGGTCTTTTCACAATACTCTTGTATTGCTTTGGGTTACCCAGAGTCCACAGGCACAGAGTTATTCTGCACTCTAATTGCAAATGCCTACATAAGGTTGGGAATCTGAGAGATTTATAACTAATTGCAATGATTGAAGTGTTAATTCTGAAGTATCTCACTAACAAATACCTTTTTCATGTTTCTATCTAGTAAGCTAGATAAATCTGTGAACAGGCACTTCAGTGCACGTCAGTCTTGCTGACTAAAGCTCATGTATTGAGAGTTTGTTATATGAAGAAAATTACTTATTAGAATAATGGTTTTGAAGTTGCATACAGGGCTGGCATCATTTGGATTAATGTATTAATTTAATATAAATTAAAATAGGGTTTCATATTATGGAACCAGGGCTAGGTGCACTAATGAGGACAATCTGTATATGCAATCCACAGAGGCCCCTAATTTTGGACACCAAGAAGAGATGTGCCTGGCAGTTGTGGATAAATGTTTGTACATAGTCTGTGCATGTATAATATTTCTGCTCACTTAATTCATACATGGGCATGTTTGAAAATAAAGCCATATATAATTTTCCTTCTTTTAGCAGAACTAAAGTGACTTTCATTGAAATGCCACTGAAGCCCAATTGCACTGGAAAACAGATCAGTATTCAAGCTGTCAACAAAAAGACTGATATTGGTCATAAGTCCTATTATCTGACAGCCCTGATGCGGGCTTGAGTTGAGATACAGCTGTGATCAATGCTACTTAACTGTACCATTAACTGATGGCTCACCCACACATGGTAGAACAGAGACCAAGTTATGCTGAAAAGCACTCATAAATGGGGTTTCTACCTGTGATGTGACACTGACAAACAAAGCATCATCTCTGGATGACACATTTTTTAAGCACAGCACCCAGTGCAGCTGTAACAGTGCAGTGATGATTATGCCAGAGCTTGGAACTGCAAATACTGCACAGGGCTAGTAAAGAGGCAGCTGTGTAACACACCTTCTAATATTACCTCTCATCCCAGCAATTCCAGTTGATTATTGGGATACTGACATTTTATCAGGTGGTTGTGCATCACCTCTGCACAAGCACCCTCTAAGGTTTTGTATCCCAAGTTCTAAGCTTATTGTTTTCTTAGAAGTTACTGTTACTGAGAGGAGTCTGCGCTGTATTACAGCTGGCTGGCTCATAAATTCCCATGGCATGCGAAGATCTGAGCATGTACTTCCTGAATGTTTTTCACACTGAAATGAAATAAAAGTCTTTGAAATAGGCAAGAGACACATGTACATGCTCTAAGCTGGCCAGAAGTGGTGTCTTCCCACAGGGTTGTTGGGGACCCGAGTCTTGTACCTGCTTTGCCTTAGATGGAGCAGAACCCCAGGCTCCAGTGAGCATCCTTATTCTCATAATGTACCACTCCACAGAGTACCTTAACTCTGATTGTAATGGAGAGTTCATTTCTTCCCTGTCTTCTCTGGAGTGAACAGCAGCGTCCCTCAAGAGGCTATTACATATTGCTATGATACAGTGCATCAGGAGGATGACAAAAAATTGAGCCTGTGAATGTCCTACTGCAAAAACTGCCTTATTTTGGTTTTATTTTGAAAAGAAGTATTAAATATGACCATTATGACAATAGTGAATGAATCTTAATTCTCTTTGTCTAATTTTCTACTTAAAAACTTCATTTTTTCAAACTACTTGCTGGGTTTTGTTTTGCTTTTTGTTTTTAATCAGATTGTGCTTCTAAGGCTAAAGCATGTTGGATGCCTGCAAACATTTCTGTTTTCAGTGAGAACTTCTGTTAACATGATTCAATCATTTGTACATGCAGACATGCACTCAGCAAATTTGATAAGCCCTGAGATGAATTTAGATGCACAAAAATGGAGAAATAGCCTAATCCTTCCTACAGAAGATAATGTTTAAACAAATTTACTTCATTCAATGAAACACCTGGGCAAGCTTATTTAATATAGTCTTTGCATTTAATTATCCCCTCTGATGGGGCTCTTGCCATATTTCAAAATATGATGATTTTCTTTGGCATTAATTATTTTAAGATCCTCAAAGGAAAGCAGGAGAGAAATAAAAAGGGGGTCTTAATTAACCTGAGCCACCAAAAGTCATCTTGCTGGAATAGAGAAGATGGGATATGGAACTGAAAATAAATAGTGCTTTAAAAATCATGTATAATGAAGAATAGCTCTTAAAATCTGAAAAGAATTCTATATGAAGGAGCTGTTGCTAGGCATTAATATCAGAAAGGCACACTTCCACATAAAACTGTCTTATAGAGGAAAGACAGTAATGGAAAAAATATTTCTGTGAAGAAATCAATATGCACAAAATTATTGGCAAAAGTCAAGGAGGTGTAAAATTATGATATACTCAGAGAACAATACAGCCCAGATTCAGTGTCTTCAGGTCTTTTCTCATTTTGCTTTTTTGGGGAGGGCATAAAGGAAGCTATTCCTTTTGGGAAGAATTTATTCCACAATATATTTCTGGCAAGTAGTTTTACTAAAAGTGGTATCACTGCATAATCCTATTACTCCTGTCCTTGCAAGAAGGAATACTGCATGTGAGAATAGGAGATCCTGCTCTCCTCACCACAGCTGGAACTGCAATAGGAATGGGGTTTGGATGTTCTTATTCTAGATAGCAAATTCACACATTATGACAATTTATGCATGAGTAATTAAATCACCGGGGCTTTTTGCTTCATCATTACTACTTGAAAGGATATTTGCTATGTGACTGCACAGGACAAATGTATGTATCCTCTAAATGTTGCTTTGGTTGCCTAGGCACAAGCAAAAGGGAATTGCGCATGTTTTAGGCAATTATTCAGTGTTGAAGTTTCAGGTTACTCTTGTTCAATCATGTAATGGTATTTTGCTACTTGAAAGTCTAAATGCAGCCTTGCAAAGATAATGTTATATGTGCCTTAACCTTTGCAAGAAGCCAGACAGCACCTCATGCTATTGGCAGCAGATTTGCCTTGTATTCTACTGCTGCTATGAGCTGTATGTTCCATGCTCTGTAGGTGTGAAAAGGGATTAAAACCAGTTTTACAACAGAAGTACCTTTGGCTTTTATTCTGTCAATTACAAGGCAGTCACACAAATTTTAATTTCCAGTCAAAGTGAAAGCAGTTACCAAATCATACTCCTGCTTCATCTGGAAAACAAATTAAGCTGTTTTATGCCACTTGCAAAGTCAACTCTCACAGTAAACAACAAGACTTGGTTTTCCCTTAGTTTTTCAAAAGGCATGAGGTTTATTTCATTTTTCTGCAGATACTTTGTGTAGGTGCTTATAATCTCTCTTTTTCACTACTGCTCATTCCAGTGCATCTGAAAATGCTTTGTTGGGCTGAGTCTTGGTGCTGAAAGTGTTTTCTCTGAGTAACTTTTGAAATTATAAAAAATACTTGTGAAATATTGGAAATAATGAGAGAAAAAAAATGTTTTCTGATCACCTATGTTTGTGTTATTTGCAACAGAAACATTTTCATGATCAAATTGAAATATATTGCTATTTTGTCACAGAATTGTGCTCAAGCCATTCCCAGAGACAGCATGGCAAGGAGCAAGTCCAGAGAAGAGCAGTCTGCTTAGAGGGCTGGGGTACCTTTTCTATAAAGGCAGGCTGAGAGCTGTGGCTATTCATCCTGCAGAAAAGAATGTTCTGGGAAGAATTTAGAGCACCTTTCAGTGCTTAAAGGGATCACAGAAGAGCTGGAGAGGAACTTTTGACAAGGGCATGGAGTGACAGGACATGGGCAAATGTCTTCAAACTGAAAATGAGTAAATTTAGATTAGAAGAATGAAGAAATTCTTTACTGTGAGGGTGGTGAGGCACTTATACAAGTTGCCAGAGAAGCTGTGGATGGCACATCCCTGGAAGTGATCAAGGCCAGGCTGGATAACGGTTTGAAGTGGAAGGTGTGCCTGTTCATGGCAGGGGGGCTGGAACCAGATGATTTTTAAGGTCCCTTCCAAACCAAGCCATTCTATGATTCTGTGAGACTTGTATTGCTCTCCAAGGTCAGGTGGCAGTGAGTTCAGTCCCTCAGTCCTCTCTCTGAAACTCTCCTTTGAATATCATGTCATGATATTGATGTTTGGCACCTATAAAGATGGAAATGTATAGAAATCAGAGTCTGTGGTGTCTCAAACAGGGTAGGAGTTCAGAGCTATGCTGTCCTGGAGGTGGTGGCAGGGCCAGCAGATGTCAGGCGTGCCAGCAGGCTGGGCGCTAAGGTGGGCTCCTTGTCCAACACACCTGGTGTTGGACCTGGTGGCTGTTCCTCTGCTATTGGAGGCCTCTGGACCTGCAGATAAAATCACAGGACCAGTCAAGTTGGAAAAGGCCTATGAGAAGATCAAATCCAATCTATGACCGAACCACCACTAAGTCACTATGTGCCCATCCAGTCTTTCCTCAAACAGAGGCATGATGACTCCACCACCTCCATGGGCAGCCCGTTCCAATGTCTAGAAACCCTTTCTGTGAAGAAATTCCTCCTAATGTACAGCCTAAACCTCCCCGGTGCAGCTTTATAGTATGTCCTCTTGTCCTGTCCTGTCGCTGGCTGCCTGGGAGAAGAGGCCGACCCCCGCACCTGGCTCCAAACTCCTTTGAGGGAGCTGCAGAGGGTGACAAGGTGACCCCAGAGCCTCCTTTCTCGGCAGCCCCGGCCCTGCTGGGGTCCCGGGCTCTCG
>NW_005054307.1:2982488-2983293 GCF_000277835.1 Geospiza fortis | reverse complement strand
GCCAGCACGGTAAGGCAAGGCGGGCCGGGGCCAGCACGGTCAGGCGGGCCGGGACGCGCCGAGCCGGGCAGGGACGGGCACAAGCGCTGGTTCGCTCTCTGTGCTGCCAGCCCTCCAGCCAGCAATCCCTGCGGGAAGGGCTGAGGAGATCGGGTTTGGATCTGGTGTGAGGCGGGTGGTGAGGTGCCGGGGAGGACCTAAAGGAAGCACTCTTTGGTATCACACTCGGTGATAGCGAACTGATGGAGTTCGCTGGCCAAAAAGCCAGGGTGAGCACCTCACGTTAGCAAGCCAGCCCTGCTGTCGGAAATGGCCGTGGGTCCGTAGAGAGCTCTTTGCCACTTGGGTGTTGGGTAAGAGGTCACTCGCTGGACAGGCTTTGGTGTTTTATTCCTCCTACTGCTTTAACTGCATGCTTAAATACTTCCCTGTAAGTATTTAAGGACCCACAGAATCAGTCAGGTTGGAAGGGACCAGAAGGTCATCTGGTCCAACATCCCTGCCCAGGCAGGGTCATCCTAGAGCGCAGTGCACAGGATTGCATCCAGATGGTTCTTCAATGCTTTTAGACAGCATTCTAAGCCACAGCAACATTTAATTAGTATCTCTAGGTACAATTAGTCAGGACTAGTCACTAACAAAAGCATCAAAAAAGTATGTAGAAAGTAGGTTATTTTATGGATTTCTTTTTATTTGGAATACACTATGCTTGTAAAAGTACTGTTGTTTCCTTGCTGGATGTTACCTGACACACAGAGTCATTGGTACATCCCATTTCCGTGGTAGGAGGTGCAAAGCTAGGGTG
>NW_005054307.1:2934774-2982478 GCF_000277835.1 Geospiza fortis | reverse complement strand
TCCTGCTGATTTCCATCGAGAGACAAAGTATCTTTTGAAAATGCCACCTAATATGCAAAAGCAAATATCGTGAAGAAGAGTTTTAGTTTAAACCCTGTTCAATGTAACATATAGAATTTCCAATTTTCTTGTTTAAAAGTTTAACTGTAGGTCTTGTGGCTATTAAATGCTTAAAAATCACTGTGTCTGGAGCTCCTTTGCTTTGAATATTGTCCTATGTGAAGAGGTGATAAAATTGTACAATATTTGTTCTAATTTTCAATGTTCTTCATTTAAAATGTGATTTTATTTATTTATTTTAACTCTGAAATGAGTGCTGAAAATTTCATTCAGCACTGTAATGGTTCATGAGTGTTGTTTCATTTTGAGGCTGAGGCTGGCAGGTGGTGACAAATAATGTGTGGCTGATGTGCTGTGTAGTGGAGATTAAAAACTATGCTGTATGAACTGTTTCAAAAAACTGTTGGTTCCTAGACATTTTGGGGTTTAGGGAGAGGTGAAATATTGGTGGAGAGGCAGATCAGTTTTGAACTGGAGAGGTGAACTGTCTGGAATTGTTAAGGAAACCACTGAATCCTTGTGCTCATAAGGTCATCAATGTAGAAAAAAAATGGATAAATGAAGCTTCATCCCTTGTTCTATTAAAAAAAAAAAAAAAACAAACTGAAAACTGTGTGAAATAACACAGAAAGAGAATTTTTCTTATATTGGGAGCTCTTGTATGGCATTTCTCAAGAAATGAGAGCATCTGGTAAAAGTTATGGAGAGCTGAGCACTGACTTTTTTTTTCATACATCTCTGTCCTTTCTTTGCCTGCTAGTACTCATTCTGTGGGTACTAATGTGAAAAGTCCTCTATTCTTCAATTGGGTGTCTTGAGAATGCAATAAGTATATAAGGACAAAATCAGGATGATGTTACTCATTGTTCATCTTTTTCATCCAGTCAAAGAATAAGTAGAGAGCTCACCTCACACCAGCATCTAACTCAGATGAGAGTCCCAGACACAGATGGGTTTCTAAAACCTGTGTGTGAATAAACAATGTTTTCTCAGACAGCAGGGCTGATTCAGAGGTGATTATGACTTGCAAAGAGTCTACATGATAGGTAATTCATTTGCAATCTGAATGGATTTATCCAGAATTTTGCAAAATTGAGATTTTTATTCATACCTTATCAAACTTGTCCAAGCTGTCAGCAATGAAAAAGTTGCAGGATTTGTGATGATCAGAGATGCTTTTCTCCCAACAGATTATTAGAGTTATGAGAAAAGTTGCATTTATCTTGGATGCTTGCTAAACAAACACTGTACATTTCAGAAAGGTTTCTGAAAAGCCAGATGAAGCAAAAAAAGGGAAAAAAAGAGTGTGGGGGAGAAAGAAGTCTTGACTTCCTTCTGGAAACATTTTAGAGAAGTGGTATAAGGAACAGAGCATGTAGTTTTTCTGAAGATGAATGTAGGAATCCGGTAAAGATTAAAGAGTCTGATGTTTCATCTTAAGAATCACATGGTGCCTCTCAAGTTGCAACATCTTTTTATTGAATCGTTTCTTCTTATCACATATTTTCTGTTATTTCTCCAGTTATGAAAAGCTTTTTTGGCAGTCCAGCTGTGTTCCTGTTAAATAGAGGTCTATCTTCTGCTTGTTCTGTCCAGGCCCAAAACATTCCATAGTTTTGAGTGCTTAAAAACTTAGTGTGGTGGAGTGCCCCCTGTGAAGGGAAATTATTTCACCTTATCAGCAGTGTAAGATGACATGGCTGGTATATCTCAGAAAATATTAATACAAACTGATGAAAATATAATGATGTGCAAATTTTTTATGTATTTAAGTAGTAACTTTAGTAAGATTCACCAATATTTATCCAACCTTTCTTTGTTGTCTGTCTTACAGCTACATGTTATCCAAAATGCAAAAATGGGGGAGAGTGCCTCCGACCTGGAAAATGCAGATGTCCTCCTGGGTATGGGGGTAGATACTGTCATAAAGGTAAAACCCAAGGAAGTGATAGTTTGGAAAGACAAGGAGTTTGAAAGCAGAATAAATTAATTTAGGATGCCTCAAGTCCTGGGTCTAACACACTTTCAAATAATGACCTTAATTCTGTAAATCTCTGACCTTACTATCAAGACATGCATGGCCTCGAGGATCTGCATGCTTGCAGGAGGATGGGATGGAGTACATGTCCTGAAATGTGTTGTGAGACTCTGAGTGAGTTTTTTGCCTGGGAAAATACCCTTTTTATGTGCTATGTAAATATCCCATTTAGCTCTATAACAGATTTTTTCTAAATAATTGATTGAGATGGCTTGTGTAGATATATATTTCTGCATTAAGTGGTTGAAACTTTTATGTAGTATCTGCAAGATGGTAACATTGAGGGCCAGTAACTGAGGATATGTGTGGCAATGTATTGATGAGTGGTAATGGGAGATGACAGAGAAGGAGTAGCATAGACCTCTTTTGATGGTTTTGTGAAGCCTATTGGATATATCCATGGATTGGAAAAGGCAATCCAAGAAAACACTGTTGTACGTGTACAAAGTTGTGGTGTGGGGCAATGGGCTATTACAGAATCTCACAAAATCACAGTCTGGGTGAGGTTGGAATGGACCTCTGGAGGTCATGATTTCAAAGCTCCCTGCTCAAGCAGGGCTACCTAGAGCCAGCTGCTGAAGGCCATGTCTTCATGGCTTTTGAATATCTCCAAGGACAGAGACTCCACAATTCCCAGGGCAAGCTGTACCAGCATTTGGTCACCCTCTCTGTGAAACCTGCTGATGATCTCCTTGTCCTTAATGTGGCTGGAAATGGTTTCCAGAGTCAGTCCTTGTAGTACTCCACTAGGAGCTGAGGTGAGGTAGACCAGCCTGTAGTTCCCTGGGTCTTTCTTGCCCTTCTAGAAGACTGGAGTAATATTTGCTTTCATACAGTCCTCATGCACTACTCTCTGTCACTGTGATGGATCAAATGCAATCAATATTAAATACATTAACTTACATTGTGTCACAAAGTAACATGCAAACAAACACTGAAGAGCTTTTCCAGCTGTGCTGGGTTTGACTTGTATGTCCTTGCATGTTCAGTATTTGTGCCAAAAATCTGTTAGCTGAAATTGTGCTCAATACTTGTAGTTGAACAAGAGATTTGGATATTTTATCTACAAATTATCAAGCAGACATCCAAACTGTCCATTTTTAACTGAAGAATAGTTGTTTTGCTTCAGTACAGTGAAGGTGGTATAGAATATACATTCATACTTGTGAAAGGAACCATTTGATTGTACAGAACAGTGATTGTGCTCTCCACAGTTGATACCAATCATATGTCTGGCATAAATAACATTTCATTAATGAGGCCTTCAGGGCTTTGATGTGTAGAACAATTCTGAAATGAAGAGGCTAACTCAAGTATTTGGCCTTTGGGAAGGCACTGCTTAACTTGACTGTAGCCGTAGTTTCATTTGTCAAAGTAATACCCTCTTCTCTTCTTCCTCTTGTTACCTGTAGGTCCTGTCAGGTAAGGAAATACACTAATCCTTCACCACACATTATTGGCCTGCCAAGTGTGATTTGGCAAGTTTGAATATGCATGTTGTTAGTTCCTGTGGTGTAGCTGATGAATAGTGGTGTTACTGGTGAGATGTACAACAGTGCCTTGCCCTGAACAGTTGAAATTTTAGTTTTTGCACATGTAACAAGAAGTTGATGCCAGATGAGCTATTTAAAGACAATTATCTGAAGTCCTATGCTGCTTCTGAAATGCCTAATGTATGCTGTGTTCCACAGTAAGCTGTGAAGGAGGCTGTCAGAATGGTGGGGAATGTGTCTCTGTCAATGGAGTTGTGAAGTGCCTCTGTGCTTCTGGCTGGACAGGATCAAGATGCCAGGAAGGTGCGTGTCTACATTCATGCAGATATTTATATTAATTATAAAACTGCAGTAACAAAAACATTTTTAATTTATTAAGGGACTAATAAGTATGGAAATGTTATTGCATTACTACACAAATGAGTGACCTACATTATGGGTACTTACACAGATAAAATAATGTGAAAATATTTTGCATTAAGGTGTACAGCTGTTCACATTTAAACCAAGATTCATTACACAGTACCTATTTTTTTTTTCCATTTTCATGGTCCTGGAAATGCTTTTGGAATTATACCAGTTGAATATCTGGCCTAGAAGAAAATGTGTTTTGCCATTTTGACTTATATCATCCTGAATCTTTCATTCTGTCAGGATTCTTTTACATCAGTTTTATAAATCCTGCTGACTTACCCATTCTTTTTCTTGTAGCAATTTGTCCTCAAGGTTGTCGGAATAATGGAGCTTGTGTGGCTCCTGGGATTTGTAGCTGTCCAGCTGGATGGGTTGGTAGAGCATGTCACTTAGGTAAATGACTTCTGACATTTTTCATTTATCCTTTCCTCTGCTTGTTTGATTTACCAATCAAAGTGTTCAAATCTTCAGGGCCTAACAAAGCTTCCAGGGAAAGTACCTTAGAATAATAACTGAGAGCTGCTTCTACATACTGGGGCTTTTGTAAGTATGTACAGGGAGTAGATGGCTGTTCAATTTGGTCAGAAACACATAACTTTTTCACTTTGAAAGAGATTCAGATTTTGGTTGTCACCAAATTACTTACATGGTATGTTTCGTTGGTATTTCTGAAATACTGTTTGTAAACTGAAACCCCAGTATAAGGAACTGAAAATTACAGAAGTACTATTGCTACTGGTGTGGGTTAGAAGCTTCTTTAAATTTTATAGACATGTAAAATTTAAACTTGCTTCTCACTTTGAGGATAAGTTGATAGAATCAACTCCATGTGTTCTTAGAACTCTGAAAGCTGCCTGTAATCAGGATTAGTACAAGCACTCTTGCTGAACAACCACTTCCATTTTCACAAACTTTGATTCACAAAAGCAGGTGATTATAAAGTCTTTAATCATTGCTTCTTGGGCCTTGTATGCTCGTAACAGCACTGCCCTGATGCTAAAGGCAATAATCCTGACACTACAAAAGGCAATGCTTTCTTTTTTTGGTCTCTGGGAGTCTGAAAACTCATGCATGCAATATCCAGTTCAAAACATTGATTTTGAACTGGATATTGTGGGTTCAGAGTCTCTAGATTAAGTCCTCTGCATCTGATATTTTCTCATGGCTGTGGGTATGGCAGTGGCACTAAATCAGCTAGTGTTAATTCTTCTACAATGTAGATGGTCCAGCAAACATTAACAAGTAATATTTTGATATTCCCATTGACCATTAAAATGGGTTTATATTCATCAATTTATTGAGATAGAGGATGATATTAAAAGCCAAGTGTGGGAGTTGCAGAGAACTTAGAGAATACTTAGTTCTCTGCAGCTGCAGTAATGGTAGGTTCTTAATGTCAAAATTATCAAAACGAACTAGATCTGCATCTTCTTTTGTGTACATTCTCGTACATAAATTGCTGCCCCTGGCTTGTCAGCTGAACTGGTGGGTAGCAGGGGAGAGCTGAAACCGTGCCCACTCAGCTCTCCTCTGCTCTTGTGGGGGAAGAAGACAGCAGTATGTGAGACACTGTTAGGATGAGGTGACTGTTTCCTCATGGGTGTGGATCCAAGCACTGGCTTGAATAAGTTTCAGCAGGGAATTTTATTGGTCTCTCACTTTTATGGGGGCATCCATCTCAAAAAAAGCCTGTGCCTTAAAGAACAGAAATTATAGTATTTTAAAAGGGAAATGGAGCATGAATAAGACTAGACGTACTGTGCCTGTATTCCAGTGAAGGCCACAATGCCATAAATTGAGAGACATTGCTTTTCAGTTCTTCCATTATGCTTTTATTTATTCTGTCCCAGTGCAGTCACCAGGGAACAATTCTGCTACTGCAGTGAGACAAAAAGAAAAATGATCCTGTGTTGTGCTGAAGATATGCTGTGTATCTGGTGTCTCATTTCAGCTGTGTGCAAACTGCCCTGCCAGCACGGAGGAAAATGTATCGCCCCAAATGTGTGTAGATGTCGACTGCCATACTCTGGGCCACAGTGTACAAAGAAAAGGAAGGAATGAAGCAACTTCAGCCAAGATAATCTGCATTTCTGCATTTTTTTAATGTGACTATACAGAGAGGAAGTCTGCAGCAGTGGGGGATCTTAAAATAAACATGGTAACTTGATTTCAGACAGCTTTTTGTCCTCACTATATTAAGTACATGCTTTTCTATATGAGAGAAGGTATTGCTGATTGTAAGAAAGTTGCTACAAATATCCAACTGTGCGCAGTGTACGACACCTTTTCTCCTCATTTTTTCTTTACAAGCAAAAGTATTATTCTTGATTGATACACTTGAAATAAAATTTTCCTCAAGTCAAGTCAGAATAGATCTATGCTCTTCTTTTTGATTTTTCTCCCCTTTGACTAAACTTACTGTGTTATATAATTACATTTTTTAAAAGCACATGAAACCAAAAGCCCTCAATTCACATCATCAGAAGTGAATGCTAGTTCAAATATAATTTGCCTTGAGATTAAACAGTTGCAAGAAGAAACCTGCAGAGTTTGCATCTTCCTGGAACATTACCAAACTGCAAAGCATCTTATTTAAATCATGGTTATCACTTTATGTCTGCTTCCTGTCCCTCCCCCTCCAATCTGATCTGGATCTCAATCAGCTAAACAGTTATTTTAAAAAAACCCAACAACTAGCACTCCCCCACCAATACTTTTTCAGTCAATTCTGCTGTTACTTTCTAAAAGCTTAATCCATGCTGATACTCTAAGGGTTCTTATCTTGACTACTTCTAAGGTCATATTATCTGATCATCTCTCAACATCCAATTATTTCTCTTCCTTACCCCAGTGAGACAGGGAAATGATTTGTTTTCTTCTGGAGACATTGATAATTCTATGCTATTCAAGACTGTGTTGTTCTGGAGCAGTATAATGGAAGGCTGCAGACTAGCAGTGAGGAAAAGCACAGGATTTGTGCCTGTCACAAATCACATATGTGGGGGGAGATGTTGACATTATCTTCTGGAGATGTTCCTGTTTGGTTTCATTTAGGTTTTGCAGCCTTTTGAATGGCCTGCAGAATGGACTGGGTCTCCTGTGTTCATTGTTCCTTGTCTCATTTGTGCTGTTTTTTGTATGGTACTGTTGAGGAAGGTTTTGCCAAAATGCAAAAACTGAATCAGTGAACTTTTCCAATGATGCTCAGATCAGTTTTTATTTTTTTGAGAGATTGATTTTCATTGTCTTCTAGATGTAACTGGAATTTTTTTTTTGTGTGTGTGTGTATGTGTGTGTGAGAGAATCTTAGCTATGCATTACTTTTTGTTGGAACATTTTACCTGTGTTTAACTACCAGAATATGTAGCTCTCATGGGCAGTGACTTAGGTGGACCTGTTTCTCCTGGGATTACAAGCCCCTGAGCAAAGAGGCAAAGGTAATGGGGTGTTCTCAGTCACCAATCTTCTCTACAAGAGGGTGCCCAAGCGTGCAGAGGGCAATTGAAAGGCAATGGCTTAGCTCCTGAGACTCCTGTTTCCTGTTCTGAGCAATTGCATAGCTGAGCTTTCTCCTGGGCTTGCCTTGGAGTCTGCTGCCTTTGGCTCAGAGGAAACCTGCTGCAGAGATGTTGTGAAGGATTTCCTGCAGGGACAGGGCACAACATAAGAGGAATGCACATTTTTTTGTGCTGCTTTTGCTGGGATACACTGGCTATTTCACATCTGTTGGTGAAAATGTGATTCTCATGTGTGGAACAAGATGGTTTCATCAACGGTTCTGTAGTTTTATAATGATGATGATGATGTAATTCTGTGTCAAAATCCACTACATCATACCATAATTTAGAAATTCAGGAGTTAGGCTGATATACATTATGTAATTATATGCATTATGATATTATAATTTATATATATTATACCTTAGGTGACATAACATTTGCTGAGGAATGAATGGGAAAAAAATTACTTACACCAGACCCAAAATTTAGACTAAATAATCGGTACTATGTAAATCCAAAGAAGCATAATATCTCAGTAGTATTCCCAAAAAGACTGACTTCTACTAATAAAGACAAAAGTGACAGTAATAGTAACTAGAAGCTGGAAGAGATATTGGCATTGTCAGGAGCAAGAGACCAGAAGCAGTCGTTTAAAGATCTGTAATTGGTGTTTCTGAACAGGCCAAAACAAATGCTAATTTAGTTTCCTGTTTAGAAATGATTGAAGTAAGCAGTAATTTGATGCCACACAGAATGCAATGGCATATTTCACAAATACTACTTGAACATAGCACCATCTACTGGCTACAATGTTCTTCATGGTTTTGGGTTTGGGGTTTTTTTTGTTTTAAGAAATATTTCTTCTTATCATTCAATTAAACTTTAAGTGAGTTTAGAAGTGATTTTTCTAGTTAGTTAGAGTCGAACAATCTTGGAATGTATTATTAATGACAGTCTGTGTCCCCAGATTATTATTTCCACAGTTAAACATACTAAAAAGACTAAAAGAATTGCCAGTAATTCTTGTCTTTTGTTTGTTTTCTGCTCGCTGGAGGATTGGACATACTAGTTAGAGCATGTAATTTTTGGAGATAGCTATGTCTTCCTGTGGGGAGATACATAATCATGCAGCTCAAAGGTCAAGAAAAGCAACACAGAACATGCTAGCTCCCTTATTCATTAGAGCTAACTGTAACACCTTATACAGATACTCTATTTTTCACTAAAACAACTGTAAAAATTTAGGGGTATTTGCAGTGGTTGCACTTCTGATACTCTGTCTTTCTAGGGTGTGCATGGAAAGGTGAGGTGTTTCTTCTTTTTTGTTTACTTACATGCAAATTTTTATTAATGTTTTCTCTTCTGCTCTAAGTGCTTCTGGCAAGAATGGATTTACTTGGTTTAGCTGTAAAATACCATTTGCTAGCTAAACTGAGCTGTGGGCAGAAGTTGGTAAAATGACCTGATATCAGTACATGACACCTTAAAATGACAGAAATTGCATAAACAACTTTAGTTATTAGCATAACATTCTTACCTCTACATTTGGGTTTGTATATGTACCCCAATGTTATGTTTTGAGAATTTAAACTTTGGATTTTTCCATTTGGACAAATAATGGAGTGGGTGTAGCCCATTTGTCACGTAGTTTCAGTTTTTATACCTATTTACTTTAGGGCTTGTGCTGATATTTCTTCATGAGGTTGCTTTTGGTAAATGGAAATGTTAACTTCTGTCTCTTCTCAGCTATGAAAATATATAATTAACTTTTGTGAAAACAAAGAGCCTTTCCCATAGGGCCCACTTGTTTTATTTTTAAATCACAGCCAACATGACTATCTGTGCTATCTTCTGTGATACAAGCCCTTCCTTCAGAGAACATTCACTGTACTGCATTTTGGAAGATCTTTTCAAGATCGGGGGCAAAAATCAATGTGCACTTGGGAGAATTTTTGCTGGCTTGCAGAGCAACTGTAGTACAACCAGGTAATAAACGGATGATGTACATGGGTACTTTCCAGCACTCTTTAGTGTCTAAAGAAATCATGCAAGAAACTTCAACAGAGGTACTGTTGTTGTGCATAATGTGGTAAGAATCACTGCAAAATCTTCAGTTTGATACAAGGTGCCCTTCAATCCTCCAGAGTGGAATGTGTCAACTCCAACCCTTCTCCCCACTCCCACATCCCCTAACTCTTTTGAAGGTTACAATTTCAGCAGTTCTGTTAACCTCTGCGCACAAGTCCTCTATATAAATCCACATCTTGTTACACTGGGCAATTTTACTGTATTGTTGCCATGCGCTTTCTAATTACAGTGAATTCGGTTTCATGTGTGTGATGGACAATGTAGTAACAAAACAGTTTCAACTAATCACATAATTACTGGGCAGTTTTGAAGTAGCTATCTGGCATTCTGCATGTACTAGTAATTTTTCTGCATCATATGCTTGCTGGAAAATAGCAAAAATAGCACAGCTTACCACTGAGCATTTTTAGCTACTGTAGCAAAACTCTCAATGTGCTTTTGTTCGCACAGCTTGCATTTGGAAAATGTAAAAGAAATAATTTCTGCCTTTAAAACCATTGAAAATAAACAGCAAACACTAACAATTATAACAAAAACCCCCTTTATTGAGCCTGAAATCCTAGAAATGCACATATATGTATTGATTAAGTTTTGTGAGTGAAGGATTGCACAAACTCATTAACCAAAGTACTATTAGCAGTGCTCCAGACAGATGTTATCTTTCTTTTTTGCATGGGACCTCTGTAACTGACACACGGAACAACAGTGATTACAGTAAGACATTATGTGATATTGGTGTGTTTGTACTCTAAAAACTTCTTCAGTACCTTGTGTATCCAAAACAGTTCCAAGAGCTAGTCAGATTTTGTTCATCAACATCTTTGCGAGATGTGGGAAAGGAAATGTCCAAGAGGAGTAGGTTTTAAACAATGTATTGGTTCCCAGATCATCAGGCTATCAGCCACATCAATGCTTGATTGAAAGAAACTAAGGAAACACTGAAATTTAAAACGCAAGTGGGAAATTGGACCTTTTTTAAATACACCAGTCAGGCACTTGGAAATCCATGAGGTATCATTGTGGAATGATGCTAAGCTCTCAAAATGCCAGCTTACTTTGCAAGATGACTTAAGAAACTATCAAAAGGTAAGGAGAAACCTAGGCACAGAGCTGCTAACAGCTATGATTCGGTAATCAGCATCCCAGAATGGCAGTAAATGGCAAAATTACCTCTATTTTCTTCCTGTTCAAAATTAGTGCATATAAACTGAATATTGCTCAGGAGAACTGGAAGTCATGATGTTTATTTTTGGCTTAAAAAGTCAAAGCAGTAAACTTCAATGTCTCAGCTAAAGGGATGTTTGTGTCTATAATGTTTGTTATGGCAGGAGCTGAAATGTTTTTCTCAGCTCTAGGAGAAGATAACAGTCCTCTGTAGGAATTTTATTTTTTAAAAAACTATCTGGCAGCTGGTAGGTGCTAACAGCTCATTGGAGCAATTGGTAATGGAAAAAAATCCTCTGTGAAGTGTTTACAAATACTTTCTGACATGGTGAGTATGGATGGCATGATGTACAACAAATTTCTCCTCTTATTGGTTCCTATTTTAAGAATCAGCATTGCTGAAAGCATTGTTAAATTCTCTAAGAGTCTTGGGAACAAAATTTCCTCATATTACAGACTGCCATCTCAGACAGGGGCATAAAAATCTTACAGACACAGGAATAATTCAGTAGCTGGCTCTTCAAATTCATGACTGTAAGTAATGAAGTCAAAACAGAAAAGTTGGGATCTGGCTTCTGTCTGCAAAGGCTTGTCATAGATAAATCAGAGTCATTCTGCATCTGGCTGGCTGTTAACAGGGCAGGAGGCCTTGCCTTCATTGTTAGTGGCGCAGCCTCAGTTCTGGTTTCCCCTCCTTCCTTGCTACTGGCTTGCTGTTACAACAAGGCCGATGGAAATACAAAACAAGGAAAACCAGTTCTGCTTTTTCTTCTGTCCGTAGCCAAATAATATCTATGTAAACAGTGTTTGTAAACAGGAGGTACCATCCACAAGTGCAGAAGCGCTGCCTTCCTTGCTAGAGTCACCCAACAGCTGCTACAGTCTTGTTCCCTCAACAGAAATTCCATAGTCCAGTTGAATAAACTACAGGATTTTGGGCTCAGTCATCTGATCTGGGAATTCAGTGAAGACATCAGAGGCTGTGGGGTTTGTACATGAGGTAGCAAAAAATTACAGGAATATACATATGTTTTACTGACTATAAGATTGTTGTTTTGAAGCTCACCAACATTTGTGATTATATGACTCATTTAAAATAAGGCTTCTGAATATTCCTTTCATTTAAATGACTCTGAAATTGCCTTCAACCCTTTTGGTATTTTCAAGTCTCATACATCCATGCAGTATTGCAATTGAATTGCCACACTTCTTCAACCAGGATGTCTTTGTACCTTGGAGAGAGAAAACAAATATTAAAACCAGACTTTAATGAGGCAACACATTATTATGATTAAGTTTATTAAACAATTATAATGAATCTCTGCTTGCCTGGTATGCAGAATGAAAACATTAAGTGAAACCTGGGCTTATAGTGTTTTATTTAATGAAGAAAATGTGCCATTTTGACCAATGTAAGATACAGCACTGTCTGACTGACAGTATATGTATTTTTGAGACTAAAAATATACTAACTCAGTGCAGGACATATTTAAGAAAACCTTTAAATCAAAATTATTTCTCTCTTTGGGTCACACTATGGAAATCCATATTACAAACATTATAGTCTTATTGATATAGGACGAGTAGTTTCATGTTTTCAAAACATGTATGAGCAATTCTTTGTTTCAATTTCTGCAACAAATCTACTCCATCTCTCAATTCTGCTGGCAGCACAAATGTGTCTAAATACACTGAAATTAAAAGATGAGAAACACCATAGATTATGCAAGAGGAGCAGAATGCTTTTACTTCAGACATCACGAAACAGTTAGTTGCAGCAAAATATTTAATCAAATTACTTCAGTGAGTGAGCACCGGCACTCAAGAAAGGGAATCCAACAGAAAATTGCATGACAAAGCAGAGAAATGGTCATCATTCCCTCTGATACAAAAAAGTAAAGTTATTCCCAAGTAACACTTGAACTGACTGGCAGCGTAGTTAGATGGGAAAAGATCAGGGCTTGACTTGATGCAAGCTAAGAAAGTCATCAGTAGGACACTCTTCCCTAAAATGGGCCAGATGCTGGAAAAGAAAATAGTGGTTGTTGTGAAGAGGATAGTTAACAATTCCTACTGCATGACAAGAGACAATCAGCTTAATTTGAAACAAAAGAAGTTTACATTTGGTGCTGAGAACAATTCTGTAAGTATTAGAACCTAAAAATTACTGGAAAAGCTCTTAGAAATTCCATTAATTTTCCCTCGCTGCAGAGTGAAAGGAAGAAATCAGACAAAATACACATTTGGTGTACATCATGCTGCTTCACTGGATATGGGTGCACTAGTTAATTAACTCCCAAATCACTGTATTGTGATGGTGTCTTGGCTCTACACGTACCTGAATTTTCTTCCCACAGAGGACTCCAGTATAACCTGGACGACAAGAGCACACGTTGGGCAATACACATTTGCCTCCAAACAGACACTTCTGGTTGCACACAGCTAAAACAAGAGAGGTACATATCAGGCTTTATTCATGGACACATCTTGGTGAAGAAAAAGTGGATGCTATCTCCAGATACTTATTCTGTTTGTTATAGGAACAAAGACCTTGCAAGGTATTTTCACAGCGTAACACCCCTCAGTACAAGGACACTTAAAGGTCATGTGGAGCCAACAGTGTTCTTGTGTCTATCCCATCCCCCTTTTGCTTTGATGCAGATTTAATGTGAGAACATGCTGAGGGCATGAAAGAGACTGAGAAAAGAACATGAGTAAGGTGTTTTTTGGCACATCTTGCTATTTCAAGCTATCACAATGGCCTCTCAAGGCTTGTGCAGCAGCATACAGCATTGGAGCAAACCAACACATACTGCCATGCTCCCAGAGTGCCATCAGATCCTGGAGGGCTTCAGAACAGAGCCATCTCTACTCTATCCTGCCTCTGACACAGATGTGGATAAACTACATCCAAGGTATAGGAGGACTTGTCTGCACTGTGCATGGCTGAAGCATTCTGAGCTGTGCAGAAGCAAGAGATTTCAGGTTGCATCATTCTTACGTGTTTGACACTGCAATCCTTCCCACTGTGGAGGACAATGACAGGTACTCGGTCCAATACACTCCCCACCATTCTTACATTCCTGAAGACAGACTGCTGCACAAACATCACCAAAAAGTATGGTTACATCCCAAGTGATTACATTGAGTTTTTATTCAGATTTCAGGATGCTCTCACAAGAGGTGGAGTGCTTTTCACATACATGAGTCACATCATCTTCACTCAGATATACGTCTAAGGCCAACAAGATATTAAAGAAGAGAGACAACTAGAAACAAAAAGCCCTACAACCAAAACCCACATTCAGAGGTTCTGCTGTGTCATAGATTTTTACAAAAGCCTGAAATACTGAATTAGGAGAAGATCATTGAAGAGCTTTATTTTTTCCAAATTTACCTTTCTAAAGCACACATCTTGGTGAGAGATCTTTTGTCTATCATTCAACTGAACATCCAATGAATCAACTCAAGAATATTTGATCCAAAGCTATTTTCTATGCCCCATTTGTCTGCACATTTATCCCCGCTTATTAAGCCATGATCTACCCCACAAATATATTCATTCATAGCTGACTATTTGATAATCAAATCTCTCCTCCACAGTGTCCAAGAATATCTCTTACCCCTGTAAATACTGGTAATGTTTTTTTTTCAAAAAACAACCCCTTTCCAATAATTACAGAAAGTAATATAGGGAAATTTATTTTTTCCCCATGCCATTAGAGAGCTTATTGTCCATATCAGTTCTTAAGCCTTGGGTGGGTACTCTGACAGACACTAACACTTTAGCCATCCTCACGCTGATTTTCATGCAGACTGTGCTTTTATCCATGCTGACACAATTTATTTATGCACCATCAATAACATTCTTAAGCTAAAATGTGACCCAGAGATGTGCAACCATCACAGTCCAATTTCTACCTGTCCTAAAGAGCTTATGCCCACTGCATCATTTATTCACATCACATCCAACTGTTTCCAGTTTTCCAATATTTCACTGAACTTCTTTTTCTATTCTATCTGGCTTTATGTCCTACAGCACAAATTGGATGTCTTTCACTTTTTTGACTATTCTCTTTGTAGAAATGCAGATGTTTTTATTTAGACAAGAATCCAGAAAGAAACAAATAATATTTGCTATACAAGAATTTCATAGATATTTTGGTCCCATTATTTAGCCTAAGAACTGCATGGTATTAGTTCTCCATCCTAGATTTTGCTGCCAAGATATAGACTATTGTTTTTTCAATGTGTAAATATTCTTTTTTTGGCACTAACTTTGTATTACTTGCATGGGCAGAGTTGCCCTGAGTCTCATATTATTTTTAAGGTATGGTTCTCCTGGTAACTACAAGGTACTTACGAGTGTTACATCTTTGTCCTCTCCACCCTGAAGGACAAGAGCAAATGTTTGGACCTACACATCTTCCTCCATTCATACACCTTGGCTCACAGACACCTTAAAATCAAAAACATCTGCTGTTTAACACATTTAACTGACTACACAGTAATTTATTGTTTATTTTTGGATCACAGGAAGATTTTAAGACTGACTTACTTTTTTCACATCTTCTGCCTGTGTACCCATCAGGACAGGTACAGACATTATTTCTCATGCAATGACCACCGTTCTTACAAGGAGGGCTGCAGACAGCTAAAAGGTACAGGAGGAAAAGGCCGTAGTTTGCATTTTGACTTAGTGATATACTTTTGGAAAACAAGAGTGCAACACTAAGATTCTGACAGTTTGTATGGACATTCAGTACTATCAGGCCTGCCTTCTAAAAATCATATTAATGTGGTTTGGTGTAAAAATTAATAGTAAAGACAAAAGCAAATAAAAAAAGAGTGAAGGTTGGCAACTGTAACTGTACAAAAGTGATAAGTCTACACATAACATACAACAGAACAGGATGAAAGCTGCTTAAATGTTGAGTGGAATACAAGAATAATTTTGAGTCTCCACTCTCCTTGGACAGTTGTTGAATCAGCCATACAATATAAAAAATAGTGTAATCTCTGTTTTACACCACTTCTCAGGTACATGACTTGATCGTTGATTTTATATCTTAATGTTTTCTCACAGATTCCTCATAATGTCAACTAAGGAGTAGGGAGAAGAAGAAAAGAAAATATTACCATTCTGACAGTGGGCACCAAAGAATCCATGTGGACACAGGCAAACATCTGGCTTAGTACAGGAACCACCATTGAGACACACAGGATTACACATTGCTGCAGAAATAGGGTCAGGAAGAGTGGGAAGCATAACAACAAAATAAAGTCTATAAAATATGTGTTTCTGTTTCAAGAACAGGAATTAAACAGCTAAGATAGCTGCAGGTAACATCATTCCTATAGAATCTTTACCCCAAATTAAACGATCAGCATAAGACTTCTCAGAGATGCTGCTGGCAGCGGAACTAACCTGCAGAGACTCAGGGGAGTGTGGGGGCTCTGCATAGAGAGCAACTGCCCACTGCTGCCACCCAAGCCATGCAGTTCTGAATTTCAAACAATGGGAGGTCCTATGGATGCTCTCCCAGGAGCACGGAAGCTGCAGGGTGTTACCTGTGCTGCAGGTAGGTCCATACCAGCCAGGTTTACACTGGCAGGTGTCCGGAGTGAGACATTCGCCACCATTTTCACAGTGCCTGTTGCAAACCACTGCCATCCAAGAAGGTGGAAAAAACATAAGGCAGGGGAGGAGACAGGGAGTGGGAGAACAAGAAAGAGATACATCACAAACTATTCTTGATTTGTTTTTCAGTTCTTTCCCAAAAATTACCACTGAAAGTAACATACAATTCCTATCTGAAGAGGAATTGCTGAACAGAGTAATCTAGTCTCAAACCCATAATAGCAAACATAGATGACAAAGGTAAATAAAATGTCTTTCCATGCAAATATCCATGATCTGGTTATATTTAGTGTTAAAAACATAGACGCTTAAATAAAAATTCTAAACCAAATGAGAAATGCAATACTGAGACAAATGGACTGTGTTGCGTGATGCAAGAGCAGCTGCGTGCACACAGGAACATGAGACTGACAAGCAAAGACATTAAAATATTATGTCTGGGGAAAACCATAAATCACTTCTTCAGGAAAACATCTCATTCTCTTTAGTACTCCTTCACAAAGAGTAGCATTTTTTTGTCAGAATTGAAATTAGAACGGGAAAACCTGAAAACCAGAAGTCCTGCGATTTGAGGAGGAGACAAAGGATTTTCTGAATTCAGGGTCAATAAAGCAATGGTACATTGAGGTGAACAATATATAAACAGCATGTCTAAATTTGGATTCTCTGAAGGATACAAATTACCCATATAAAATCTATCCAAAATTTGGAGTTGCCAAATTGCAGCATGCATGATTTGATATGTCAAAGACAATTTACGTGAGACAAAATAATTCCAATCTTTCAGCTATGATCACAGCAAATTTTTCAATTTTCAGGCCAGGTAAAAGGAAAAAAGACATCATAATGTGGTTCTGAATTCAATTTTCCTGTATCCTAGTCTTTCTGACACACCAGCTTCTGAATATACCCCAGTATCTAATCAATCTGAACTAATGGAAGTTAAAAAGCTGTCAGGACATATGAAACATCTGCATGTTTTTCTAAAGGTAATATCACGTACACAATGTACTAATTTTCTCCACGTTTGTGAATAATAAAATATAAACTATCTGCAGCTTTTATAGTGCATTATGTTTTCACAGTTATGTGCAAATATTGCCTGATGTTTATAAAGCCCAGGTATAGGCACCTTCGGAGGCACAGGTATTATGTCATTTGCTAGCATTAGACAGAAGGCATAAAATATTTAAACCATAATTTGCTTTCTTGCTCCTGAAGAACAGGAAAAATACTGTATATTTTTCTCTTATTCTCTTTTGCTTACTTGTATCACATCTTGGTCCCACAAAACCATATGGGCAGGTGCAGAGATTTCTGGCCAAGCAGGTGCCTCCATTTTGACACGGTGGTTTACAACGTGCTGCAGATACAAAATTAAGTTCAAGGAATTGCCTCTAGAAAGATGCATGGACTGGTTATGCTTTTTAAAAAATGAAATGTTAGTAACTGCCAGTGAGCAAAAAACTGGAAATAAAATAAGCAGATACATGCAATGCCTTTTGACAGAAGTAAGTAACATGAACAACTTCACTTCAGCAGTACAGAGTCCCAATATTGGTGGTTACCTTGAATAAAAGAAAGCTGACACAATTTCCAGACAGTGCTTCCCACTCTTCAGGAGTGTTTAGCTTAGAGGCAACTACATTCACTGGTGAACTGCTCTACTTAATCTGAAAGCTAAATTTAGGAATATCCAACCATAAGCAACATTTACAGTGTGTATCAAGAAAATCAGGACATACACCAAAATGTAACTCAAGAGCTCTGTTACAGTGACAGTAAAATGAACACACCTTCATGCTGTCAGCATGAACAGTCATGGGAGCTGTTCACAGCATACTTTGGGTAGCTATGGATTTAAAAACAAAGACTGCTACATTTACCTTCTTCACAGGTGGAGCCACTGTATCCAGGTAAACACTCACAGATGTTTGGCTTAATGCACTTCCCATGGTTTTTGCAATCAGGTCTGCATAGAGCTGTACAAAAAAAAAAATCAACAACAGTCTGTAAATCATTAATTTGTGCCTATGAGTTACCACAGGCAAAATTAACATGGCATACTCACCAGCCTGACAGTTATGACCAGCATAACCAGGCTTGCATTTACAAATATTGGGTGCCACACACTCCATATTTTTGCCACAGGGTTGTCTACATCTTGCTGAAAGGCAAAGAAGAAAACAAAGAAAGGAATAAGGAAAATGAAAGTGGCATTTCAGCACATTGTGTCTTGCCTAATGTAGTGAACAGATTGCAGAGAATCCATGATGTCGCTGCCCATAAATGCAGAGTCTAAGACACATCAGGAATTTTTAAGTGCATCCATACAACTAAAAGCCTTTAGGCTATGCCAATATCAATAATGAAAATGAGGAAATTCAATACACCACACTTTCCACTGATAATACAGTAACAATATACTTGCATATTATAAAGACATCTCAAGATTCTTTTCTTCAAAGCATTTAAGTGCAATAATTTGTACTACCTCTGCAAGTGAAGCCATCTCCATAATAACCATAAGGACAGCGACCACACTTGACACTTCCATCCTGCCTTGGCTCACAGGGAACGCCAGGAAAACAGGGTAAATCAGAACAGGTCACTGCTTTAGGAATCACTGTTTCGCTCAATTCTTCAGGAAGCATTTTTGGTGGGACAGTGACTTCCACAAGGGTAAAAGGTAAATGACTTGCTTGATGCTTAGTTAATAGGTGCAGAACTCTTTGAGGATTTCCACCTTTGAATGCTTTGTTTGGCAAAGAATGTCCTTTGCTTGTACTTGCTGTGCTGCTAAGGGAAGTCTTCCTGCTGTTCTCAAAATAGCTGAAGGCCTCAACTTGTGTCCTAGTTTTATTCTCAGGTGATGCAGCATGGCTCTTTGAAGATGCGGCCTTTACAGCATGTACTGAAGAACTGTTTTCCATGTCAGCAAGGTGACCACTGATGGTGCCTAGAGCATGAGCAATGTTCCCAGTAACCACAGGTTGTACAGAAGCACTTCTCTGAGAATCAGGTGTCTTCCAGGCAGTGATTGTTTTTACTGTGGAGGCTGGTAGTGTGCTGCTACCGACCATTTCTGTAGAAATAAATCTCTTTGGGACATCTGTTGAACTGGGAATATAACCTGACATGCTTAAAACCTTCTCAAAGGATGATGGCTGAAAACCTGCAGTATGTTAGAAAGGGCAGATAAGTATGTGAATACCATCAGACTTCTTTTCCCTTTGAGGGTGGGGAATGTTTTCTGAACAGATAAACATACAGCCCATTCATTCTGTGCTTCAGGAAATCTCTCCCTGTGCTATGTCACAATGTAAGTATGCAGTAGAACCTAACTGGGAGAATTAGAGAAGATCGAGGTATTCTGATTACAACCTCTCCTGCCCTTACCCATGGCCTTTCCTTAGCAGGAAGATTAGGATAAAGCACGATTTGTAGGAGCAGACATTTCCCATATTAGGTCAGTAAACAGATTTACTGTCAGCAGATTATCAGCTCCATATATTCCTTTCAACTAGGTAACTGAAAGAATTCAAAGAAAAGTTATTGCATATGGTTCATCAGTCTGCCTAAGCAGTAGAAGCAAAGATAAAACCACATGTATGT
Source organism: Geospiza fortis (assembly GCF_000277835.1). Classification (NCBI taxonomy): domain Eukaryota; kingdom Metazoa; phylum Chordata; class Aves; order Passeriformes; family Thraupidae; genus Geospiza; species Geospiza fortis. The sequence goes on along the minus strand of NW_005054307.1, from coordinate 2,962,465 downwards.
AGATGCTTATACATACTGATGCACCATGGACAATATTATAGGGGAATAAGCCACTAACTCATAGCACAAGTATTACCATGTTTTATTCTTCAAACTTTTAAATCAACTTTGTTGGAACCCTGGATGCTGAGAATTTATGTGCTTTCAGTACAGAAAGTTTAAAATTCTCAGCATCCAGGGTTCCAACAAAGTTGATTAAACTTTCTGCATGGTTTTAGTAGTAGGATGTTTCAACTGTTTAATAAACATCAGAGACTGACTCAGTCTCCTCATTCAAGACAGCACAAAATGAATGATAAATTCTTCATATTCTGCCCAGGGAAAGTGTGTGGTTTGGGCAAAGAAGTACAGTACTGTAATCCCAGACTGGTAGAATACTGCATATGGGGTTTTAGCATTATGGGGCAGTGGACGAATAAAACGCTAACCTATTTATAACTAGAAAATGGTTTACAAAATGTTAAACTTTACTGAATCATCCCAAAGTATGGTCTCACTGCTGAAAAGCAAACCATTTTGCAGCTGATGAAGAATTATCCAGCCCTAGCAATGTAGTGAGAGTCTACCTTCCCCCCAAAAACAATTCAGAGACATAGGGAAAAGACACATGAGACTTTCCAACAGTGAAACCCCCCGCAGGCACAGACCTGGAAATGCCAGCAACAGCACTTACAGAATTTCAGAATAAAGACATTCACTTGCCATATCCTTCACCTCTCTTCTGAGTTGAAGCAGGAAAATGGCATTCAACATAATGCCATAAACTTTTGTTTATCTCATATAACAGATGTCCCTATCCCCATGTTACCTATTTTATGTCAGTGGTTGGTCACTAAAACAAAAGGCAACTGTAAGAGTGTCATACATCACACTGTTAATAAAATCGCTTGAGTGACCCAAGGGATTTTTTGATATTGACATTTCAGTCTCATTTTTCAGATCAGAATACAACCCCAGTAATTAATAAATTGTGTCAAACTGAAAAATAAAGTGAATAGCATAAAACTGACTAGAACCTTTATCTGCCACCTATATTCTTATCAGCATGTGAATCAGAAATTCTATTTTCTTCAGGAAAAAAATCACCTTTATTTTCTCCAACTTCTCCTCTGGAATCCTTCCTTTCAACATCAGTGTCATCAAAGCTTTCTGAAAAAATGTGAAGGCACATTAGCAGTGCACAGAAGTAGCTATATTTTTTTAAATTTACATAAATTACAAACAGAGTTACAATTTTATTACATAAAAACAACTCAAAATTCAGAAAGTAGATAAAATTTAAAAAACATTTCTTAAAAGTTTTTTGCAGAGTATTTTAAAAACACAAGTTCTTCAGAAATTGCATGTAAATGAATGTTTGGCAGCTCTCTTGGCCTGGGTAAACAGTTCTATGCTAATCAAACTAATAAAAATATATTTTTCAATAACTATTTTATTAATAATTTCTCATATTATGAAAATAATGACAAAAATGCCAAAAATATTCCACTCTATTAATGTAAAAGAATGAGGATGTGTTTTGTATCTGTTTTTTTCTATGTTAGAGTGTGTTTTACAGCTGTGTTGACCCAGTAGAGTCTAACATTGATATCAGCAGAGACAGAGCCCTGCTTAACTGACTGAAAAGAGTTCTAAGTTATTGCTAGAAACATGAAGCACAATCAAAGATATTTTATCTGAATGACAGTAAGACAATACCACTCTTCTGAAAATCAAATAGTTTTACCATGGCATGACTTCCCATCTCCTTGAAGATTATTTGGGCATGGACCACAATAGTAAGAACCAAAAGTATTGAAACAAAACACTCCAGGGAAGCAGGGACTGGATGCACATTCATCTACATCCTCTTGACAATTTTTACCTGTATTGAAATACAGATTTAAATTTTTTTATAATATTGTGTCACTAGACTTTGATGGTGCATTTATAAAAATACAATGTATGCAAGTGCCGAGAAAAAAAAAAGTGCAACCATTCATTTCAGTACATCTAATAGGAACAGCTGATAAGGTTTGCTATTCACATTTTTCCTCTCATACCAAGCATTTTGCTTATCGTACAATATGGAGAAGATGGGCTGTGGGGACCACATGCTTATCTGCAGGAGAAATCTCCTGTGTTTCCCTGTGTTGATGAATTTACCTTTGCAGAGGGAAACAATGCAAATTAGCTTTCATAATGAACTAAAATAAACAACTATTATATTCATGCAAGAAAAATCTTGAAGTATGTCATATATCTGTACCACAAGACTATAAAGTTTCTTCATAATACTACATAACTTACAACAGTAAGTTATTTACAGTGAAAAATTTAAAAAAGAAAATTTTACACATAAAATTAAAAACTCCTATTTATCACTAAACATGATAAATGCATGGAAATAAAGCAGCAATTTACCTTGAAGTTCATGTGGACATTCACAGTAATAGCTGTTTATTCCATCCACACATCTGCCAATACCACACTGGTTAAGTTTACAGTCATCAGTATTCACTTGACAGAGATCACCTTCAAATCCAGCCACACACACACAAAGATATCTTCCACTTCCAGGTGGGAAATTAATGTTTGTCACACATGAGCCATTATTTAGGCAATCACATGATTTTACACTGACCTACAAGACATGCCCAATAAGACAGTTTTCTTTTTTTTAATGAACTAGCAATGAGTTCTGAAAATAGATAAGTTAGGTGTCTTTTTAGTAAGTGTCATTTTACTGTAATATCCATTACCTCTATTTCTACCTTGGTCGTGGCATTGCAGTCATCTGTCAAAGAAAATGTTAATTTGTGGACATTCATTGACACAGCTTTCCATGAAAGGAGACCTGATGGGGAAAGACTGGCACCTCCTGGACCAGAATCCAATGTGAAATGAATAGCAGAGCCCTCTGGATCTGAAGCCAAAAACTGATATAAAAAATTTTCTCCATAAAATGTCTGCAGCACACGCTGAAAATTTTCAAGCACTGGAGGCTGGTTACCTGTAACAAAGGAGATATTTTCCTCCTCTAAGGAAAAGTTGCAAAATACTTACAAAAATTAAAAGGAACGTATCTTTCTACTAAAGAAATCCCACATACTTATTTCTCTAAAAATTCTAATGTCATTTGAATGGCACAGGAAAAACACTTGATACTTTCAATGCTAGCCAGTGACTGCTGCAAGCAGGAATCCACCCACTGTGGCAAAAGCCATGAAGGAAGAAGAAGGTGTAACCAGTCTCAGCTGCTAAACTCCCTCATTTCTAACATCATCCTCCCTTGCAGAAAGAGGTCGTGCTCCTTAGGTTTGGAGTATTGCCTCCAGTTTTCGTTCTTCTCTCATTTCTGACTTTGGCCGTATTGAACTCCAGTCCATAACATGGCTATAACATGGAAATCCACTGACTCCCTCTCTGCTGGATGAGTTTCATTTCATTCCTTCTATTCACATCTCATCCTTTTAGAACAGTTATATCTACCTTTGCTTTCACTACAAGTTTGAACTGGGACAAGATTCATCAAGACAGGCACCAGAAGTCCCATTCAGACAGGACTTTTCCTAATCAAGGCAGAGGCTTGATTTCATAAGTCTTTCACTCATAAAGACACTTATAGGATGGTTGTATTTGTGAGGTTATAGGCTGGGGTTGGCAGGACAGGCTGGATGGCTAATATGAAAGCTCCAAGAAACATACAATTTGGTGAAGGGACCAAGGTGATGTGTATATCCAAAGACTGGTATCTGCACCAAAAGAGCTACAACTTCTATGTTGGAACTTTGTACTACAGAGAAGGAAAATGAAAAATTTAAACTTAAGTTTTTCCTTCATAGTGTGGTTTCTAACTGGACTGGAGCACACCAGACTTAGATGTACTTAGATTTAGGCAATGTATCTATGCCATCAATGTAAATGATGCCCAGATATTAAGTGTCTAATAAATATGACATGTCATTTAATTTAATTTGGGATCTCCACTTGTTTGCCATCAGAATAATTTGTTGAAAAATACCTGTTACACCTGTACGTTGAAGACAAACATATATGAGTGTAGCTGTCCTAAATATCAAGACTCCAAAGTACTAATTAGACTGAAAGTTGTTAATCTTCATTAGTTATTTGTAATTGCTACAGCAGAAGAGTCAGGGAAAGTAAATTAAAATATTACATAAATGGTCTGGAAACAACAATATAATTTTCAGAAACTAACAGAGATGTCAAAACACTTGCCTAGTTAAAATTAAAACATCATTATTATAATAAATTTTAAAACTTCACAGACTTTTGACTACTTGGTATTAAAAAATACCTATTTAGAACTTACTTTCAACAACTGACCAAGTTAACTTTGATAAGTCAGGTCTGCACAGTAAGCAAGGGCTGGTTGGATTTGTGTCTCCTTCACCATAACAGAGTCCATCTATGTTGCATGTTTTCTCCTTTCAGAGAAATGAAAATGTGATTCATTAATGGTTTTGGTTATCGAACTGGCTATGAATTTGTAAGTATCAAATAAAATCTAATCATTCTGCACTTCTATTAAACAACTAAGCTTGCTTTTAAATCTAAACAACTGATAGCAAGTTTGGTTTTACTTGGTAATTATATGAGGAACTTTTGGTTTGATTTTTTACATTTAAAATTGCCTCATCCCAGCTTCTCTTTCTGCGCATTGAAAATCCCTGCTGGAAACAAGAACAGTATGTTCTGCTAATTTTTCTAGATTTTTTTCAGCCTAAAAAATTGCATATTTTCATAATAGAGAGTAGTGAAACACATACCTTTAACATACATAACACAGATTCTTGTGGTTCACAGGTGTGACAGGCTCCATCATATAATATCATTGTTTTAGAGTTGCTATAAACAAATCCATCATTAGAAACCTGCAAGGTGAGCAGTAAAAATGGATTAACTGATACAGGTATTGATAGACCCACCTGGTCTGCTAGCATGAGCTTCCATTCATTAATAGACACCCACGTGCAGGTGTCTAAACCCTCACAAACATCATCAGAAATCTAATCAAATCTGCCAAGGAGTCTAGGCAGATGTCAGTATGTAAGGTAAATTGAATTGTGTGTAAGCTCTATTGACCTTATTGACTCCATCTGTTTGAGAGCTCAGATATCTGCTCACAGGGATTTGTACATGTGGCTGAGCTCAACTCAGTTCTACCAAAGATAGATCCAAGGTCATTTGAAATACTCTAGGATAACTACTTGGCCTTTAACTTCTACTCTTGAAGAATGTGTGTCTCTGCAGGCCCTAGGTTGTATCCACCAGTCCCCTTGCAGGACAAGACTGTCAAACAATACTTGACACTTAAGCTTAGGTGACAAGACTGAGACCCCAAGTTAAGCAAGTTGACTTCTCCCTTTAGTACCATTAAATAAAGGATAATATCTATGTGATGTATTTTCATCTTAATAGGAATATTTGTAAGTAAATATTTGAAATTTCAGAGAGTACCTTTATTTGCCATCTGGCAATGGGTTTGTCATCAACCACATCCATGACATCAGACTGCTGGCCATCACTTGGTAACTGGCATTCAACAGTCCTGGCATTTTGGAAGGCAGCTGGCACAGTTAGAGGTTCTCTAGGAATCCATTGTCTATCACTATACTGAATGTTAAGACAAAAAATTTGTTTTTCACTGAAATACATCACGAAAACTGAAATACATCACAAAAATTTTTACCAGAGAAAAACTCCCCATGTATTACACAGTGTTTGAACCAGTCTAATGTGTCTGGATTAGAATGCAGTGGCAAAATTAGATGACAGTATTTGCACACACAGATTTTTACCTAATCCTGCTATTGTAGAGGAGCAGGCAGAGAAGTCTTTCCTGATGCACGGCCCTCTGGCACTGCATTGCCAAGGACAAACAGCCCTTCCAGCTGGAAGGGAACAGGAGTGAAGCACTGGGTGATTCTCAAACACACTGATCTGACATGCAAGTGCCTCTGCTCCACTCCATCTCTGCTCCCATGCCAGGACAGGCCTTAGTCGAAGGAGCAGATGAGGGTTTTGGCAGGGCTCAGGAACCATTCTGGGTGCCAGGGCAATACTGGCAGATGGCCATTTATCCCTTGCACAAGCCAAGGGGTTGTTCAATGGAACAAGACACCATTGACTTTTCTTGACACCCACAGCCTTTTCTTCTAAACTGCTGTGAGGACAGACCATCTAAAGATCCATTTTGAAAGCTCAAGATAACAGAATAAGGATGATAATACTGTTTGACTGAAGCATTGATGTGGAAGTAGGGTTAAGCATATGGAAAATAAATAAAATGAGATGGAACTAAGAATCCAGGCTGACTAAGAATCAAGAGAATAGCTAGTAAAAAGGATTTTGAGCTTGAGTAGTTTTTACTGAGCTTGCATTTTTTTAGTTACTGGAACCAATCAAAACATTTATTCAATCCCAATCTTCACATGAAGAGTGTGAAGGCCTTGCCTTTTTTTTAAGAAACAGAAAAAGGAACACTTTTGCTAAAACGACACATGTGCTGCTTCTGTACCAGCCACTCTTTTTTTTTTCTTTCACCCTACACTCATTTAAGAAATTCACAGCAAAAGTAAGTATAAAAGCTAAATATTTCTAAACATGTAATTTTGAGTTTAGTACATTTAGTACTGTAACCTTTGAAATGTGTATCGTCTACTTCTTCAGAAACGTTTTGTTACTAGCTGGAGGCAAGTTCAGATGATTTTTTCAGAAACAGCTTAACCTTTCAAAAACCAATTAAAAAGCCTTCAGATCTGTAAGCATTCCAGCTCATAAGGTTCATGGAAATTGGAGTTCAATGTAAAACAGAAGGAAATAAAACTGTATTTTTGTTTTGGAGAGATTAAACATACTCTCATCCTCTACCTTTAAATTCTCTACCTTTGTAATCGTAGGTTCCTGGCCATTTCCTACCCAAACCTGTATCAAGTATCTACCCTAAACTGGGTAAGACAGCCCATGAACAATAGGTTTGATTTAACATTTCAAAAGTCAAAATATTGAAAAGAAAAAGAAATTCTAAATTCTGCCAACATGCCTCTTCTACAAAATTTTGATCATTTAAGTTCAATCTCAAAATAAGTGCAGTTCTGTACTGTTGCAAGTCCATTGACATTTCCTTAAATTAACTAATTCAGAACCAAATAAAAAACAGTACCCCAAACTTCCTTTCTTTTGTATTCTCAAGGAAAAAAATCACAGCTTTCTCCTCAAATGCAACTAACAGCAATAAAATGGCTCTTGTCAGTGAGAAGATCATCATTAAAAGCGATTAATTAGGAAGTTTTTGTGTTGGGAGCCAAATACAGCATCACCAAGACAGATTTCAGAATATCTTGCCATGAGTTAAAACTGACACATTTCAAACTGTGATAAGTGAACTCCCAAAAATTGTCTTACTGCAAGCTTGGTCTAAAAGTCTTTTAATATAAGGGGAGTGTAAACCTACTCTTGACAATCATTTCAAGCCAACTTGAGTGGATATATGTTGAGTTTAAGAAAAATCTATAGCTAGCATTGCCTAATCTGTCAAAATAATTTCCGCATCTGCTGGAAATAGCTAAGAAAAACTATTGTCTCAGGAACCCATTGAATGGTTCCCCTTTTGCCAGCTCTCACCCCTTCCATCATCATACCAATAAAATACAGTTTTACTTTTAGTTTTTTTTGTTCTCGTGTCTAACATGACATAAAAAATTGTATGCTGACCATTAATTCCAGGCTACAACTTGTAAATTGCTTATATATTTACCTTGAAATTCTTTTTAAGAATGAGCAACAACAGTCTCTCTACACAAATTCCCCTTAAGTTTACAGTGAAACATTTTTTAATCTCCTTTTCAAACCTGACATATATCATTAAATACCCATGGTATTCTACCTCTGGGAAATGGACAATGTATCAAAAATGCCTTTATCTTTTCTTAATAGATTTATTATGTTTATAAAAGGCTATTTCAAGCATTAGATTTGAGACAGAAATCTAGTAATGGCTTTAACCCTGCTGTCCTTTTTCAAAGAAGTGGTACTTCAATTCCTCTCCACAAGCACTTAAAAATACAACGATGTGCTGGTTGTTACTAATAGGGCTGCCCTTGCCCTCTTCTGACAGATAGCTGCTGTGTGCTGTTATCTCCCTCCCAGCTGCTGAACATTCCCATTATGTTTTGTATTTCTCCTATCATGGAGGAAATGGCAATCTTGCAAAGTCTTGAGTGTTTGCTGCAAAGTGCTGAGCGCCTTTGCTTTTAGCTACCACTAAACCATTGGGCTGTGTGTATCAATGAATAATACGTTTGACATTTTGTCCCTTGTTCTCTAAGAAGTTTAAAATGTAATTGTCACTATTCAGGGAGACCTACTTGCAATTTGATGATTTCACATTTCAGGTTCAATGAGTTCCTGAAGCCATGTCCAAACACTCTCACAGATGTGCAGTCATACTGTCGAATATCGCACAGCCCAGCATTCTCCAGCTCTGTAATTTCTGGGGCCTGGTCTTGGAAGCAGAGATTAGACAATAAATGCTAGTATGAAATCTCATTCATATGCATTTACATCATGCAGTATGTTTATTTTTCTATCCAACCATGAAAATTATGTAAACAAGAAAATCTGGGACCAGCTGAAAGGAAGCATAAACAGAAAGACTACATTGTTACACTGAAACTTTAAATTTAAAGCTAGGCTTCTGTCTTCTCTTGGAACCTCAGTATTGGGAAGCATAGAAATTTCAATTGATAAACACTTGTGAATACGTTTTGCTTTCTCAACTATGGTTCTTTACATTAGACTTCCAGAATAAAATTGAAATGAAACTAAGGCCTTAGAAATAGGAACTGGAAAGGAGGCAGTTAAGCAATAATTTATATGGGGATTATTTTTTATTAAAAAGTGTAAAACCCCAAACAAACAAACAAACAAACAAAAAACTAAAAAAAAACTCAGATGGAAGTTACTTCAGGAAATAAACTGACAGATCAGAACACTCAAAAACAGTTTTTATGAGGCAAAACCATCTTATTCCTCTTGAAGTCAAACATTTCTTATTATTCTATTCCCTCTTTCTCTATTTGCTCTTAAGTATGTCAATAAAACAAAAACATGATTACAAAACAAAATATTAACAGGTTTTCTTTTGAAAGAGTTTTGACTTCAGTAGTACTGTTCATACTTTTCCAGTGTAATTGTTCAACTGAATTTTTAGTGAATATCTTACCTACTGAAAATGGAAAAAACCCTGCCCAGCACTATTTGCTACAGCTCTTTTTTCTTCTTGGACTACCAATTCTGCTCCCATCCCATCTAACAGTTAGCTTACAGAGATGTAACATCACTGAAGACAAAAACATCCCACTGATATTTAATAAGCAGAATCACATAAACTATAAAAAACTAAGGGAGTGATGAATGTGGCATATTTTCCCTGAAGGAGACAGCATGTGGAAACACTGACAGTCTCCTGGGGCTACACTCTGCATGGCAAAGGGACTTTTTAATCTGACCTATTAGAAACTAAGCTCATGTTTTGGCCTTGGAAACAAGAAGGCTGAATGCAAAATAATTACAGCTGTAGTAAACTGTAACTAAACAATTGAGAACCCTTGCTCATGTACAAAAGCAGGAGAGAAAGGAAGCCAAAAAAAATACATTTTGCACAAACACTGAGAACATTATTGCAGTAAATCTCATGCCCTCCCCACTTACCAGACAGCATGCTGCAGTCATATGAGCTGTAGCCTTGAAAACATGCACAGCCCCATTCGGTACATTCTCCATTACCACTACAGAGACTGGGACACTTCAGAGCAGTAAGCAGGCTCTCAACTGACTCTTCAAGTTCCTGTGGGCTGTAATTTATTTCTTCTAAAATTCTTTTCTCACATTCATTCTCCAGCAGAGCTAAGGAAGCTTCTGCCCAGCTGAGGTCATCTTTCAGCAGCAGATCTTTAAGGCACATATCGATGGCATCCCCTATTCGCTGGCCAAGGAGGGCACCACAGGACCTTCCTATGCTGGAATTGGCTACTGCCTGCTGGCACAGGAACAGAGCACTAGATTCAGTAAGGCCTGAAGGTGTGGGCCAAGAAGGAAGGAGCTTTTCATCTGTGTCAGTGGCATGGTCCTCTGGGAAAAAATAACTATATCCCTCTAAATCTGTTTGGCTGAGACTCTGGAAGACAAATACTGGATGGTATTCATAATAGTTTTGGCGCTTCCCTCTACTTGTAGCAGATTGAGTTTTGTGAAAATGACTGCTGTAATAGTGAGAATTCCTCCTAATGTCTAAGCTTGAACTTCCCTCTCTTTCTGTATCAGTATTTCCCTCTGAGATGGCAGAGTGCCGTGAGTTTAATAGCGATTTTTTGTGAAGTTTGGTTTGATTATTCTGCCTCTGCAGAAGTGTAGATGAATCCATTTCATGTGTAGACGAACGTTTCTTTAAGCCCCTGACAAGATCAGCAGGACCAAGATACTCAGCAGTGACATCCAGTCTTGGTATCAAAGAAAGAAATCTACCATTTTCACTTTCTTTACACGACAGAGGAGGTTCTGACTGAGTAACTGTCTCCAGATTGTTTGCTGGTTGATATAATCCAGCATCTTCAAGTGTACAGTCACAGAAGAACATTTTTCTAGAAGATGTTAACAAAGCAGGTGTCTTGTCAAACAAGCTCTCTCCTGGTAAAATTCTAGTGAGGAAAGGAAAAGGTGAAACTGTATCATCTGAACTATTTTCTTTGTGTTACTAAAGTATTAACGTTTTTTTGTTCTTTGTTGTTTCATACTTCTACAGCATAATTCTGCATCACACAGTTGTATCTAAACAGCAATTAAAACACAAAACCTCAAGAGTAATTTATAAAAGAATTGAGACGAGTGGATATTTACGGCATGCCTTGGTTCTTTGTTCCAAACCTAATCAAACTAATCTTACATCATAGAGGTTAAACACTTACTTTAAATTTTCTCTTAAATTAATTATGGAATGTAATTATGACATTCTAATATCAACTTAAAAACTTAAGCAAAGTCTTTTTTTTTTTTATTTTGGCAAGTTTTTAAGAGTGTGAAGCAAACGGGAGAACCAAAAATGGTGGCATTTGATTCATCAAGAGAAGCATTTTTTTACCTCCATTCCTTAATAAAAGAAAAAGGAACATTAGCATGGTTTGGGATTTCCATGCCACTTGCAGTGTGATAGTCATTCTCTGCATTTCCATCAAAGGTGCCACAGAGTCCCACTGTATGTCTGTAATCTGAACTGGGTGCCCTAAGCGTTAGGCTCATCCCCCATTCACTCACATCAGCACGAACGAAAGCTCCAGAAGAAAACAGAACCTAAAATGAGATTGAAAACAGCCTCATGAGAAACTTGATTTTTCATTTTACCTATTCTGTAAGCAATTATTTACCACTTACTGTTACTTTTCTTCCTAGGTAGGATTCAGTGATTCTGACATTGCTTCCTGTTGTGTCTCTGTTTATTACAGATAAGTGTGGCTGTGATTCATGGAGCTGACCACTGCACATGTCAAATGCAATTATATCACTTCCTTCCTTAGCAACAAAGCCACAGTTGCAGGATGCTGGGTAGTGAAGGCTTCCACAGTCCCACTGGCGAACATGAACTTCAAAATCTCGAGATGTACTCTTATAGAGAACAAATGTTCCTGTTTTAAAATTGTCATAGACTCTGGAATCAAAAGAATAGCACATGATATCACTTTGGTTGTGAAATAACAGTATCACTACATGTCAGCAACCCTATTTTCAAACAGATTTCTAGTATTTGGCGAACATTGATACTGAAACTCATTTTCTCAAGTCAGAAAAAACATTACAGCTCAAGGAGCAAAACACAGCTTTACCCTGAGCCAACACCGTCATATCTTCCTCTGAACAGCTCTAAGTTGAAAAAAAAAATCTTGTTTTTACAGCAAGCAAGCAGAAAAGAAGGATCATGAGTGGAATATACATAGACAATGGCTGTGAATGGAAACATAAGCATGAAGCTACTGCTATTCTTTGATTCTAACAGTGCATATGGAGGGTACTTCTCAAGCTTTGTGTGTCTACAATGTGACACCTATGCAGCAAGAGCAATAAGATGCATAGCAGTGTGCATGTGGGGGCAGCTGCTGAAAGCTGCACAAGCACCCTTGACAAAATGATTTAGAAAGTCACATCCTTTTAAAAAGGCCTGTTTTATTAAGATGGAGATGGGGAGTGCTTATTCCCAATGATCATTTAAGATGAAAACCATAAATAGCAAACTTGCTTTTTTTCCTTAGGGTTAGCCATCTGTCCCCTGAAGCAAGGTTAAAATAGCCAATTTAATGATTCAGCAGCAAGAAAAAAAATAGAAAAAAACAGAAAGAAAACCCCTAAACTTTTGCTGTAAGTTTAATAGCCTCTTGGCTATAAATGGCATTTGACAGTTGATTGTAGCCTGTCAATTTGCTTTGTGTATAATGGGGCAGCAGACAAACTGCAGATGGCTGCACTACTGGGACTGCATTGGATTGTCCATAATTCAGTAGGTAATTTGTTTCCTCAGTTTGTAAAATAAAGTAGCAACATAATTTATCCTTAAAAAGGAAAGTTCTTTCTCTGCAGCATCATGCTTACAGACAGATCACATTGCAGGAAAACATTGCTTCATGAGAAAGCTTGATCACAATGCATCCATTGTTACAATGCCCAGTTAAGATATCCCTAAAACTTCTACTGAAGGAGAAACAGAAAGATCAGGATAAGCCCATTGACTTTACTAGTAGTAGTAGTCAAAGTTCATGTATGGGTTGAACATCCTTTTTTGGAGGCAACATATCCTCACCTTCTCACTCTGCTGCTTGAAATGTGCTTCTGCTGAACAAAGAACATAAAACTCCCAGGTGTGGCGCCTGTGTTTGTTCAGACATCCTTTGTGAATCAGTAATATCTTGTAAGAAAGAAGCACACCAAAACCAGCTGTGGCTACGAAAGCTGTTTTCGCTTCAAAGTCCTTTTTGGCCAGTGATGTGCAAGTGACAGCAGTCAGTAAGTTGCTTTCAATGCCACCAATAAATGCAGCAAAATGCTACTCAGACAGCAGACAGCTTCTAGCAATTTGATCCTTACAAGGATTCTGATACTGACACACAGAAATAGGGAAACTATGCTTTTATTTGGAAACATCTTTGCATTAAAAGTTTTGTTTATTCAATCATTTTGTCATGGTTCATATTTAATACATGAACATTTCTATTTTTTGCAGTCAACAGACTCCACAGCTACCACTCCACTTATCCATTTGCTTCATTCTCTTGCCACAACCACAAAACCTGCCTTTAGAAATGCAAATACTACAAACCTCATCATAACTGGCAAGATTTTACCAACTAAAGCACATTAATCCTTATTGTCAAAAAAAATTGTCAACCACTCAGTGCAATTGCAGGAAACTACAGCTTACTTGTATCACCACCACAAATTTAGAATAAATATAGGAATAATTAAAGAAATAAAACACACTCCCCAAACCCCACCCAAAAATACTCCAAACACACTTAAAATTAAGAGTAGCATGCCACTAATTACCTTCCATCAAAAGTAATTATATGAGGGTCGGTAAATGAGTAACAGTAGGCAATGGGTAGATCCTTAACTGTAATCTTCAAAACAAAGAAAAAAAAATAAAACATGTGACGTTAGGAAATAAACGCACTCAGCTACATTATTTATGATAGTAGTTTGCATTCTAATAAGTATATTATATTATACTTTTAATCAATCTTAGTAGTTACTTCAATATTAAAATATAAGACAAAAAATGCAAATAAGAACACAGAATTTCAAGAAAAAACAAAGCAACTAAAATCAACCACTTAGAAATTTTGGTGTGATTCAGCAAGTCACAACTGAAATAAAAGCTTCACTAACACCAGACACACTTCTGGACAGGTTACAGATCTTAACACAAAGATTTTCAACCTGTGTGCTTTCTGGAACATAGCCATTCCACAGGAAATTCTCACTGGATACAGGTTCGACTGCAATTCTGGTAATCCTGTCTCCATCCTGCATGAAGTCTGTCACAGCACTGAAATAAATTACAGCTTGACTACAGATTCCATCATTGCAGGATTTCTGGAGAAGATCCACATGACAAGAAGAAAGAGCCAAATTTAGACCTAACTGCTCTTTACCTGTTTTAAAGAAAATACATCATTAGTGAGCTCCTTCTCTAAATAAGCCACATTCTCCATACTACATATGGAGAATCTGTAACAATAAACTTATTTACACACACTTTCATAAATTAAAATAATTATGCATTTTTCTTGGGTTTGGTTTGATCATGCAAAAAACCTCTCTACCTCTTCATATACACACCCAAGACAATGTTTTTGCATTCCCCAGTTTGACAGACAAATGGAAATCATGATAGGCTTGATAATGTGAAAAAAATTGTTGTCTGAATAGGCAAGGCTCCTCCTGGTTCACAGGATTTGTGCTTGAGAAAATATTACAGAAAATGGCTATAAGAGTAAAAAATGATTACTTAATGACTGCATATATAATACTTGCAATGCAACACATAAACAAAATTACCTGAATTATAAACTTTACAAGTATTAGAGTATTCTATTCAAGTTAAAGAATGTAGCTCTGATATCAGTGTCTACCAAAACACCTGCAAACTTCAACAAGTAATTTTTTCATATTTTCAGCAGCATCATACACACTCATAATACTTTAACATTTTAGAAAGTATTTTACAGTGTAATCACTTCTCTGAAGAAGGAAACCAGCACAGTATTTATAAAAAATATACAAAAATAAATACAAAAAATGTAACAAAATCAAGGTAATACTTACCTTCATCAACACTGCTTAATGTTAATGAGATTTTGCAGTCACTTTTTAGCTGGCTAAATTCAGGACAAGGAATAGGAATGGTACTTTCTATTGTCAGTCTGTATTCCTTCCCATCTTCTGATATATCATATGTTTCTGGATGTATCTAGCACAGAAGAAATTGTGCTTAAAATGCAATCTTTGTGAGTAAACTGCAGCACTGCTTCCTAATCAGCTAGGAGTGCTTATTTACATGGGCTGAGGAGCAGCAGCATATTGAGGAGAAGATGCAAACACAGCAGCCATGGTCTTGAAGAGGTGGGTAAAGGGGCAAGGATAAGGCAAAGGCAAGAAAAAGGCTTAGCTAGAAAGGAGGGAGTTAGCAAACCACATCCTCACCACAAAAATTAGTAATCCTTGGAAGTCAAGATACAAACAGCTTTGTGTACTGTCAAAGTGGAGAGTGGGTGGGAGGGTGGAAGGCAGTGGGAAGCTGCCTAGAGTGGGAGGTAGGAAGTAGGAAGCTACCTAGAGGTAACAATTCCAAAAGAATTTGGAAGCACTGTATTTCTCCTGGGATTCCTCTCTGCAAGCTTACAGTATGGATCACTGAAAATGGATAATCAGAAACTCAATCAGTAACAGGGGCCTACAGCTCAGCTTGGTAGGATGGGTGGGGTCCTGAATGCAGCCTCACAGGGAAACAGAGAGAGCACATTGCCTCCTTGCAGGGTACACTGCAGAACTGCACCTCCATGAGAGAAACCTGGGCCCTGATCCTACAGGAACAGGCTCAGGCTAAGTCAGCAGGACTGTACCCAATATGTAATTATTGACATGCAGTCTGTCCTTCCAGAACTGGGGTCTCATTCTTGGCCAGCAAATGGGTCCCTACAGCTCCATCCACAGCAGGAACTAAAACTAGTTTGGCGCTTGGCCTCTGACCAGGCGGCACAGCACAGCCCATCTTCCAGCTACCCCTCTCCAAGCCCAGACCAGGCTGGCTCAGGCTGTGCCCTCAAACTTTATGAGCACAGCACCAGTCAGCTCCAGTGCTGGAAACCTGTGTGTGGTTTGCACTGTGTGTGCAAGGTGCCAACTCAGCGTTCCTGCACCTTGAGTACCTGGGAGCACACAAACTGTGACTCTCTTGCTTTTGGACAAATTTATGTCCACCTCAGCTGACAACAGGTTCAATTAATTCACAGTTTCTACATTTTAAGTGCTATCTAGTCAGAAGACTGACTGCTGTAGCAATACTCAAAAATTCCTACCACATTATGTTTTTACGAAGTTACCTTAATTCCAGCAAAAAACTCCTTGCTCTCAACTGAAGAGCTTTGTATATCTGGCTTCTCCATGAAAAAAGAAGAACTGCTACAGTAGACCTGCAGGTTAAAGCAGAATAAGAGAATATATTTTTGGTATGAAGTGGTCACATGAAGACAAAACTTGGCCACCATGGTCAGTTCAATGATTCACCATGGCCAGTCTTCTGATTGCACCACAAGGTACCAGTTGCCACTGGTAATAGGTAAATACTGCTAAAGAAAAAAAAAACAGAAACAGACTGAGCACCCTAGGACATTTTCCTGGCATATTCTACTAATGGTGCAGAGATATCTTCAACTAATGGCTGCATACAAATAATATTCAATGAATACCTTAAAAATCTTTTCTGGAGCATTTCTACAACCAATGACATCTATGAAAATGTATTTTACACCTGTTTACATGTTATTCACTACTATGTTTTTGTATTTCATAGCTTTTGCTTTTTAATTTTGTTTAATGACCATCAGATCTTAGATATTTTTCCTGATGTTATAGATCTGGATAATCTTCTTCAAGATGAGGAATTCAGTGCAACTTCCCTCCACTGAACCAATTTCATGCTACTGGACACAGTGGTTTTGCTTTGGTTTGGTGTTTGTTTTGGCATTTGTTTTTGTTTTGCTGTATCCATTTTGAGATGTGTTGACCGTACATGTAGTATTTCTGATCCTG
The DNA here is from genome assembly GCF_000277835.1 of Geospiza fortis. Taxonomy (NCBI): domain Eukaryota; kingdom Metazoa; phylum Chordata; class Aves; order Passeriformes; family Thraupidae; genus Geospiza; species Geospiza fortis. The sequence goes on along the minus strand of NW_005054307.1, from coordinate 2,945,605 downwards.
AAAAAAAAAGTGATTAATAGCAGCAGGAGGTAGCTTATGATTGTGCCTTTCCTTCTGACTGTCACTAAGCCAACACCGTCAGGCAAGTCTTCAAAAGTCCCCAAATGATTTTGGGGAATAAAAATTGCTATTCCTGTCCATAAGTCATCCAGGCAACCTGGCTTCAGCTTGAACATACACATATGCATACCAACCATGGTTTTTGTTTTATTTCCTCCAGGAAAAATTAACTCGTATTTTAGTGTATATATAGGTAAAAGATGTATTGAATTTCCAATGCTTAGGCTTCTCAGTTACCATGAGACCCTAAGTCTTCATTCTGGTACAATGGAAGGTAAGGCATCACACTGCTTTTGATGGCAGAGATTAAAACATAAATCCTAGACACAAACCCACATCCAGAGAAAAATATACATCTAATGAATCAACAACACAGCTTCTCACAACCTCTGTCTCTTACAGCCTCTCACTGAGATGCAGCTATATCCAAAAATCCTCTTAATTTACATTAGTCAAATAAAAGATCTTCCTGGAGGGACACTGCACTACATTGAGACAATCAGTCTCAAAACCTCAGAGGCAGTGGTAGGCAATGGTAGTTATATTCCTGTGATATTTACATATTCATATGGGCAGTTGGTGTAAGTAAGTAGAGGCAGTAGGCTTCTGCCAAGAAAAATTATACAGGAAGGTGCTGGACCTCTCTCTAAAAACTGTTAAGTGTCTACTGAGCCATATTTACAAATACACAAAGAAATCATAATGATGTTTTAACATACTCTGTCTCCAAGTCTGATGTTTATCCCATCAAGTTCTAGAAGTGAGAAGGTACGAACTGCTGTTTCATGTGTAAGTTCTTCTTTGACACCTTCAGGAGAAAGTCTTGACCAAGTGACAATGAATCCAACAGAGCTGTTTGCAAAAGGAATGCCAAAGGTACACCTTAGGTAGATACTGCCTTTGATCATCTCTGCTACAACTTCAGGAACAGATGGAAGTGGTGGTGACACAGATGGAGATGATGTAGGAGCCAGGTTACCTAGTCAAACAGAAGCATGGTCTGTGCTTTTTATTCTGCACAAAATCATATTTTGATACAATGGCATTGACATATTTTTTGCCAAATAATACCCAAATAATTTACCTTTTTTATATGTGGAAATGCCACATAATTTCTTAAGAGAATCAAAGAAAAATGTTTATCTTCCTGCTAATAATTATTAAATGGAGAAAACTTCTCTATGAGCTTTTGATTACATTCTAGATAACAGGAAGAAAAAGAAGGAAAAAAACCCAATCCAAATAAACCTAAAACAAAAACATAAACAAGAGAATAAAATGCAATTAATTATTTTACCAGGCAGGAGAGAGCAACATGCAAAGGAATGTGCCTTACAGAAGAATAACTTCACTATTTATGAAGAAAGTGGAGAAAAGAAAAAGAAAAAAGGAGAAAGAAAAAGGCTATTTAGAAAGGAACAGAATAAGTAACAATATGATTTGTAGATTTCTCTTATATTTTACTCCTGAAGAATCATTCAGCATCACTACAGTTACTTTTTGACATTTTGATACCTACTCAAAATATTCTGAGAAAGAACTTTTGTAATCCAAGTTTGTCTCAAATTACTTCCAAACTGCTCATTTTACCACAAACCAAGCAATACTGTTGATAACATGAACATGTTTTTATTCAAGTCAGAATATCACTAAGTGCTGACATTATTGGGTCACAGATGCACAGAAAACCTGGAAAATCAAAACAAAATACTCACTGCTACAGATGCCTTCGATTTCCATTCCCTCAGGATCACAGGTCTTTGGCCTTGCATCTGAAACAACTATAAAGTGTTTTTACATTTTATATTCACATACAGAATATGAACAGCAGTGCTCTTATAGACCAAATGTCACAAAATACTAACTGAAGTGCAAAAAATTCAGAATAGAAGCAATCTTGTAATCTGATCCATGAACAGCTATGAGAGCAGTTAGCACAACATCTTGTGCTGGAAATCATCTACGGGGAAGGGTACAGAACATTCTACCACCTCTACAACCTTTACTGCTGATGTGCTCAGCCAATACTTACACATGTTGCTAGTGAATAAAAAGGAATTATGCTATTCTCTTAAATATATATTTTGCCTCTCCAAATTCACATCTGAACACTTATTCTTTAACTGTAACCCTGGACAGCAAAATTCAGTGCAGACCTGCTTTGAAAAAAAATCATGTTTCTTACAGAAGCCTAAGAAAAATTGCTTGTGCCTTGCTATTGTTTTGTATTTTGAATGCTATAGAACTTGACTTAAACATGAAAACGCCAGTTAGTCACTCTACCCAAACTACATCAGAAGGGCAGCAGCAACACTGGAAATCCCATTCACCAAAAAGAATAAAGAGCAGATTTTGCTGTTCCACAGTTCAGTGATATAATGTTTGAATTCCTTAGCATGCAGAGGACAAACAGAAAATTTGCATCAGGTATTTAGAGCTGCCAAGTGTTCAAGAAAAAACACTGGCCACATGGTAACCTAGATACAAAAAGCAGTACAACAGTACAATGTACTTCACATGAAAACATCATCTTAAATATGTGCATTTCAACTCAAAATGTGTTTCAGATTTACAGCGTTCAGTAGATGCAAGCCAGAATTATGCTTTTTGCCTGCTTTGTTTTGAGGTAGTAAAAATTTGCTAGCTTGCTGTCTAGCTGTGGTTTTGTATATCTTCTTTCCTCATCATGTACCAGGATCCAAAGTAAATGCAAGTCCTAGTGTGCAAGAGTTCATTGTTTCAGGTACATGCTTGCTCAGCCCTTGGAGAATGTCTTAACAATTGGATCTAAAGGTATAATGATGGGCCAACAAGTCACCAGAAAGCCTACTGATAGATTTGCTACTAAGCTTTTGAAAGTAGTCAGTAACAGAGAACATGACTCCAAGCAATACAGCATACAATGTATAAAAATCCTGCTAGTATTTTCATAATGGCATGTTATATGAGCTAACAAGGATTTCCTACTACACAAATTTGTCACTGTTTCACAGTATTTATAACTCTAAGGATTTAACCCTGGCTTGGTTATCTGAAAAATCTGTCATGAATAATGAAATGCTGAAGTTTTGAGCTGCCAACACCAACATACTTTTGCAGCACAAGCGCCCAAGACAGTAGGAGACGTTGCAAAGGGTCTCCTTTCTCATAGAACTAATAAATGCATATCAGTAGAGCATTTCTGTGTTGGATTTTCTTCTAGCAACAACATGTATACCCTCCAGAAAGATGATAAGAATAACAACAAGAAAAATACTCCTAACAGTGCTAAATAATAATTGATATAAACACAGCTTGCTCAAGTTCTTAAGACAAAATTTATTCTGATACAAATTCTATCCATGTTCAGTAATGGCTATTTGGACAGTCTGAGTGCCATGAATTACACTGAATTTTGGTATACTGAATTTTGATTTCTAGATGTGTCTTATAACCCCACCTCATTATATGGAAAATTTCAATTCTTAAGTTTCTGGTCTTTGAAAATTAGTCAAATGCTACATGTAAGTTAAAGAGGGGTGAAGTGAACCCACCTCACCATTTCAGATAATTTCTCTTATCATATCAATATTAAAAGCAAGGATTGCAAGAAATTTTAGCATAACTATTTCCTGACATTTCCACTCCACCAAATATCAGACAGATATAAATCAGAAAAACACCTACTCATAAACACACACACTTAGCTGAGTTAGAGCATGCATTTTCTCACCTTCTGCACAATACCCCATGCACCCTTGGGTGGGCTGCAGAAAGTAAACAAAGAAATCCCCACAGTTCCTGACCCTGACAGGGATTCGGAACAGGCAGCAGTCTTTGGAAGTGCTGAAGAAAAACTGCCATGTAGCACAAGCTGTTAACTGCTTCATCTCACCAGGTCGAGGCATGGATTCTGACTCCCTCAGAGACAGCCAGACAGGGGCCTGAGTCCCACAGTGATTCATCTTCAGCACCAGAGAAAAACATCAGGAAATGGTTAACGCTGTGCTTTAATTAGAGGGACATATGTAATTAATTTCTCGCACGTGCTTTTAGCAAAGTTCAGCCAGTATAACAGAGGGATTGCTGACTTTCCTTCTCAAGGCTGAATACAAATGCACACAAAAGAGACTTGAGTCCTTTCCTGAACCTAGTGAATTTGTGTTTGTTTCTAAAGACAGGCTATAATTTAGTGCCTAAGGAACTTAACGGGAAGCCACATCTGAGTGTTTTGCTCAGAAAAGCTCACAGTTGTATTATGTCTTAGTGAGCTACTTTGCACCATTAACCTACAGTAAGTGACTGTGGGATGCTATTAGAGCACAGCAAATGCTGTGCAGAGCAGGAGTACACTGAGTATCAACTAAAGGTGTTAAAGATGTCACCTTTTATCCGCCCTTTGCCATCAACCGAAGGCTCAACTAACCTCCTGTATTTCTTCTAAGAGATATGGGCAGCTGATCCACTAGGATGATTGAACTGCTTTGTATTCATTTAAAAGCACTTAATTGATGGGATTTTAGCTTATTTTTTAGGAGACTGTGACAAGGAAATTTCAATTCAGTAGAAAAATCATGGCTACAATATTCTAATGACATTTTTAGGTTGAGGAAGGAAATGTTTTAAAAAGGGGGAACTAAAAAGATGTATCTCCTTAGAATATAACAAAGCTCCAAAATAAAGCTACAAATAAGCTCTGAAATAAAGAACTAGCCATCTGAAGTATTAAATATTTCAAGCAACTCTTGAGTCTTTGGAGGCTTGCAGATGACAAGGCAAGGGGGAACTAAAAAGATGTATCTCCTTAGAATATAACAAAGCTCCAAAATAAAGCTACAAATAAGCTCTGAAATAAAGAACTAGCCATCTGAAGTATTAAATATTTCAAGCAACTCTTGAGTCTTTGGAGGCTTGCAGATGACAAGGCAACTAATATTCAATTAGCTCTGTTAGTTCAAGTGACTTTAGGAGTAATCTCTTTTCTGTGACATGATGACTTTAAAAGCTCCACAATTACTGGGTTCATGTGGCTACAAGCCTTTATACTGCTCTCACATGGCCTTCCTGACACACTGACCATCACACAGTTCCATTTACAACATGATTGCCCTGCTATGCTGCTACTGAGAAAATTTCTTTAGCACTGAGGGGAAATCACAGTTTTTGCGTGCTCTAAAAGGGATTTAATTTATCATCCTCTGCTATTGCCCATTCAGTGTAAAATTTTCAATGGCTAAGACTTAATTTTCCAGTTAACACATTTTAATATATTCAAGTATTTAGAGAAGATAGGAACTTTGTATTGCTCCACATCAGTCCCCATAATCATACTATTTTTTATACCTATCCTACTGAAAAATTCTTCACCAAAATATCTATTTCTCAGAATGAAGTGATTTGTAACAATACCTCCACGCACTTGGTTGGCATCTCAGCAGGCTTATCAAAAATCATGAAGCGATACCATCCTGGAGCCAGGGAATGGTCACAGATTAAATCCTGAATAGCTGATTGCTGGAGGTGGGATGAATCAAAATGCACACTTCGGTAAGGGCTCTGCAGGATCTGATGTCCACCAGGAAAGCATTCTAGAACTGTGGAGCAAGAGCATTTCAAGTATCAAGATGGAATGCTTAACAAGTATTTTAGAAAATATGTTAAACATTTTTAAAGGAAAATAAAGATATGGTGAAATATTTTGCAAAGCTAAATTTGTGAAAGAATATACTGAAGTTTTAGTAACAACAACTTTGCACGTTAGCATTCTTGAAATTTAACAGAATTCATTATGTCATAACTTTCCTTCTTTTAGTGGACAATAAATGCAGCAATAACCACATAGGCATTTACCCTAGATGCAAAACCAGTGGGAAGGAATATGTTTATACATTCTACATGAATTTTGATTTTCTAGTTCTACTGATAATTATGAAACCTGAATACAAATGAGGTGTCAGATAAATGAGAATACAAAACTTACCTCAGGAAGAAGGTTTATCCAAAGGCTTTTTCATAATAGATTACCATTTTACAGAACTCCTCTGCATGAAATTAAAAATAATTCCCTCAAATGGATGAGAAATAGATGGATAGTTGCATGCAGTTTGCATGTATACGTGCAGAACACAGCAAAAGTGTGTGTTAATATGCATAGATACTTGATTACACATTTTAAGTCAATTTGCATGAATGACATAATAAATTATAATAAAGAAACACAACTGCCAAACATATTTTTTGACATCTAGGTGACCCTGTGGCCTTGAAAAATCTCTCAAATTTTCTGATAAAATGAAGGTTCAGAATCTGAAGATAAAATGAAGGTTCAGAATCTGAAGCAGTCTTTATCAGGTTTTTTTTGTTTTGTTTTGTTTTGGGGGTTTTTTGTTTGTTTGTTTGGTTTGGTGGTTTTGTTTTTTTTTAATGCAAACTCATTTAGAAATAAAGCAGAATGCCAGAATTCCTGAGTCTGATCTGGCAGGTAAGTTGACTTCTGTCAAAGACAGTAACTACAAAAGTTCTGGCTAATGGCATATTTGCATGCAACATACTGAATAGTCACTCTTGTTCAAGAAGTGAAAGAAGTGAAAGTGTGCTTGGGAAGTGAAAGAATGGAAAAATCAAGTAAGGGAACATTTATATATAAGTGACATAAAAGTATACCTATCTATTTACCTTGCTTTTAAAAATAGATACCAGCTGATGCTGTGAACAGAAATTTGGGTTATACTGAATGATACGGTGAATATTAATTTTTGCCTTCATTATGCTACTATTGAATTTAAAGATGCAGCTGTAAGCAAAGCTGTCTAATGTTACATTTTGAATATGAATGCTCTGATCTCCAGCTTTCATTTCCAGCTTTGTTTGTATTTGTTGCATACTTTGCATGGTATAATTGTGTCACTGATTAGAAACATTTTGGTTTATTAATATAAAATAGTTTACTATCTTCCACATTTTTCATGTTGTTCTAGATAACCACAATTATAAAACAGTTTCAAAATCAGGCAATTCCCCACCTTTAAATGGAGAAGATGCCTTGGTGAAGGAATACACTTTATCTCTCTCAGCACAGTATGAGAATCCTACAGTCTTTCAAAGACTAAAGATTTAATCTGATACAGCTTTAGGCAACCCAGGCAGGTAACAATAGCTTTATCTTCTATCCTCTAAGGGCAGCTGGAAGTCAGAGTGATTGACTGTGCCACCACTGTGTTTCTGAGTTTCTTGTAGTAGCCTGTGGGCTATTCATGTCCATACAATTTGACCTTACAGGGAACTTACCCTTCACTGGAATTTAGAGAAAAGCCCTTGAAGAATCACAGGTCAGTCATGTGTGTTATTGAAATGTTTTCCAAGCAAGCTAAAGCACAAGCAGTTTACGAACCATGATGAAAGTTTCTTCCTGTTCTCTATTTTTCACTGGAATTCTCCTTCATATAGCACCCTCATTAGTTTTCTTTCCTGTAACTGAATCACTCCTGAAACAATTAATATCTGTTACCTTCTCCATTAATATATCAGGCTAGACATGAGACAAGTCTTTATTTTCTTTTCCTCCACAGTTTAATTAGATCATCATTTGATAGATCTTTAAAACAGCTGACTGTAGTCACTTGTAATAGGGTTATAAATCCTACTAAAGATCAAATTATAAGTTTCTTATTATTATGCATATCACTTTAAAAGGCCATCCAGCTCTTTATGAATCCAGTGTATCCTTTTATCCTTTCTAGAAGTATGCTAATATTTTCATAGTTATTGTTTGGAAATCTTATGTTGTGTTAACACTGGTTGATTTTTTTTCTTTTTCATTTTGAAAAACAACTAAAAATAACTGTCATCATCAATAACACAAATAAAAACAACTTTTCTGCACACCTGAGTGTAACTGAAGTGCTGTCTAACTTCAGCATCAGCAAAAACAAATAAATTATCATGTTTATGGACAGACACACAAAAATTAATGTCATGTTCTCTGCAAAAACATTACCCCTGCAGAACAGATCTGCTCCAACCAGAAGCATTTAAGAGGGAGTTGGCTACATTTTCCAATGAAATAATGATTTCCTTATTCAGAATGCCTTAAATAAAAACAGATTTTGATATAAGCATTCTTTCAAATATTATGCTCCGAATGATGAATAGTGATTTTGCTGAAATGCTCCAGAAAAGCTTTGCCTCTGTCTAACACCCAGCAATTTTATAGACTCATAGAGCAGTCTGGGCTTAGAAGGACTTTGAAGATCATATAGTTCCAACTTGCACGACACAAGCAGGGACACCTTTCACTAGACCAGGTTGTTCAGAGTTCCATTCAAGCTGACCCTGAACATTTACATGGATGAGGCAGCCAGTTTCTCTGAGCAACCTGTTCCAGTGCCTCACCACTCTCACAGCAAAGAATGTTTTTCTAATATCTAATTTAAACCCACTCTCTTTCAGTTTGAAATCACCACCACTTGCCCTGTCACTACACACCCTTGCAAATAATGTTTCTCCATTTTTCTGGTAGGCTTCCTGATGATTCAAATCTGACAAAATTATAAGGATCTGAAAACAGGCTCTGATAGCTTTGAAGTGCTAAGGAAGATTACCTACAGGGCAGGATTGCCCACCAGCTTTGCCCAGGATGTGACAACATTAAATTAGGGGAAGATTTCTGTGCTACTGGCATGGCTTGACTTCATCCACAATCACAAAAAATCCTAACATGTTCTGACATAAACCAGAAAACTCATATAAGTTTCAATAAAATTTAGCATTTACTCATGATTGTTCTTGACAAAACCTTTCCATATACATGGAAATATTATTTTTAGTTAGTTTTATGGACCTTTAAATGTATTCGTGATTTAATAAGTTTCATTTTAAATATTTGCTATAGAATAGTGAAATTCCAATTATAAAATACACAAATGAATACTTGAGAAATAAGACCATGATATCCAGTCTCCTTTGTAGACTATGTAGTTGTGTTTTCACTTAAACTAGGAGATACACACAAAAAGTTATCAATAGCTTATTAGGAGAAACTTGTTTCTATAAAGTTGTAACTCTCCCATTCTGTTTGGTGGCCCTGATACTAAACACTGTCTGCTGAAAAAAGCAGACCATCCTGGGAAAATATGCAGCTAATTCCCTAGCATTCGAGTTTACTTATCATATTCTGTGCTTTTTTTCACAAATACCTTATACTGCTCATGGCTCTCTACCTTTCTTCAGTTTGTCTCTCTGCACCGCAGGAAGAATTTGATTCCATATTTGCTTTTTCCTGACTGTCTTCAGGATAAGTGTAGTGAGCTTTGCGTTGATCCATCCCAGACTTCCTTGGTCCTGATGGATACTGAGAAATGTGAACCTAAACTGCAACATCTTAAACACATGGATAGCCTTGTGCTAGAGGATGAGCCTTTTGGGAGAGATGAAATCTCTGCAAACATGTTGAGGTTTCTACCATGGCTGCTGTAAACTGAGTCACATAATACCTCTGAACACCTTAACCAAAAGTCAAAGAGGTTCCTGAAGTCAACACAGGAGCTCATTTGCCACAAAGAGATATAAAGTGGTTCCTGATGACTATCTCTGAGGCACTGGGGTGGAAAATGAGTTCCACAAAGGAAGGGCTTTTCAACTTCCTCTTCACATCTCTATTCCATCCATGTGCAAAGAGGGGTCAATGATTTTCCACCTGTCCAGAAGGTTTCCAACCCAATGGAACAGTAAGGAACTGAGAACTGCTGGGTACAAACTGGAGTAGAGAAGGGAAAAGGAGCCACAGCAGAGTACAGACAGACAAGGGCAGAGTGGCAGCACTGGCAATCCAGTCCCTTAGGTACAAATAGCTTTCAAGTGTATAAGTCCTGCTGCCCAAAGGCTGGGTCTGGCAAACGACCCCTGATAAACTAACAGTGTCTTTAGTAAGTGCCCACTGCGTGTGGGAATCTGCTTTTTATTGCATCTACTGACTGCAAAGTATACAGCATACCAAAATCTCAAGGCAAAAATTACAGCTATGACTGAATTTAACAAAAGTGTTTGCGGATCTAAACTCTTCCAAAAGAATAGAATAGAAAAAAGTTCACTTTTTGGAAGAAGTTATCCCAGAACAACTTTTTAGAGTAATACTTTTAAAGGAGAGCATAAAAATTATTGTAACTACCTAAAAAATACCATTTTCTTTGATAAGACCTATAAAAGAACATGAGCAAAATTGTTGTAGCAATGACAGTATTGCAATCCCATGGAACAGGAACATGGTGACTCCTATGCATGGACCAATGAAGAAAATCGAATCAACATGCACAAATTAATACATCTTTACAAATAGACTCATTAGACTGGTGTTAAAACACTTTTCAGACACCTCTGTTCACATCCTACGAAATGCTGCGCAAAGGTAGTAAAAAATCTCACAAGTTTTATGAAACTGTAACATACATGTTTATAGAACGTTTTCTAGTAGCTCTCATTGCAATACGTTATTGTATCTACACTTGATGTAGATTTTCTATCCGAAACTTGAAGCTATCCGGACACGGGTTTAGCAGAGCTCCCAGGTGAGGATGTGCCAAGGCACTGCCTGTGCTCCAACACTGGAGAGAGGGAGGGAGACCCAGCATCCCGCTCTTGGAGCTCCCCTGGGCAGGTTTTCCCCGCAAGTGCGCAGTGACAAGGGCAGTTCCTATTGCGGCAGGTACAGAGTTCAGCCCGTTCCAGTGACACCTGTGGCACGCAGCCGGGCTCCAGGCGGTGCGGGGCCGGGGGCAGCCCGGCGCTGTCCCCGCCA
>NW_005054307.1:2920340-2934486 GCF_000277835.1 Geospiza fortis | reverse complement strand
CGGGGTTGCTGAGGGGGTGTCCGTGCCCCGGCCCGGCCCGGCCGAGGGGGTGTCCGTGCCCCGGCCCGGCTCTGGGGCCGCCTCAGCCGGGAGCCTATACCCAGCCGCTGTGGCATCCCCTGCCCCGGGCTCCCTCGTGGGGACTCTCTGCAAGAAAACGAACCAAACAGTCCTTGGTTCTTGTCAGGGACTCTGTAAAGATGCTTGTCCATATCCCAAAGGGATGCAAACAGACCCAAAGTAGGTTGGCATCGTAAGCAATGTCCTATTGCCCTCCAACCCAGAACTGTATTTATTTTCTGATGTGCAGTAAAATGCTGAAGAAGAGCTGGTTTCAAATTGGTCCGTCGATAGACCACCAAGAGTGTTTTATATTTCTTTAACCGTTACTATATTGAATCTTCATTACCATTAATGCAGACTGAGTTTATCAAATATTTAACAGTTCCAAGAGCCCAAGCTTCAAGATTTGCTAAGAGATGCTCTTCTTCAGAGACGTCTGTCAGAGGACAAAGAGCAGGACAAATCTCAGCATATAAGATTTGTCACTGCTGGTATTTTCCACTGTAGGCCTGAGGTTGCACAATCATTGAACTACTTTGCATGCACCAATGTTGCACACAGAAATGTTTCACAATCTCTGTAGCATATGTAAGCCTAAATTTAAAAAATAAAAATTGCTGACACTAAAACACACCTTACTGCCCTCCATTGAACATCTGCCAGGCTACAATGGTCAGCAAAGACGGCTTCCACGGGGTACTGACCTGGATGGCTTTTGCAGAGCAGCTTTCCCTGCAGGAAGAGCTATCAAGGCTTGGAGTCAAGGCAGAGGCAGAGCAGCATTGTTGGGGTAACCTCAGTCATCTTTTGTTCACATACTCTGAGCTTTTTCCTTGCAAGAAACAGTTCAGCTCTATGATGGCAGTGAGCTTTTTAAAGGAATTGCTGGCGCAGCCTGAGAATTGAATCTGGTGTCTTGAAATCCTGTCAGTTGTTTAAGGAAGATACTTCTGTCTTAAAAATTCGGGGAAATTTTAACAACAAGTTTTCTTAACTGTTTATTCAACTCTCTCCATTATTTGTCAGCAGATATGACATACTTTTATCCTGAAATACTGTATATGACTGAAATTAGTTTGAGCTTTACTTCTCTTCTTTCCCAAACCACATGTTTATAAAGAAAACAAGAGGGTTGAAAGAGATATTTTACAAAACAAATTGTAGTCAAGAGCTAGAAAGAGAGATGTGAGAAACTTTGACAAAATTTAAACATTAAGCTACTTTCTTTGACCCCTGCTAGTCATGATGGAGTGGTACTTACAGGAGGATTAACACCTTTTGTCATGGATCATTCAGGGGATAGAAAGAGGAGGCAGTAATGGCTGCTAGAGTACAAGCACCTTTCATCTTTTCTGGACTGGTTTTCCTCTGCCAGCTCCCTCTGCTACTATCAGCCTTGTAGCCTCTTACAGTGACAGCAGAGAAAGAGCATATTGTGGTTAAAAGAGCTGACAACTTGCCAAAAGTAGTACTTGGCACTCATGGTAACAGAGTTGTGTCAGTGACAGTGAATTTATGGAAAATGAAAGTAATTCCAGGGCATATCATAGGAGAACAGGGCTTTCCAGCAGGTTGAATTTCAGATAGTTTCTGTCAGTAATTTCCGTAGTTTCAATTAAGTAAATCATAGGCTAGGTAAAATTGTGTTGCACTACCAAAAACACCTCTTTCATTTACAATGGAATGTGAAGTCAAACTGCAATTTTGTATGTGTATATTATTAAATAGCAGGATGTTTGGGAGGAAAACCAAGAATGTTGACTGAAGAATTTAAGATTCTATCACGGTTATGTAGTCCAAGTTATTGCTTAATATTCCACTGAAAATATGGCACAAGGAGTGATGATATCAATTCTAGGGAGCATTTAGATGCTGCAGCACAAAGCAGCATTTCCCAGAGTGGATTTTATGATTAACAATGAAAGAAAGAAAGATTTAAGTTTGGTTTTGAAAACTGAGAGTTTAGTAATCTCAGCCTGTTTGGTGAAGCTTTTAAATATATATTTATTTTAAGGTGGATTCTGAAGTCCTGTCTATGAATAAATTAAATTTATTATTTGAACAAAGCCTGTGCAGAAGTGCTTTTGCTGACTCATGACTGTTTCATAAGGCAGGGAAGAGCACAGTGATAAATTGAAGAAAAAAGATGTGTTGGATGACAAGGAACACAACTTGGGCAATGCTGAAAATAGAGTTAAAAAATTCAGATAACAAAGAAGGCAGCTCTGCTGATGTTAAGTTCTTGGATCTGCAACTAGATTGTTCTGGTTTAAGGGTTATCTGCATAAGTTCATGACTGTGCAGCTCCAGCATGTGGGTATGGGTAACAGGCATCCCAGGAAAAAAATGTCCAAGGGAAAAAGGGGAATTTTTTTCATAAACCCAGCCAACATAGCCACTTTGTCATCTGACACTTCTATTGCTAACATGCCAGTGGTATGTTTGTAGCAGTACACCTCAGATCATTAACTTTATGTATACAAAGTACATGTCTATACATTATTTAACAAGATGTCATTATCTCACATTGCATTTAGGGGAACAGTCCAGAGTGAGCAGCAGCCAAGTGGCTAGCAGGTTGATTAAAGATTTTTTTTGGTAACTATGCTAAGAAGGACAATCAGCAGTGTTTGCCAAATTGTGTACAAATAGGTGTGCATAGCTGCTCAGGTGTAAACTGGAAATGAAAAATGACCTTGAGTTTTAAAAGTAGTTGTTTCTAGACAAAGCCATGAATGTTTTTTTCTAGTTATATCCAAACCCTCAACTGGAAGGTAAATAAGAGGATCACCTACAAGAAAGGCAGTACTTGTGGTCCGCTCCTTGGAATAATCAGTAATTTGTGTGAATGGTAGGGCACAAGCAGGGAAAGCAGAGGGTGAGAGTTGAAGACAGCTGGGTAGGTGGATGCTGTCCTGAACAATGAATCCCCAGGTCTTACACTTTGGGATTTGCTCGCTCTGACACTCAGAAGTTCTTGGCCAGGTTTTGTAAACTCGGTTAAACACTTAGAGAAGAATCTGATTAAGCTTAAGCTAAAATTGCCCACTATATCTAATTAATTATAAACCTTTTCTTTCCAACTGTGTAGCTAAGAGTACAAATGGAAGTCTTTCTTAAATGATTCTTTCATGCTGTACCATTAAGCATGTCTGTAGTGTAAGGCAAGGTAAATCTGAATAAGCCCTTTAAATCTATGTTGTTGTATTTGTTATCTGTGCAGAGATAGAGCATGGATGATAACTCCAAATAAAACTGTGAGCAGAACTTGGAAGCTGGGAGAAATTTCCCTGCAAAGCTTCAAAGGGTTATTGCAGTATTGCCAAGTGCTGAATGTTTGCAAAGAGTTGCCTTTAGCAGATAACATCCCTCCTGTAAGGAGCAGATGGCTGAGAGATAGCCTGCAGCCCTGGGCAGATCCAAAAGGATCAGAGAGGGATGAGTTCTCTTGCATTTTCCCCTTAATATTTTTAGTTCCCTCTTTGTGTAAAAATAATTTGGTTTTGCCTGTGCCAGTTCATGTATGTGAATGGTAGGTGAAGTCATCCTTTCTAAAGCAATAAATTGTTAACATTCTTTGTCTAATCAATTCTGCCCTTAAAGTCAAATTCCAATCTTCCCTTCAAATTGTAGGTTGTGTGACTTTTAACTTAAGTAAGGTTCATTTGATTTAAAGACATGGTTTAGCAGCTCTGAAAATAATGTCCTGAAACATCACTAAAACATAGGAAGACACACTAGGACATGTTGCTTGTTCCAGTTCAGAATGAGATATTTGATTCTATACCCCTTCCTATCTTTGACACCAAATAAAGAGAAACAGAGACTAGGTAATGGTCATGTACATTTATTCATTTTGGTCATTCTGTGGCTAATATTGCAGCATCACAAGAGGTTAACTTTACTTATGTTTATTCTGCTGGCGGCTTTTTCAGAAAACTGAGGGGCTTTTGAGTGACATTTGTTTTCCAAAATGCTTTTAAAATTTGTAGAGGGTATTTTTTAAGCTGCCATGTAAGTGTACTCAGCATTGACAGTCTGTTTAACTTTCAGAAGTAATGACATCTTTGGTATGTTTTAGTCCCTAATTCTCTTTTATATTTGACCTCTTGTATATACTATATTTGACTTATGCAGTAAAAGACTTCAGTTTAAAAATCTAATGTAATTTGGCTTTGACAAGCAGTATAAGAGTTAATGTAAATCATGGGAGATGTGTCTCCAGGAGTTAATAAGAGTCAAATAAAATCAGTGTTAGGCTTTCTATTAACTTAATCATCTTTGGATTAGCCATTTACTCTTTTATTTTTCTCAAGTATTTTTATATCCTTAATTCATGGTCTGTCAGCTGTATTTACTCAAAATGGGCCAGAATATTTTGAAGTTTAGGAAGTCCCTTGGCTAGTGGAATATTAATGGAATAATCTTTGTTTTACACATACTGAACAAATATGTAGCACTGACATATAATTACATTGATAAGCTGAATATGATACAATTCTCAACTACTATTTAATCTCTTTCTGTTTCCCATGCAGTTTGTCTTTGTGTGTGTACAGCTCACTAAGTAGCAATTTTTAAAAAGTAGGCCACCATAGAATTAATTCTTTACCCTGTATAGAATAAATGCTACTTGAGTAAGGTGCAAAATGTTGATCTTATAGGTAACAGTGTACTTCATACTCAGTCTTACTGGCTTTCATCTATTTGTATTTGAACCACTATTGTATTTGCACCACTATTTGTATTTCACCACTATATTTGTGAAATAAAAATTAATATTACTGGGTAAAAGTCTTGACTAAGTTATGTGGTCTTCTAAGATGCAGATGAGAAAAAATATTCTTAAAATATCTAACCTATGCAGATGAGAAACAAATAATAGAATATTTTTCTCAACTTCTTAGATTACCTTTGTTAGTACCAAAACCTTTGATCATGTAGACACTAAAATGCATTTTAGTAAAGTCCCACAAGAAGAATGGGGATTAAAAATCTCCCAAATCCCACATCCTAGTGCTAAAAGCTGTGTCCCTTCTTTCTGGGCCTATCATTTCTCCTCCTAGCTTTTACTTTATATGTGGGAACAGCTTTCTGGGTAGTGAGTCAGTAAGGTCACTGAGCAGCCACCTCTGGCTGCATCCAAATACAGACATGGCACCCGTGATGAGGGGCACATCCTACGCATAATCCAAGGGTATTTGATAAACCTGAATATAAAAACAAATAACCTGTGGCTGCCCTGGTAAGAAAAAGATGCATTCACCAAACCAGGAAAAGCACATTCTTTGCCTTTGTTTTATGAAAAATTTCCATAGTGTCTGAAGGAGGGAGTTCACAGCTGAAGATCATAAAAGGAAGCAAGCATGTGCAGAGGGGTTCCTCAGCTTTAACTACTCCACTGAGCTAAGCTGTGGCTTTCTGTAAGCCTTTCCCTGCACTGTAGAGATAGTATTTATTGACTTAATGTGGGGTGGGACAGTAAGAACAGATGCACTCTAAAGGAGCAGAAGCAGAGATTCTCAATTAACTTTATTGCATGAAGTTCCACTGGATTTTGATGAGGATTTCACCCAGCGTGCCTGTATTTATGTGTATCTTTATACAGCAAGAAAAAACAGAAGTGTGCTCACAGAGAGATGTGATTTTTTTTCCCCCTCCCACTGGGCTTTGTTGAGGCCCTTAAGTATTTTCAGGAAAACAGATCCCCCTGCCTCACTCTCATGGAAAATATATTTCCTGTCTGTTCTCCAGATACAATTAAGTCTTTCTCTTGGATAGGAGTAATATCTCACTACAGATAGAATTTTCTTGGCACAGCAAATTATGAAAATAATTTGCTTTTTATCATCTGTAGTTTGAAGAAACTGGAAGGACAATCTCTGTCTGCTGTCCTGTTAACTTCTGTCTCTGATGGTTTGGCCATCTCAATTTTTAGGTTAACACCATTGGTTTTTATTATGCTTAAAAAAAATAGAGCATGACTTGATTTGACAGAAGTCTATTGACCCAGGAACAAAGCACAGACCTGGTTTTAAAGAAGTGAACAAAATGTTCAAAAACTATTTTACAAATTAATGCAAAGTAGTGTTGCTAATTTGATTTCTAAAAAACAAAAAAATCTGAAAATCCACTAAAATATTAATTCAGTAGTGCACCAGATTTAAAAGGCTGGTGCTAAATTAATTACATGGAATTGAGGGCTATTAATCTGGTGAAGTGTTAGACATGAAGTGTTAAACACAGCTACAGTGTCTGGCTCAGGAAAACCAAAGCATCAGATTGAACAAAAGTGAGAACATGACTTGGAATTATTTCACCTGTGTGTTCTGTTTTCTCTAAGCAGGATGGTATTGGTCCCTGTCAGGCACTGGTATTGAGCAATACATGGTATGATTTTTGTTATGCTCTTAATCTTTAGTAAAGAGTAGAGATGCACAAAAAGGGTTGCATAAAATTACAAGGTAAACAGCTACCTAACCATTGCCAGATTTGAATGGGGAACCTTAGCTGGCTCATGAATCTATACCTCAGGTTCTTAAGCTAACAATAGGAAGGAACAGAAATGTTATGAAAGGAAAGCTGTACTGAGAGATACAGAAAAAAATTATATTAGTTTAAAATATTAATTCTCATTTTATTGGCAGTATAACTATGGTAAATGCTGTGTAATTTTTTTAAATTGTATGTCTTTTGGGCAATTCTCTCAATGTTACTGTAACATGAAGGTTCTGTTTCTCTATCTTTCTTCTTCTATAGTTAGGAATTTTGATATGAACTGTATTAAATGTGATGTTATTCTGGCACCCAGATGGGACTGGACAGAACCTGGTAATTAAATGGCTTATGGAGACAGAGTTTTCAGTAAGGATAAAAAAATTAACTTCTATATTCTGACATTTAATATTGTTAATCATCTCAGTTTTGTCATTTTAGCAATAGATCATAAGTAGATCTGAGAACGAAAGCCATGATGGTCAGTGAGGGAACAAATAAATCCTTATGGCTTCTTTTTGTTTTTTTTTCTTTCATGATACAAGTTTTGTTCCAATGACTACACAGGGCAAGAATGAATAAAACAATATTATCAATAAAATCTAGACTGAGATATTACCACTACTTAAAAAAACCAAGAAACCAGCTACTTCATTTCTCCAGCTATCACAGGGCTGTATTGGACCTGCTTCCCCCAAACTGTGTCTCCTACAAAAACTATGTGCAAACATTTGTCTTTGCCTTAATCCTTCCCCAAACCCTATACTCATAACATAATTTCTTGGGTTTTTTTCCAGTTAAAAGTGCATCCTTTCTGTACCATACCTGTCTGGCTTCAGAGCTGCTACATCTGTGGTCCTGACAAAGGGAAATCATGGCTGTTGTCACATCTGATAGAGTGTTGTTTGTGTTTGAGAAAACACATAAGCAGCTGAGTTAAGAGCGAACTCCTTCTTTGTGTTCCTTAAGCGGAGATTTGCTCCAGCATGTTGGAGCAACTTGCCTCCCTTACTGTAAAAAAGATAATATTCTTAACCTGAGTTAATAGCTGTTGCATAATTACTAATGTCAAGGCATCATGTACGTGGTATCATACAACACTCCTTCAAACTTGAAAATATTCAGAAGACGTCGGCAGCTTGTGCTCTTTCTGATGAGGAAATGTGATTTCGACAAACACCTGAGGGTTTTGATAGGTGACTAGAGCAAAGCCATAAGCCCTTATGTCTCTTCTGTCAGCTGTGGAAAGGCTAGTGCTGCTAAAAAACAGACCAATTTCCTGCCATCTCTCAATTTAAAGTTTAAAATGCATCACCCTTGCAGCTGCAGTGCTTTAAGAAGTGACAGAATTACTGTTACTGGAGCATCCTACTGCCATTGGTATTCTAAATCTCCATCTTTGTAGGTCTGAGCTATGAAAATATAAAATTAAATAAATGTGCTTTATTAATAATAATCTCCTGTTAGGCCTATTGCTGCACAATACTGTTCAGTTTTCAACTCCTTTTCTGTATGGCTCAGAGACCACCCAGGGGCTTGGAGAATACTTTCAGCATGTCATTGCTGAAACTGTCACATGAAATCAACATAAAAGATACCAGAAAAAACCTGCAAAAATCAAAGCCAAGTTATACTGTTAAACTGCATAAACATCTGATTGCAAATTGAGGGAAAAAGCTTGAAAAGAATGGAAAATGTTGGTTGTTGTAATAGTCCCTGTTACACTGGTGGGCCCCACGGAGCTACATGACTTTGAGATGATAAAATTTGGCCGCTAGATTTATCTCGTTTTTATGCAGTTCCAGTAATTAGGAAAAGAATTTGCATTAAGTGGGTTTTCTTTCAGTCCTGCTTGTGTGTTTTTAGCTCTCCATTGCATATAATACTTTCACAGAATTCACTATCATGAATTTAAAATACAGTCCTTGACTATAAAAACAAAAACCAAGGCAATGAAAATCACTGGACAATAAAAGTTCCCGTATCTTCAACAGCCCTCAAACACCTGTTAAAAATGTGTTTTGTAACCTGCCCTGAAATGTGATGGAAATTAATGCTTACGAGTCCCTTGTGAGAATGTAAAATATCAGAGTTTAAAGCTTCACATACAGACTGATGGATAAAACGTATCTCAAACACATCTACTGTATCCCACCAGGACTATTCCAAGCTGATGCCCTCTGCATTCCAATGAAAAGAATAATTACCCTGGTCAATGCTGTTCTTTAACTGTGGTAAAGCAAATGTGATTTGTTTAGTTACTAGTCTAATGTGATTATCACTCAGAATTGTTTAGAAGTAAAAGCAATTAATACAATGAAATATTTCCTTTCATTCAGCTGTATTTAGACTGGTCTATGCTTACACATATTACAAAGGAACAGGATTTAAAATGTGTTCATTTTTGTCTACTTGTTCATAGAAAAAGGGACTGTCAGTCAAGAAGAAGAAATATAATGTAGTGGAGGCTAAAAGATTGCTATTTGCCTTGCATAGAGTGACAGTCTTAGAACTAAGAACATATTTTTAAGCAAATGTCCTGTGTAGCATTTCTTTCCCACCCAGTCCTTAATAACCTCCTTGGCTTCTCTTTTCAGAATACTGCTGCATATGTAGAAGCCAGCTCATCTGAAGCTCAGCTTCATCCTCATTTTGAGGATGAAGGGTCATTTTGAACTTCACAACCCATTAACAGCATGTTTAATGGAGTTAAAACATTCAGTCTTTAAGCCCTCTCTGCAAAGGCAGTCTAATCAGTCAGACCTTACCTCTTTACTCTTTGATGACACAGACTTAATCTAGAGCTTTTACATTTGCTGCTTTGCAGAACTAGGAATTCTGCTTCTACAGATCTGTGACTCTGTGATGTTCTTACCTCCTTGATTCCAGCCTTGCTGCCATGCTAAGAGCAGACATCCTGCTGTTCAAGCCGAGTCTTAGCATTGTGTATTAGAAGATAATCCCTAGACCACCAGCATCTTTTTGGCATCTGTGAGCATAAAGGTTATGACAGTTGCCCCTTCTGACTGTAATCTTTGGTTTTACAAGAATTCTACTAAAAGACTTTCAAGCTGTAATTATAAAATCTCTTCCTGCTTTGTGTGGTATTGCTAAGGAAAAAATATTAGCAGTTTTAAAAGCAATACATTCTGCTGTGTTTTAAAACCTTCAATTTGCAACTAAATTATGTACTTAGCTTTACACACTTGACTTCTTCAGACTATTTAACAGCTTACACTGCAGCACATGTTTAAGTGTTTGCAGGATCAAGATCCACATCCTCTCTGCACCATTAAATGTTTTGCAGTTGAAGAGTGGCTAGATTCCCCAAGGGGTTGTCTTTTATGTATAAATGGAGAACATCCATGGCTTGCATCTGGGATTTATCAATCTGGTTTGAGTGATCTAATCTCCTTAGTGTGTATGTGTGTACTCATGAACTTACATATGTAGACATGGTAATGACAAGAATAAGCTTGCTGGGGAGAAAAAGCAAGCAGAGAAAGGAATTGCCAAATATTTCTTAGAACATTTCCCCCCATTCTGTGGAAATTTTAAAACATTTTGTTTTTTGTCCAGCTCTATAAACTATCCACTGCTTCCTTATATTCTGTTCTGCCTAGCAAAGCTCTGAGCAATTTTCAATATTCCAGACCATTGACTAGGATTTAGTTTACAAATTAGAAAACAGTTAAACCCATCAAAAATTCCTTTTCCTTTTTTTCTTCTCATCTTGAATTTCATCTCTACATATCTGTGCCTCCATTCAATGCTGGTCTGAAGCAGTTCATTGTAACTTACATGTGTGTGCATATAAGTTCACATAAAGAATATACTTGTGCATGTCTACGTAAATGCATACGCACGTACCTTTCACATATAAAACATACTTAATGATATTGGTGGATATAATAGGCTTATTGTTTTGTCCTATGGTTTAACTGTAAATCTGCCTAAAGCAATTGTGCATAATTTTTACTGGATGATACCATAGTTTTGTGTTAAATGCAAGTCACATTGCAGACAATAAATTTTTATATATATGGAGTGGTTTTTTGCATTCATGACCTGATACTATCAATTCTCTGCTAAGATCTTTAAAATCTTCTGTAAGAAAATTGCTGGGTTTTGCTGCTGTTTTTTTTTTGTTTTTGTGGTGGTTTTTTTGGTTGGTGGGGGTGGGGGTTTTTTTGGTTGTTTTTTTTTTTTGGTTTGGTTTTTTTTTTTTTTTTTTTTTGTTTTTTTTTTTTTTTTTTGTAGCCTTTAAGAATCACACAAAAAAAGGTTACATGGATAGCTCTGGAAAGTATTGTCCAGTCTTGTCACAGAACAGATGAAGGACCACGGAAACAGTCCAATCTTCATCTCCTTGTACATGGCACGGGAGTTACAACTAGATGATCTGTAAGGTCACTTCCAACCCAGGCCATTCTACAATTCTGTAATTCTAAGATTAAGACCTACTGACATGTTCCTTTGGAACATGAAGACCAGCCTGGTTGAGTACTTTGTCTGAGCAATTCCATTTCAACATTGATTAATTCAAATATATTTATGCTATTTACATATAGATGTAATGACAGATTGGTAGAAGCCCTAGACATAAGTTAAAACCTGTCCTCTCTTCCTTCTAGCCACTGCAGACTTACTAAACAATGCTCTCCAGTCCTCCAATGTCCTAAGGACATTCTCTTCCCCATCTCTTGTAATGTGGTATCTTGCTTCAAAATGCAGCCTCAGCTTTTGAACATAAATAAAATATGACTGTGGTTTGACACTGAGCTGGCATTTGGCAAAGTCAAGAGGGAAATATTGCTGAATCTGTTACTGAACTTGGCACAACTGTAGAGCTGGGCAACTGGAGAGCTTTGAACATAGGAACTGTAGACAGCAAACAAATCATCACAGATGGGGATTAGTGCCACTTTATCCTCTCCATGCCAACATATTCTTTGGATTCTGGAAATTCATGTATGTTCCATACAAGTTTCAGTAAAAGATTCAGCTGTACACACAGACACTACTTCCTTCTTTCCCTCCTCTTTGATGTGTATATGAGAAATTTAAACCCTAATGCACAGCACTTTGCACAGAAAATAAACATGACGTTAAATTACATAGTAGTGAAGGAGGCATTTCTGCATAATATATTTCTTTCCTCCTCTTTCAACAACATAAATTGTATTGGCATCTATGACTACTACACTAGAAAGCTTAAAATACCCTTATAAAACTTGAAGTAGGCAGTGATGTTTCCACTTACAAGAATCAAGGACTAATTTTATTTCCTTCAGGAGAATAACTGCTAATCTTTACAGTAGCAGAATAGCTGTTTTGTTCATCAGATATGGGATCTGAGGGATCAAAATAAATGTATTGTATTGCTTTTTTTTGTGATAGCACTTATTTAAGTTTACTCCTTATGCTATACTTTTTCTGTCAAGGTTAGCTCACATATTAGTAATTATACCTTATAATAAAGTTACATTTTTAACTGTGTCATCAATCAATTCAGAGAAATTTAATTTTCTGTAAGAATGGCTTTAGGAAAGTGGTACCATCTCCAGAGTAGCCATTAGCATATGTAAATGAAAAAACATGGTGAAGAAGATGAGACCTGTCTGTGGGCTCTGAAATGATCAATCTCTGAGACAAGATAAAAGAACAGCTCTCCTGTGGGAGACAATGACTTACTTCTTCATGATAGTTATTTAATGTCAATGTACTTTATTCAGATAAGAAATAAGAGGAGTTCCCCTGAGCCTGATTGCTTGTATAATGTGTTCTCATATATAATTATAAAGAGAATTAAAAGCTGAGCTAGTGTGTGAGGCAGCAAAATAACTTCACCACCCATCAGTTCTTCCCATGTCATTGGCTGCTCACCTGGCAATGCATCTGTAGCTGACAGAGAACTTTTTATCTGAAGGCTGTATTTGTGACACTTTTGTTACACATTTGTGAACTTTATTTCTCTAACAAAATAGTAGTTAGTAGCACAAACCATCCATTATTTTTCTTATAGAAAATGTTACATAGAACGTACATAGTGCAATAGACCTTAATTCAGGAAAGTAAAAGAACCCTTAAGGACTTACCCTATAGGAGAATGAACTGCAAATTGGTTAGGCACCACTGCCTTCACCAGATTTCAAGTGGGATCAATTTAGCTTTAAGATAAGAAAACAATAATCTTAACATCCCAAATCTGAAAGCCACATGATACCAGATGTTTAAGACACATACAAAAATGAATAAGATGCTAAAGTCCCAGAAGCTGTTTAACTTCCAGTGAAGAGCTAGGTATTTATATTTAGCTAGGGATTCATAACTTTAATAGTCTGACCCACAGTCCCCACTGATTGAAAACCAGTACAAAGCCAGTGCATCACTTAAGTCCTATTAAACCATGATACAAAAGCCTCATGCTGACTTTTGCAGAAATGACTCATGCTATGTTCCTTCCCTTTCTACACTACCAAGTTATTTGTTACACTTTGAATCTGTATGTTGGGTTGGCACGGCCTGGTTTTTGGTAGCAGGCTGGGCCACAGAGGCTTCTGTGAGAAGCTGCCAGAAGCTTCCACCATGTCCGGCAGAGCCAATCTCTGATGGCTCTGAAGATGGACATGCTGCTGGCCAAGGCTGGGCCAATTGGAGATGTTGGTAATGCCTCTGTGGTAACATATTTAAGAAAAAAATCAAAACAAAGTGGGTACAGTTTTTGCTAGCCAGAGAAGAAGAGGAGGTGAGAACATGCAAGAGAAACAACATGGACACATCGAGGTCAGTGCAGAAGGAGGAGAAGGAGGTGCTCCAGTCCTGGGTGCCGGGATTCCTCTGCAAGCTGTGGTGAGGACCATGGGGAAGCAGCTGTGCCCCTGCAGCCCCTGGGGATTCATGGGGGATGCAGAGATCCTCCTGCAGCCTGTGGAGGAGGTGCCCACGCTGGAGCAGGAGGATGCCTGGAGGTGGCTATGATCCAGTGGGAGATCTGGGGGAGAGAGGGGGCCCTGCTGTGTGCCCATGGGAGGGACTCAAGTGTCAGCAGGTGCTGGATGGCTGCTGATCATGAGTGGACCCATGACGAGAAGTTCTCAGAGAACTCTCTCCCGTGGGAGGGACCCCACAGCCTCACAGAAGAAGGACTCCTCTCCTGGAGCAGTGGAAGAAGATCTTGGGTGATGAACTAAACAAAACCCCATGCCCTGTCTCCCTGCACTGTCAGTGGGAAGGAGGGAGGGGTTGGGGGAAGAAAAGGTATTTTTATAGGCTTATTTTACTTCTCATTATCCTCCTGTGATTTTGTTAATAATAAACTCATTTTGTACCTCTAAGTTGAGCCTGTTTTGCCGTTGAAGTATTTTTCTCACAGCCATTATCTCAATTCATGAACCCTTTGTTTAAATTTTTCTGTCCTCTGCCCAGTTGTAGCAGGGGAGTGAGCAGCTTTTGTGGGTGCCTGTTGTTTGGCCAGTGTCAAACCTCAACAGTATGCAAAAAAGGGATTTGGAAACAGGCAGGTGGAAAATAGCAAATAGCATACGACATCTAAATCTAAAAGCTGCAAATATAGGAATGTTTTCCT
>NW_005054307.1:2877827-2920305 GCF_000277835.1 Geospiza fortis | reverse complement strand
AAAAAAGTCATTTGTAAATATGTAGCCATCACTGTTTTCAAGCAATCACCACTTCCTTGTGAAAACTGGGCAGATTAGCAAAATTGTTTTTATGTAACATCCTAGTGATTTCCTAGGAATTTAGGATTTTAGCAAAAACACTCTGTCTCCCTTAGAAAACAGTAATAATTGAAATGGCATTGATTTTGTGGAATTCAAGACCAAACACTTATGTAAAAATCTTAATGTACAGGGTCTCATTGTGTTGAGTTAATTTCCTTTATAACAGCCCACATGGAGCTGTGTTTTGGATTTGTGACCAAAACAGTGTTGTTGGCACATCAATGTTTTGGCTGCTGCTGAACACCACTTGCACTGTGTCAAGGCTCTCTCTCCTGCTACACCACCAAAGGCCAGTAGGCTGGGGATGGGCAAAAGGTTGTGAGGGAATACAGCTGAGACAGCTCTCCCCAGATGGCCAGAGAGTCCATATAATGTCATTTTCACCAGTAAAATTTGGTGGGAATTTTTCCAAAGTTGCCTTTGTTCAGAGACTAAGCATCAGTCAGCTGATAGTGAGTAATTTGCTTTTCCATCACTTGCTTTTTTTCTCCTCTTTTCCCCCGATCTCCTATGAATCTATCTCTACTCTCAAGTTTTCTTATTTTTGTTTTCTGATTCTCTCCCTCATCCTACTAGGGATGGGCTTATTTGCCATTTGGAATCAACTCTCTACACTTAGCTAAAAGAGTTCTGTACTTCTAGCTTCACTGTTTAATTGTTTGCGATTCTTAGCCTCAGAATAAATAATGATGGAATTGTTGGCAAGGACAGACTTAGGAGACCTGGGATCCTAAGCAGCCTACCTGACAAAAACCCAGATTATTGCTTCACTGAAATTTCACGGGAATTAAGGTATTTTTTGTCAGGAAAAACTGTTTTGTTGGAAGTTTTGCCAATCTGCTCTAATTTGGACCAGATTTTTCTTGTTCCATGCATTCACTGACCTCCTGGTAGGAAATGGAAGGAGTTGAAAGCAGGCACAGTTGGGGACCTAATTACAGCATAATTACAGACCTGTCCATGTTGATATTTTGGGATACCTTAGAATGAATATAACATAGTTATCTCTACCTCGCTGGAATTTTACATCCATTTTACATGGTTTTTAATGTCATTCCCTCAGAATATTTTATCTGGCTTTATGGCCAATAAAATTCTGAGCCTACTGCCAGCCCACCCACGCCAGATAGGAAGGCACATGCAGTGCCTGTGGTCTGACTTTTCCCCTTCCACCCATTTCTGGATATGAAAGGCAATAACAGTTCTAACAAAGGAGGCTAAATGAGGAGATTCTTCTCATGAATCACACGCAGCAACAATTAATGGAGCTCATTTTCAAACAGAAATGTACCTGAGAATATGCATTCATTACTAATGAATATGACAACAGCTGCATGTTTAAGATGACCGAGTGGAGTTGAAATATGTATATCCAAAGCTGAGATCAGGAATAAAACCAAAAGATTTTATAGACAGAGAAGTATACAGCTACAAACAAAGGTACAAATCAGGTTTCCATAATATTTTATTTTGCCACAGAACTTAAAGCCAGAGCGGTTTGGCTGAGTAGAGACTACAAAAAACTTGATAGTTGTTTCTAACCCTCCAGCTTCAGTTTCACCCCTAAGCCAAATTTTTTCTCTGCATGTATAAGATAAGTGAAGAGTATTTTGTACAACTTTGCTTTTATTTACATCTATGTGTTTGTGTACTTTTGCCTCATATATACATGTATAGATAAAAGATATTCTTAGATTCACAAAACAGATTAAGGACTTGACTTGGCCACTGATATTTCTAAGGTTATATTTTCTGCAAAATTCAAATTAAGCGTATCATGTCCTTGAATGGTACAACAGAAGAAAAATTTTCTTTTTAAAGGAACCCATAAAATGAAGAGGCAAAGATCACTACAACATACAGAATCTGTTTACAAGGGCACCAGAGGCTGAACAAAATTTTCTCCCCAGTAAATTCAGTTGCTGCTGGCATTGTCATAACGACAAGCAGTGACTAGGAGATGCACTTCCTTTTGAATAATAAGAGCTGAATGGCAAGATAAGCTGTGAAGTAACACATTGCTTCATTCAGCAAGCAGGTTTGCCCATTTTTTGAGCTCTGTGTAAAATCCTCCATCACTACACTGTTTTTCATCAGTTCTGGAAATCAACTGCCCTTTAATCTGATTGTATTCTCATGGCCAAAAAGGAGATGATCAGGAAAACAAGTACCCTGGAGCAACATTCTGCATTTGAATTGGTTAAGAAAGCAAGACAGTTTCAAAGCCATCATTACTGTCTAAAGACCATAATTAAAGTTGTTTTTTAATTGCATCCTTCACAAAAAGCTACTTGTGCTCCAAATCCTCACAGCATTCTTCATGCTTCCTGCGTTTCTACTTAGTCCTATTTAGAAGGAACTTTTGAGATATGCAAAAAGTTGCCAGAGAATGAGATTTTATTTTCTTAAGAATAAAGTCCTCAAGTAGTTAAATACTGACATCTAAACAAAAAAATTACTAAAATACTATAATATCTAAGGAATGATTTTCACATCTACCAAGAATTCATAATTTTTATTAAAGCCACTTCCAATTAGAGTAATTATGGTTTTGCTTTCTAGGAAAAGGAAATTACTGTATTATGGAGTATTATTATTATCATGGAGGGGTTACCTCCATCTTTGGTCATTGCTGTCACTCAGATCTACTTTAGAAAGTCACACAAAATTAGAGTGATTCCTATAAATGTAATAAAAGAAGTCTCGTCTGAAAAACTTGCCTTAAAGCTGAGTCACAAGATTAAAATATATCTTACATATTTCATGCAATATTTTTATTTAATATTAATTTTAGTCTGCAAGATTCTTTCAAATATCCCATTTCTTAAATGATGATAATACTTTACTCTGTAATTGTTCACAGTGAAATAATCTAAATACTGAGGGCTGAGTGTGTGTGAAATGTGTTGAAAGTCTTCCAGGTTTGTGGCAGCTCTTAAAGAGCCTGGGGATTCTTCAGAAGATAGTGTGTAGAGGGGAGAAAGAAATTCTTCATTGCAGGATGTTGCTGCAGCTCTGTACACATGATTTACGTGAATTGGAATGTTTGTAGTCAAAATGGTTTTTCTTACATTTTTGTAGAATTCTGGCCTAAAGCACTCTACATACTTGAGAAAACATGACTCAATTTTCCTCATGATATTTTGTTTGCAAATGCTTCTAAAGACAATTAACCTTTCTGACTGAAAGGCTTTTTTATCTCCTACATTGTTTACAGAAAAACATACACAACAGAAAAAACATTTTAAAAGGAAAAAATTGCCATCCTACCAATAACAAAAATGGCGCTTTTATTTCATTAATGTACTGCTATGAGAAATGGCAGATATCCAGGCTTTTTGGTTTCTATTGTTTTGTTATGTTTTTCTGGAGCATATGCTTGAGAAACCTGTGATAGCAGAGCTTTTAAAGAAATACAGATGTTTTTATTTTCTAGTGCAAATGAGTCTCAGTGGCTTACAACTATCTCATCTAAGTTTTCTCGAATGTTTATCCAGTAAGCTTTTATGGAACTCTTTTTTTTTTACTGCAAACTGCCTTCAGCCAGCACTGAAATAACAACACATGCATGCAGAGTTACATTGTGGGACATCTCCACTGAGAGCCAGAGTGCCAAATGGCTGTGCTGCAGAGTGCAAGGTGGACACACAGCCAAGGACAGCGGACACGTCTTCGTGCCGAACTGCTGACAAAACGTGCTGCTCCCAGGCAGCTGAGAAATGTTTTTCTACATAGTTTTGATGCTATCTATTAATCCCTTGACCCCTCTAGAGTTCGTGGACTACGGTTACAAAATCTTCATGAGAAGATAAAACAATATATTCTATGCACTTATATTAGTGAGGACCTGTAAAACTTCCCTACAGATTTATAATCAGCTTATTTAAGTACAAGCACTTTGCAGGTATGTTCTAGTACCTTATTTTCTTTCACTAAGATCTGCCTACACAGTTATAGCTGTTCTTCAAGATTTAAGAAAAATCAAATTTATACACATTGTTAAAACTAAAATGAACTTACACTTTTACATAAAGCTCATAGAAAACCATAAGCAATTCCTTGTGTTCATTGAATTATGTGAATTTTTCCACAGAATGAGACATAAGGTCTCATACATGAAACTTGATTATTGCATTTAAACATAACAATGTTTTTCAAAATTTTAAGTCACTATTGTGCCCTATTAGACTGCTAATATATTGTTAAATACATTTTATTTTTACTTAGATGAATTTTCTCAGATTGGAAAAGTAGTCTTAATATTTACTGTACAGAGAATACATCCAATGTGAAATCACAGCTGAAAGAAAAGTACTCTGGTTTAATGCTTTTGTTCCAGTAGCAATGCAACTGTAGTGTTTGAAATTTTGAATATTTTTGTAGAAACCTGAAAATATTTGTAGAACATTAGTAAGATTGCTTTGCAACAACTGATAACACTTTACTCGAGCTACTGTAAGGTCCAGAAATAAATGAAGAAAGTACTGAAGACACTGAATGTTTGAAATCGAAAAAATAAAGCTGGTTGAATCATTCAAAATGAGCTCTCTTTAGTAAAAGGAAGATTAGGTTAGGGAACATCTAAACAAACTGGACATAAATTTTTGGGACTGTGTGGAAAGCAGCCAGATGTGCTGAGGAAGCTGGCCAATGTCTCAATTAACTTTGGAATGTCATGGCCCTCAGGGGAGGTTCCTGAGGTTGGGAAGAAATCAAATGTCTCCCCTGTTTCCAAGAAGTACACAAAGGACGATCCAGAAGCTGTAGCTGATCAGCCTAATCTTGAACATTTGGAAGGTGGTGAAGCCAGTCATCCTGGTAAACATTTCCAAAACCAGCAAGAACAAGAAGGTGGCTGAACATAGGCAGCAAGGATTTTCTCAGCAGTTTTTCTTGAGCAACCTGAAGCAACTAAAGTCCCAGAACTTTAATGATGTATTTCTTTTTGTCTCTACTGAATTATGGACATGTCTAAGAGTATTTTCTGCCTGCTGTAGTTTTTGCCTTGATGCAACATTTTGGATTTCAATAATAAAGCAGTGTTCAATCAAGCTTAGGTTCACTGAGTGAACCTAACAAAGTATGGCTATAAAATTGCTCCTGTCTATTCTGGATCAAATTTGGGAGTAAATGTCACAATGCATTGCCAATTAAAGGGGGAAGGAAACTCAGGCAGAGCCCACCAAGTTACTCATATTCCCAGAAAGCTGAGTGTCAGCCGATAAAATTCATCATAGGAATTTAAGGCTCTGTCTTTCTTGGTCGTTCCTTTGTCTTTGTTAGTGGCATATAAGCAGTAACATAAGGGACACGCAGAGCTTTTAAAATATCCATTCATAAAGGCATTTCTGTATTGTTTTCTTTAAAAAATTTTTAAACGTGTGTCAAAAGCCCAAAGATTTGACAGTGCAGGAGACTATGTTCCAAGAGATTGAGCCAAAGTACTTGACAAAATGTGTTAAAATTTCACCATAATATAGCCTATTTTAGGAAAAAAGCACAATGCAGATGGAAGTACATAAGACATACTTTTACATCAGCACACTAGTGTGTGTATTCAAAAGTTTATACTCCTTCACAGTGTGAATTTTGTCATACTTATACCAATCAGATAACCATTTGGATGTGCAACAAGTATTTCCTCAGACATAAAAAGTGAAAATGGCCAAGAACTTGGTTATGCCACAGTTGGACCGTGTATTTGGTAGCAGCACTGAAAACTGTGAAAATTATGGCTCTTTTCTCTGTTCAGCAGAATTTCCCCTTCTGGTGATGTTGATACAATTAAAGTTGAGTGCTGTCACTAAAGGAAGTTTAATCCTTTTGCTGCATTGCAGTCATATGGTAAATTTTTATAGCTATAACTACTCCTGCTTTATCTGTTATCCCAGCGGGGCATGGCTGAGACACAACAATATTGCACAGCAGGGCTGTCTCTTTTCACAAAACATTTCGCTGAGGCTTTTTGTGCTATCTCCTACTAATCAGATTTCTCACTGAGGTGCCCACCCACCCAAATCGAGTGTGGTCAGTGGAGCTGGCAGGTTACCACTTTCCAAACAGTTTAATGAATATCTACCCATTTATGTTTGCTTAAGAAAAACCAGCAGGGTGGCTTCATAGGGTGGGATTATTGCCTCTTCATCCTGATGTTCTTGACTATAAATTTAATTCCTGCTTGTGCAATGAGTTGGTAATTGTAATCTGAGATAGTATATTTGATCTTCCTGCTCCTGGCAATGGAATCCCATTGAGTCACCTATTCCAAAATCATGTGCAGAGGTTTCTTATAAACCTAAGTGTTGCTTGGCATAAAATAGCCTATCTATCTGCGGAGCAACAGCTGGCGTGCTGAGGATATATTCATTATCACCCTTCTGCACTGCTTCAAGCAGATAGTTCTGTACATTAAAAGAATTGGAAAATGACATTAAAAATATTATTTGTAGAAATGCTACTTGTTTCCACAGATGTTTTCAGTCCTCTTTTCTTGTTCATAGCATTCTGCACTTTTTTTCTTTTTTCTCCAGTAACACTCATGATGCCATTTAAAAACTTTCATAAACAATGTTTGTTGCAGAATCTTTCATGTAGAACTGTTATTTCCTTTATAATGTTCCAGTATAGATCATTAGTTACTTCTTCAGCATATTATCAGACAGCTTTCCTATCAGAAGTATTAAGAAATTAAACCAAAAATAGATGAAAAATGAATAGTAGATAACTTGGATAGGTTCTGAGATATCAATTATTTTGCTGTCTGGTTTATGCCTTGCACAGCACAGGGCAGTGCAGAATTCAGTCTCCTCTCTGCATATAATTGTAATCATTTTTGATAGCTGTGTTCCAACTTTATCATTAAGGATTTAGTTCTGCAATTGCTTCTGAAGAGATTTCCCATTTAAGTCCCTGAACGTGCATTCAGATTACAGAAAAAGTCTGTTGAACTATGATTGCAAATGCAGCTACAAACAATGGTTCCCTAAGAAAGTCATACAGAAGAAGGCACTTAGCCTACAGGTTTTCATCTGATCACAGATTCCTGGAGTACAATAAGAATCATACAGCTCACTTGCCTGCTCGCTTGCTCTCCCCCCCAACCCCCCCAGTCTACAAGGTCCAATCATATTTATTTCCACTCTGTCTTTTATTGTGGGATTTGCAGAACTTTAGAGGCACAGCTCAGAGGCATTCCTCAGCACACTCTCATGGATTAAGAGTTTGCTTTGTTTGTAACTAAATTAATATCTTACATTTTTCAATGCAACTGTCCTGATGCAGAGTCTTGGACTTTTCAGAGTGGAAGAGTGAACAGAGAGTCAAGAAATAGAAGAAAATGTTGATGGAATACTGTTTTAGAAACTTCAGAACTGCACTAAACTTTTTAACTGCCACAAGCAGCCCTAGAGCCTTTATGGAAGAAATATTGAAACTGCATGGAGAAGAAATCTATCTTCTACACACTGGTAAGATCTGCCTGAGCTCCTTCTCCAGGCTAAACAATCCCAGCTCTCAGGCTCCTCTCACTGGATGCTCCAGCCCCTTAATCATCTCCATGACCCTTCACTGATTTGCTCCAGAGTGTCCATGACTCTTCTGTATGGAGGAGCTCATAAGCAGATACTGGGCTGTTACATCAGTAATGATTAGAAGGTACATAGGAAGGAAAATAGAACAGAAGCTCCAAAGCAACTTTCCAAAATGATCACATCACCCCCAAAATCAGTATACCAGAGCTGTTGTTTCAAGGGCTGAAAAACTTACACACAAGTAACTTTTAGAAAATGTGAAATAACTGTGGGTAGTTTTAGGAGAAATCAATGCAGGCCAGAAATCTACTTTGGATATTTTGGATATTTTTGCAGCAGAAAGGTTTGGTAATGCTACTATCCTATTGTGGTGCTGCAAAAAAAAAAAAACTATTTTAATCAATTTTTATCTCAATAATTTCCCTTTTCCACATGCAGTGATTGAAGGGTGAAGACTATAGGTAACCTAATGTACACCAGGAAGCAAAAAAACCTGAGAGAGTAATAAAATGGACTTATTAGACTAGTTAATTAATATGCTGAAAGTGTCTGTCTTTCCATTCTGTTTATAATTTTTCAAAAAGACACTAATTTATTTTGATATAACTGACTGACTGACTGAATGAATAATGAATTAATAGAATAGGAAAAACACAACACTATTGCATTGGCAAAAAAGAAACCCAAATCTCAAGAGGTACTGGAAAAGAGAAATTTTCATGTTTTCATACAGAGTCACTCTCTAAATTCCTAAAGCCCATGTTGAAAAGTATAAAGTAATACATTCCATTTCCTGACTTTCAGTAGTTGCATGTGATAGACCATCATGGGATATATTTCCTGTTCATGTAAATTCTGAGCTTCTGGAATAAATCAAAAATTTTTTTTCTTCCCTTCCAGGACCATTTTCAAAGGATACTAGTGAGAGATGCTGTCAAATTTTTGTTTGTTTTCCCAGAATTTACAAATTAAACTATTTTAACTGCATAGGGAAGTGAAAATAATGAGCACCAAGGTTTTTTTCTCTCTCTTGCTTAAGAAGTAAGATTGAATCTTCCAAAGTCCAGAAGATTTCTAGCTTTCCCTTGAAAGCTCTGTTCAGCATCAAGGCAAATCCCAAGTTAAGCTATCAGAGACAAAACCCAACACCTTATCTAAAACTTTCCTTCAGAGGATTCAAAGCCTTCAGTAAACATTAAACAAGTTTAAGTAATTCTCTGCAAAGGAGATAGTCAGAATTTTCAAAAGTCTCTAAGTGCCAGGAAATCCATTAACTCTGTTATCAAAGGACATCATCCCTCAGTAAAGAAGTGAAAAATTAAGCGTGTTAGAAGAAAGTCAGTCACAGATTACACAGACTCTTACTGTCCAAAGAGTATAACTTGAGAAAGAGCTGATGTATTCAGTTAGTTTCTTTCCTTTTAGCTTCTGATTAAATGCTCATTATTGTTGGTAAAAATTCTCCCATTCATTTTCAAGGGACTTGGCTCCCATACCCACAAAGATTTCTGAAATATGGCCTGAAAAAGATGAAAAAAGTATCTGAAGTCGTGGCAGTTTTTGAATCTAGAACTGAATTTTTACCCTTGGTCATGTACAGTGGAGTAGTGACTGAGGCTGAGGCAGAACCCTTCCAAAATTTTGAGATTTCTGGGTCATGTGCTAAGCCTCTGATGAACTCTAATTTTTACAGTATGATGAGATATTGATTAAGAGAAACTCAAAGATCAAACACCCATCAAATCTCACTGTTTATACAGAACCAATAAATCAGTTTCTTTTTAGCCTGGAAACTGAACTAAGTCTCAAGTCTTACTGCTCTTTCTCCACGCTTCCTTGGTGGGTGGCTGCTTAAGTTCAGCATCTGAAATCTTCTGGCACAGCATAAATAACTCCTCTAGTGAGCTGTCATTAGACATCTTGGTTTTACTCCCTCCCATACCTGGTTGGTATAAAATAACACCATCGATCTTGTGAATAGGACTCCTTGTTTTACTCCTCCAGCCCAGTTACCACTGCTGTCTCTCCATAAGTCATGAATACTCCCAGCACAGCAGGAGCACATTAATGATTTATTTTTTCTGAGGAATACCCTTATTACAAATTATTTTCTTACCTGGCTGGGTACTCTCACTGCAGGACATTGTTGCTAATAGATCCCCTTGAGCATTTGCAGCCTACATTCCTCATTTAACTGGATCCCAAGTGCTGTGCATGTTAAATACCTCATCTATTATCTCTTTAAGCATGAGATTTCTGTCACAATTTCTTTTGTTGATTAGGCAGTTTCTCACAGAAGTAAAAACAGTGCAAGGCTTTTCTAAAATTAATGGGAGAAGTTACTATTTGTAGATATACCCAGTTGCAGGCAGTGACAGGCTCATATTATGGGAGAACATCAGTTCTGGTATCCCTCATCTTGGCCACTCTGCATGACTTTTTCAGTTTTCTGAAACACTGCATCATTTCAGACCCTTCCTGCTATTTTCTTTTACATCTCTTAATTTATGACAAGAGAAATTTGCACCCATTAACATTCAAACAAGTTTTACCACGACTGCAGTAGGGACCAGAGTGAGTATCAGGACAGACTGCTTTTAAAAATTATTAACTTTTTTGCCTTTTGCAAAATTTTCTTCATAGATCTCTGCTAAAAGACTATTGAAGTCCTCAATTAACTGAGGTGAACATTTCAGAGGTAAAAAACCAGAAAAGTTCTGGATGGATGGTAGGTCTGGCATTGGCACAGACCTACGAGTAGTGGAGTTCACTGGATTATGCAAGATGGTGACTGTCTGTGTGCTACTGAAAAACTGAAATCCAGTAAAATGTAATTTGGGTTGGGAATGAAGAATGGCTCTGTGCCATAAGAGAGGTGTCTGCCTGGTGAACTTGGAGATTGTTGTGTGTTTTGTTGGTTATACAGCAGGTGTGCACAGTGTGTAGCTGCTGGGGAAATGGTATTGATCATGTATATGAAGCATGCAAGCCTTTTGGATTTTATTTCATGTTGATTGCAAACCTTGAGCAATCTGGTCTAATGGAAGGTGCCCATGGCAGGAGGGGTTGGAGTCTTCAAGGTCCCTCCCAACACAAACCATTCTATAATTCTATAATTCTATCATTCTTAAGGACAGCAATGTGAAAGGCCTATGCTTCACGTCATCATCTTTTCAAAAAGAGAGAAATTTTATTTTTGGGGATGCTCAAGGACTTTATTATTTTTCCCAGGGAATTTCTTTTTATTCTCAATTCTCTTCCATGCTTTTGTACAATTTTGTAAAAGTAGAGGATGCTTTTTTGTGATTGTTCAGACATGAAGAACCAATTTCTACTAATTTTTAATGCTCATTCATCCAGAATAAAATCTTAATAAATCTAAGTAAAAGTGTTGGAGCATGGCTCTGTACTGCTGGATATGTGTAATGCCTTCCATTTTTTTTCCTCTTTACAAAGAATTAGAAAATATAAGATTAATTCAAAAAAGTTATGGAAAGATATGTGAAAATGAAGAAATATATATTATATTGGCACTATTTATAAACAAAAACTGAATGGCAGGCTTTACATTTTCCAAGTAGATGTTAAATCAAATGTCCTATTCTAGTGTTCAAACTGTGGTAACACTTCTGTTTGTATATGGAGAATAAAACCTAAGATTTTATATTTCAGTTACAGTATGAACAAGAAATTGTGAAGAAGACTCCTCAGTTTTGCAGTTACCACTGAGAAATTGCTTCCAAAGTTTTCTGGGCACTTTAGTCTATTTCTGAAGTTCTTATACTTTTACAGGTTTTGTCTTGCAAAGAGACAGGTTAAAAAAAATGCCAACAAAACCCAAAAATCACAGGGGTTTTGGAACTATGGAGAGCTGCCTAGGAGGAATTCTTCTTGTTTGCTTGCACAGTTTGCAGTTTTTACACATTCCTTTAGAATCCATCTATAGGGTACACAGCAGATGGGCCTGATGTGACCTGCTGAGCATTTTCTCTCCCTCACCACTCTCAGCAGACAACAGAGGCACGAATGGCTGGCAAGGGAATGCTCTGCTGCTCAGGCACTGCTGGGAGGCAGCCACAGCTCTGTCCCTGCATGCTGCATGACAGGCAGGCTTCAGAGCCAAGTGATCTCTGTAGATGAAGAGTAAATAAAGGGGCAGCCAGGCTGCTGCTGCAGGGAAGGGAGGGACTGTTGTATTTTGTTAAAAAACAAAACAGTAGGGGACAAGAGGCCAGTGCATAGTGCAGTAAGGATGGTGGCCAGAGACATGGCAAAGAAACCCCAGCAAAGCAGTGCATCAGAGCAGGGCTGATCTGTCCAATTTTCTGACTCCAGAATAGCAGAATTCTGACCTGTTACACAATAGTTATGTCTGAGTCAGGAATAACTATGCTAGAATAATTTCCTTCGTGGCTGGATTTCTGTAACTGTAATTGTCCATCTTTCTTTTCCAACAGAAAGTGTTTTCCTGTATTTGCTAATACAAACTTCCTGAAATGCATCATAATCCCATGTCATTACACACTACAATTACAGAGAAGCTATAATGGCATTTATGCACCATCTTTACAAATAATCAGCTACCTTGTGGAGCTCATTTCCTCTCACTGCAATCCAAAGTCTTGGTAGGTGTCCTGAAACCAAGACAGAAGGCAAAAGATTCATACTGGTTTCCTCCTGGACTCACAGCACCTAATTTTTAAATCTTTGTTGTTTTGGTACTGATCACAAAATTCTCTAGAGCTTCTGCCATGTTTGTCATTTTTCTCATATGTTAGAAAAGCTGATCCACAAATTGTATGTATTATGTACAAGTTGAAAAGTTTTGATAGTGCCTCAGGTATATAGCACATCTTGGCTCCCTAACTCCACCAATTTACTTGGAAGGGTTGCACTGAAATGGAATGCAGATTAAGTTTCTTTCCTGAGATGCAAAATACACTGGCTTTATTGAAAATGTCTCTTGCAATTTTGCATTTACCCTATATAAGTAATATCTAATCTTTATTTAGTGAAAACAGACATTGACACCAATGGCAGGAAGGAACTTGATAGAGTAAGAATGTTTGGTTTGGATTAAGGTGTTTTTTTTTTCCTTTTGTATAACCTCTTTCCCAAAGAAAAGACTCATTGGATGAGTAGTGTTTGCTGGGACAGAGTCATTGTCTTTGGTTGAAGATGAAAGACTGAGGGATTAACAAATGGACCCATGATTCTCAGATAATGGGTTCGTTTTACCAGGACACTTTGCAAGTGTCTACATCCTGTTAGACAAACAGTGTTTGTTTCACTGAATCAGGCTCATCCAATGCAAAATGTAAACATTTCAAATGGAAATTAGATTTTTAAAATATTTTCAGGAACATTTAATAAAAAACAGCCCCTTGAAACTCTGACAATCTCTATTCCTCATCACTTCAGCATTGGTTTCTTGTTTCAGTTAGTATGATGCCAGCAGGAGAGCAGAAATACCTCTGCTTCCATCAAAAATATTTCCCTTTCTTAATGGAATACAGGTAGAAGGTATAGGCTTAACTGCTGGAAATCAACAGAGTAACCCCAGGAGGTAACCCTGGGGTGCTGCTGAATGCTGGTACAGTGCTGGCTGTGGCACTGTGCCTGACATGTCTAAAAGCAAAAAACATGTGTATGGTCTTCTGCATAGCAGACATGCATTGAGATTAGAGACACTGAGAAACACTGAAAACAAGACTTTGCCTGAAAACCCTCTGGATCTAGGGATTAGGTGCAAGCCTGGGTTTCCAGCTGATACTTATGGGAGCACTCACTCGAAAGCACCTGGCCCTTGCCCTGGACTTTGCATTCCTTTTTGTTCCACAGTAGGACTCTACTGCTTGGAAACGAAGGGATTGATCAAACTTGAGTGTGGTGAAGAAAATATATAGGAAAATATTCTCAGAAAACAAGGACTAGAGGGCATTTGCTCAAAAAATCAAGTTTTCAGTTAAAAAGAAAAAATCTTCTTTTTTAAACTGTGTAATTAAAACAAATATTTGGCCTCCCAGACTTCTAAATCATTCAAAAAAGAATTCTAGAAATTCAGCAAAGAAAGCCATCTGAGCACAACTAGAGAGAGAGATTTGAAAGACATCTGCTGCACCCCATGTTAGGACTGACAATACTAGGAGGATATACCAAGGAAAGTGTCAGTTTAAACTAATTTCATTTTTCTTAATGCAGCACATTACTCCTGCTAGAAACAAGACTTTTCTGCATATATTCCTAATTTTTCTGAAAGCCTTAGACCACACCTAAATGTATGCTTACACTTACATTACCTGACCAAGACATTCTGTGTGACAAATACCTTTCAATAAAATGCAGGCAGCTATACCCTGACTTTGGGATGCCTAATTACAATAAGATGTAAGGCAGTCAGATACTACAGGTAGAAACACCAACGTGAATGAGCAACCCCACCAGGCTGCTGTTACAATTTTATGCTAACAGGGATCTGGACTTTGTTTAAGATTTGGTGAAAAAGTGCAGATTTTAATCTCAGTGATATTTGATAGTAAATGTCTTACTGAGGCATTAGAAATATCCATATGTTGAAATATTAGAGACAACTGAAATCCAGTGAGTCTAGTTCTGGAAACCCTGTACTGGCATTAGTATGATGCTCTGCTCAATCTAAATTATTTGCGCTATATGGCAACCTGTGGTCCCTCTACACTTCCACATAAAAACAAACAGCTGATTTCAACTTGGAAACAAAATTTAACATTCCCATTTTTGTCCCAGACTTGCAATACAATATGGTTTTAATCCTATATGTATTTTATTTATTGTATTTACTCCATTTGTAAAGGAGGATACTTCTTTTTCTTAAGACAGTTTACCATGTAGAAAACCCAAAAATTCTCAAACAGAAATTTGCAAGCAGTATAAAATAATTTTATTAACCCTTAGCTCAAATAGGTAGCACGAAAAAATAAAGTTCTTGAGATCTATTTACGTAAGAGGTCAAATCAGAATGGCTTTTCCTTGCATTAAAATACATGCACAGTTAAATTTTGTAAATCAAGTTGG
This sequence comes from Geospiza fortis, assembly GCF_000277835.1. Classification (NCBI taxonomy): domain Eukaryota; kingdom Metazoa; phylum Chordata; class Aves; order Passeriformes; family Thraupidae; genus Geospiza; species Geospiza fortis. The sequence goes on along the minus strand of NW_005054307.1, from coordinate 2,905,621 downwards.
AAAAATAGTCATTAGAAAAAGCAAACTATATTGTTACACTACATAATTAAACTAATTATTATATATCCTTATTCAGAATATAATATATATAGTGAATTGGTGATTCAGTATATCACAAATTCTTTTATACAAAACTAAATATTGCTGGTTTATGTACGGAACAGTATTTTTCTTGGCACACTATATGCTTGTAACTTTGCTAACAAGTCAAAAAGTGGCCTCAGGAAGTTGAAAAAGCAAATCTCAGATACATCATTATTGTGACAAATTAAGTTCTCTTTTAACAGGTGTCTGACATCAGACCAAGCATTGCTGTTAGTTACTGAGGACTAATTTTTGAATCGCCCTTTGCCATGGAGGAGTTAAAAGCTTTTTCTGATGTTCACAAGGCTTTTGTGGATTTCAGCTGCATTCACAGATAGGCAAGAACAGGAATTATTCAGCTGTGAACTGAATTTAGTCTTGAACCAGTGACCTGTCATAAATCTTTCAACAAAATTAATTGATTTTAAGGTCTTTGACATAGGGAAGGTTTGACTATTCCAGTGATCATGATACAAGAAAACTTTCTAACTTTGAAAGGAACAGACAGTTTTCTATTTCAAAATTATGCAATTCACATAATGTAAAGAATGCAGTGCATTTTAAAGGAACATAAAGCTTCTATTGTGATTTCCAGATATCTTTCAGGACCTGTGTTTTGCCACAGAACTGAAAACCATGATCCTACCAGCTCTATGTATGCAACATAAGAGCATTCAACTGAAATACATTGTGTCAAATTCTGGATTTATTAGTCAATAGAAAGGAAGCTGCAAGGCCTGTGTGATAGGAAATAATCTGTACTTTTTTTTTTTTTTTGAGTAAGCCTATTAATTCCTGACGTGGGAAACCATAATTTTATGATAGGTTGGCTTAAGAAACTCTTATCTATTCAGCTGTGTGGAGACAGATGTTTGTAAGATCTAGAAGACTATATTGTTTAATTCCTGTCTGTTGCTGAGTAAACACATGGGAAGCATATTTGACTTAGATATAACACAAATTCTGAAGACATGGACTGGGAATACACTGATTTTGCTTAAGCACAAATCCATAAAGACCTTTCAGTCTTCAACATAACCCATGTTCTTGTTACTGCACTTGCATGCCCGGTTGGGGCAGACATGACAGGAAGAGCACAAGGGAAGTTGTGGCCTCTAGTGAGGTGAGTAATGGGCACAGGAAACAGATCACTACAATGACTCATATGGAGACACAGCCTCCGTAAGAGGATCCAAAATTCCATCTTCCAGGACAACGACCTTCGCTGAGCGATGGAGTCAGCCCATTAATTCTTCATTCTCTTATTCCTGGTTCTTCCAGGAAAGATGATTTCTTGGTGGTTGTGCTTCACTAGGTGAAGTAGCTAAGAGCTCTTCTGCTGCTTTCCTTTGCAGCACTTCTCTAAGAATTAGGAACCATGGCTTCAGCTCCACCCTTCTTTCCTCCCTTCCACAGCGTGAGGATGCACAACAAGTTCTTTGGTGGATGCTGTCTCTGCTCTGTATTTCTAAGTCAACATCACATCTGCAACTGCAGATGTGTCATGAGCAGGACCTGGCACAGACCCAGGTGTGAATTAAGCAAGCTAAAGGTTCTGACCTTTCCAGAGGCTTAACCACACTGTTACAATCCTCTTCACATATCATATCAATAAAATATGTCTCCAGACCTGGGCACGCTGCAACATACATGAGGTGGGGAAGTGAGAGAATACCCCTACCCCAAAAAGGAAGTATAACTTTTCTGAATCTGTTGATTTTTTCAGTTTTGTTAGAGGTCAGAATTACATTGTGGGACCTAGACACCAAAGCTGGAAATTGTGCAGAAAGCAGGTATTTTACTACCGACAGACTGAAATGAGAAGTCACTACAAGGCTTTTCTTGTGTTTCTTTTGAAATGGCAACAGCTGATTTAGAAACTCAGCCCATCTCTGGTTTGTTTTTCAGTATTTACAGATTAGGAAAAGCATCTCTGTTGTTACCTGTAAGGCCAGCAGTAAGCCTTGGTGGCAACTGGAGATAGAGTGATACCATTCAACTCCAAGTCTCTCTCAGTCTGAAGCAGATCCTCAGGAATACTACACTGACCAAAAAATAAAAGGCATTTTCTGAGGTGGAAATATAATCTATCTCAACATCCTTAAATTAAGTCAATATCAGTCTGTCAGCAAATTAATTTATTGTCAATATGAGTTATGATTGTCATTATGAGTGAGATTAGGAGACAAAAGAGATTTTCCTGTTACTTTATCCTGGCTTTCCTGAGGTATTGTAATTTTCCCCCCACGACCTCATCATGGTAGACAATATAGGCAGAGTTATTTCTCATGAAGGTTTATATTATACCTACGCCCTCCAAATTTATAATCCAAAAGAACTTTGGACTTTTCTGCATCCTTCAGACCTGTGATTCATGTATTGTCTTCTATAAACACTGCTAATTTCTAAATCTCTGGTGTCTCTACTCCTCTGTCAATTCCCCTTCATTATGCAATGCATTTTTCCTCCCAGAAACCAAACACTATTATCCTTGAGAAAGTGAGCTAACAATAGAAATAAGGTTTTCAGGTATTAATATTTATTCCACTCATCTGCATGGCTATACTCACAGCTCTTTTTAGCCAGGTGTCTCTGTACGCATGCTGTGCATATGTAGGTCATGCAGGTGAAGAGACCTCAGCACAGAAGCACATAAAAGAGCACTTCCATCTTTGCTAACTTCTATTTTCCCTTTTACTTTATGACAATGATTGTGTTTCCACTCCATTTCAAGATGGAAGTGTCTAGCTGTTTTTCTTCAAAGCTCTGTTAATAGCTTATTCATCTGTACATTCAATTGTCCTGATTCAAAGCTATTTGAACTCAGAGAGGCTTTTGATTTTCTGCTGTATCAATCACTGTTACAGAAGATCTGCATAAAGCCTGTTATGAATTTCCAGGTGATTTTTAATATGTAGTAACTTCACTCATTGGTAGTAGTTTCATTGAGTGCTAAGATTAATTGCTAGCATTCATTGGTACCATTTATTTTTTCGAGATGAAGCACTGGGGAAATATTCCAGAATATCTCTAACTGAGGGTCGTATTTGAAGCCTCCCAGAAGATGAATTGCTTGTCTTTTAAAAGTGAGGGATATTTGGAGCTGATCTCTTGCTTAAAGAACAGCAGCTCAAATTGTGTCTAATGAGGAACACACACCCAGATAAGCCTTGCCTGACAGATGACACATCCCAATCTGGATTTAGGGGTTACTCCTTGTGGCTTCACTCATAAGCTTTGCTTCACTGCCCTGGATTTTACTAACTGTCTGTATCAACCCTTACTAAAGGGAGTTTGTCTGTCAGCCAACCATGCAAGGTTTAGACCTTCTTGTTATAATAGAAACTTGTTTTTTATTTGATCTCTATTAATGTGAGCATGTATCTTGTGACGGTGGTCACAGAGGTCTTAGGATGAGGGAAGAGACGTAGATCTGACTCCATATTTCAGAAGGTTTGATTTATTATTTTATGATATACGTTACATTAAAACTATACTAAAAGAATAGAAGAAAAAGTTTCATCTCAGAAAGCTAGCTAAGCTAAGAATAGAATGAAATGAATAACAAAGGTTTGTGGCTCGGACAGAGAGTCCAAGCGAGCTGGGCTGTGATTGACCATTAATTCTAAACATCTACATGAGACCAATCACAGACTCACCTGTTGCATTCCACAACAGCAGATAACCATTATTTACATTTTGTTCTTGAGGCATCACAGCTCCTCAGGAAAAAAAAATCCTAAAGAAAGGATTTTCATAAAAAGATGTCTGCGACAGTATCATAATTTGGTGTGAAGTGGAAAATTTTAACTTTACTTTTTTGACTGTAAATATTGTGTCAAAGATGCTGCCCTGCTTTACTTTTATACAGATAGCATTTATAAAGTCATAGAAATAAAGATGCTCAGTGGACAGCTCTTCCTTCTGAATTTTCACTATCTTTTTGCCCAGACAGCTGAGAGTTATACCCCAGTACATGGTGTTGCACTTGCATTACAAGAGTTGCATTTGGAACCAGAGCACGTACACAGATACCAAGTACAGAACACTGTTATCAGATTTGGCACAGCAAGTATGGGCACTGGCAGGTTTTAATCATGTGTCACACAGGCTCATGTTTTAGGAAAAGCATCTCAATTCAGTAAGACTCTTATCTATGTCATTAAACTTATATTTATTCAGGGAATCTCTTAAGTACATGGTTGCATTTCACCAAGCAATGGGGTTGGCATTCTCAAATTAGTGCTTAATTGCTGCATAAGCTGTAAAATAAAACAGTAGATAGAAACAAAAATTTTTGAGTGTGTTGCTGTTATAATCAAATTACAGATCACTCTAACAAGTGGCACCTCCTTTCAGTGAGAACCAAGCAGCTAATGTGAGACATTTGATAGAGAAAAGTCAGGAGGATACAAGGTGAAGCTCTAGTAGATGCACAGTTTCATGTACAAAGTAGTGTGTACCAGCTCCACATGACATCAACATCTTTGAGATGATACAAGGAAATATTGAAATTCAACAGTTTCAGACAGAGAAAGTGTTCACTTGGAAGACTTGTAGAATCTGGTATTTTCTCTGAAAAAATCTGAATTTGATAGGACAAAGTACAAATGTGTTATGAAGAACAGCTTCTTTCTTTCCCATCCTGCATCTGCAACAGTCCCTGTATAATGGGCCATAAAGACATGAATTCTGGAGCAGTTCACTAAAAAATGCTGTGCCTCTAATATCTCAACATTCAGCTGACTTAAGAGAAAAGGTGTCCAACCTCTGCAGAGCCACCAACAGAAGTTATACAATCCTACCACTGCTGTAGTGGGACAGAATAAAGTAAAAGAAGACAAAAAGCAAGAGACTAAAATAGAAACAGAAGGAGAAATAAAACTGTAAAAAAAATAATAGAATAACAAGTTGGCATTTCAGCAAAGGGTGGTGAAGGCTATGTGTTTTCATGGTTCTGTCACAAGGGAACACTAATACAAAAGTTTAGTTCATAAGTGAGAGGGTGCTTTCACCAACACCCTTCACAACAAGAAAAGCTTGGCAGAGAGATATTTTAAGAAAACAAAAGCAACATCTGGGTGTTGTTAGATAAGTATTTTCTTTTGAATATTATTTTATTGCTAAATAAATAAAAGCCTGGCTTTTTTATGCACTGATCTGCTCACATCAATCTGACTTATTATTGTTTTCCATTTATTTTTGGAGGCCAAGCATATTGAATAATGAAAACAAACTCCATCCACCTTGATGTGAATATATAGCAGGTCAGACAATGTGACATATTAACATAATATAGTGGTTGAATAAATGATTTCCATTTATAAATTAATCTGATTTAGAGCTGTGCATATAGACAATCTATTTAAGTTTATATTCAGCTTTTGGAAGCAGTGTATATTTATTAACACCTTTGTAGTGATGCAAATTATACTTGATTTGATTTCTGAAACACTGAACAAAGACTCTTGTGACTTCAGTACATTTAACTCCTTATTGTGCAGTTTAAAATTTCGTGTGTTGGAAAATCATTAGTCAATTTACCTGAAAGAGTCCTGGTTGATATATCTAACCTCTAAATGTAGAATTTTGTGTTTATACTATGAAGCATTTGAGATTTCAGATCTTCCTTACAAAGACAGTGTTCATTTGGCTGTTTCATAAAACTGTGGTTAGCTAAAGGACTTTAATGACTTCAAGTTATTCAGCAGAGCCAATATAATTATTTTCATCTATTACAGAAATATGGGGATTGTGGGAAAAATAATTTGTAAGAGGAAATGACATATAATTAAAGAATTAACTTCATTAGGAAATTATTGAATTCTAGTAAAACAAAATTTTGTCTGCTGTTTAAGAAATTAGTTTCCTATTATTAAAAACATCCTCCAGAAAATTATTTGTATTTAGCAAATGACAACAAAGTAATGACTGAAGCTGTCTTTCAAAGACAATTGCACAGAACATTTATTAGGTCCCTACTTATTCACAGTGGACAGAACCAACAGGTATTCTCTTGTTCACTGTCTGCAAGCCTGAAGGTAGAGCTAATCAAGACTTGTCTCAGTTCCTCCTCCCATATCATGTCCATGCCTATGGATGCTCTCTGGGACTTGGCCACTCCCTCTTGCTTTTCTTGCAGCTCACTCTCTCCTCTGCCCAGTTTGCAGCCTGTTAAAGATAGTGGTGTGTGAAGAATCACCAGGATGTATCCAACAGAATATTTTGGTAGCTATACTGCATAGTGCTGTAGTGCCTTCAGGTTAGAAGCCTGGCTATAGAAGTGATTCATATGACTGAGACAGGGTGTATTGTATAGGGACAGTTGGATTCCCAGGATTCAATTTGCAACAATCCAGTTGGCTGTAGGAGCACCTAAATCAAGAAACAGGATTTCTTCTGGTGTCCTGTTTCTTGTTTTAAAAAGAAATGTTGTTCTTGGCTATATTTCTATGAGATTGTTTTGTTACACATTGCTCTTAATTTGTAGCAGTTGGTCTGAGTCATAAATATCTGATACAGATAGACAATTCTGTGAGGTTTAAAGAAGACAAGGTCTGGAAAGAGAGGTTAAACCCTCGTTTTCCTGGGTATTTACAAATATTTCCCACTCCTCCCTACTTATTTCAGCAGGTGGGAATGACATTATGTTTTATACATTGTTCATATCTTGTGCTTAAACTCATTAAACTCTTGTTGTGTATGCATGTGAGGCATTTGAACAGGCAGCCCAGAGTAGTTGTGGATGTCCTATCTGTCAAATTATTTAAACAAATAAACATAATCTATAAATTCTGAATCACTGTGCCTATCTGTTAGAGTGTCTAGCTTTTTATTAATTCAAAATTCAGAGAATACAATCCCACTGAACTCCAACTCAGAAAAGAGAACATTTCATCAGCAACTAATGCAATGACTCAAAACCACAGCACTTGTAGATTTGCTGTTTTGGTTTTGTCAGCAATTTTAAATTTAATCCTATTTGTGAGGGATTTAGAACTTGGTGATAAAGGCTAAGGCCATATCTTGGCTTAGGCTGAGATTACAGGATAATAATTGTTTCAAGGTGTAAGAACATTAAATATATACAGGTGATAACTATTTTAAGGTGCAAGAATACCAAATAAATACAATCTGATTTTATACACATATAGATATTATATTTGCTGCTCTTACTGGAGAGGAGAAGTACAAGAGGAAGAAAATTGCTGTCTGGTTTAATTTAGCTGTAGAAGGGCATTACAAATCACAAGATAATTTTTTGCTATTTTTTTTTGCTATTTCTACTGCTGACTTATAGTGTGTTTATTTTTTCAGTTCTTTCTTATTTGGAAACACCAGAATGAAAGATTGCTATCACAATGGATTCGAAAAACAAAATATTTTTTCTTATGATTTTAAGGCCACTTTCTAAATTTTCCATTAGAAATAATTTTGTGGTAATTCTCACGGTGAAACCTGATTAGACTTTTATTTTTGTGTCATACAATGTCTTACAATATATCAACTATAACTGAGATGTTTGAAGGCATACCCAGAAATTTATAAGGACTCAAATTGGACAAGTGCTGATGCTAGCTTTAAGGGTTCAGGTTTGTTATTGTTTGGTTTGTTATTCTAGGTATCCTAGCTGTTTCTCATGTTTATTACATTTTCAAGAAATAGGAATTGCCCCTGCCAAGACTTTGAGACTGTTCTATTTTTCCTTCATCTCTGTGAAAGGAATGATGATAAGGAATTATCCTCACAACCCCTTGTGCAGTACAGAAGAGCCTAAAATAGCTCTGAGCTGGCCTGCATTTCTCAACTCCATCACTGAAATGCAAAAGAGCTATGTTTGCATGACACTGAATGAGAAGACTAATTAGCAACAAAGGATGTGTCATCTTGGTCTGGACCTGTAGGCATTGATCCTGGAGTCAGCTGGGATATTTCAGACTTGCATTCCCTGGTTTGATGAACAGCTACTTAGAGAGAAGGAAATGAAACTGTTATTTTAGTGTAAACCAGGATTTATTCTACTCAGTGTCTAATAAGATTTGAGAAGTAAGAAGTGGATTTATGAAATCTGTAGGCTTGTTCCTTACTTAAATGAGTTATAGCAAGGGAACACTAAGCCCCCATTTAACCTCAAACACTACTGCATATCCTAGTTAAGGAACAATGAAATATTATCCTGTTATCACATACTGATCGGCATTTTATACAGAATGCAAACTGCTGTAATGTAATCTTTCTTCCTGTTGCTCCAGCAGTGGTTTTCAATAATTAATTCTGATTCACATTACCTTTACACTGACTTCAGTGGGCATACTCAGATTCTGCATGAATGCAAGGACTTAATCAGAAACACCTAGTGTCTTCTTTCTGATTTTTTTGAGTATTGCTAGGACATATCCCTAACAAGTGCCCTGAAATATTTTTTCTTAGCTGACACAGAAATCCAGGAAAAAAGTAGGTCACTACCCCAAGAAGCTGAGAAGCTTTCCAAAAGGAAAGAAAATATTCCATTTCTAACAGAGGCTGGAAAGTGGTGATAAGAACTATCTGTTTTCAAAATCAAAAATGAACTTCCTATTTTCTTTATTTCTTTCCCCTTTTTGTTGTGGTTGCTGATTCTTTGGAATCAATACACCATAGAACAATTAAAATTTAAAAAACCCTAAAAAATCAAAGAACACAACATGCTCCAAAGGTCATGCTTATGGTCCTGCCAAGGGATGTGTTTTCCTTATAGTCTTGGTTTGACTGATAACGTGACTGAAAAAAATATACTTCACCCCTTTTTCTTTCACCATTTAGAAATAATGAATGGGAAGATTTTACTTTCTTTTTTGCTCTTTCTGGATTTTTTATCTCTTTTTTTTTCCCTGAAATACCTTCTCTCAAGGTAAAAAGTATAGACACTGTTGGCTGCAGCTCCAGTTTTCAAGGTTAAATCTGGATATGATATTCCATCTGTGCTTGCTTGTCCCTAAGACGATTCTGCAGCTCGGACTAGGATCCTGACTAGCTTTACTGCTTTTTCCAGCTTGAACTCTTAAGATCTCCTAAATCTTATTTAAGTCTACAAACAGCTTATATTTAGCTGAATAGATGAGGTGGTTGTGTAGGAAAATGTCAAGCCTCTTGCTATTCTATGGCAGAGCAAAACGGCTTACTCTTTGGCTTTCCTGGGTTTTAAAACTCCTTTATATTTTGCAAAGTAAGTAACATGCTGCCATCTGCTGGCAATGAGAAATTATTTTATTTCTTCAAATGACTTATGGAATACAAGTCTTCAAATTCTTAAGGAAGTTTGTTTGATGGTATTTTTTCATCAGTAAAACTGTAGGTATCTAAGCAGCATAAACGTGCAAAGGACCATTTAATTATATCTTATAATTTACTTCAGGATCCCTGTGAAATCCTTCTTACTTGAACAGATACAAAGTCCTATTACAAAGCTCAACTACAACTCCAAACTCCTTTTCAGCTAAAAGCCTGAAAAAAATGTAAATTTCCTTAAAGACAGAGAAAAAGGTGTACCCTCTCAGAGAATTTTTAATGTTCTTTAAAACCAGCCAAACAAAAATGTATTTTCCCAGATAGTCTTTTGGTCCTGACTCTGAAAAATTCAAAAATATAAATGTTGAAGGACCTGCATGGCAGTGCTGTAAACTTAGAAATATTTAAGGATGAAAGCTTTTGTTCTTTTCTTTGTAGTAGTATATTTTGTACGAAGAAAAACAAGGGAACAAATGTGATAACTGTTGGGTGGCTCTAGGTGACTTGTACTTCTGAATTTTGCTTCTTCATCTCCAGTTAAATCCATTTTGTGCACAGTAATATAATCTGAAGAATATCTCCTTAGAATTTCAAGATGGAACATCAGAAAGGGAAAAAAACCCAAGTGAACTCTGTTTAATCAGCTGAGAACCATAACCCAGTTCAAACTTGTCCTTCCTTGCTGGAGTGCTGGCCAAATTTCCAGTGGTGTAGTGACATTCTGCAACCTGAGAGAACAGATTTTACAATGAAATATCTGGTTGAACCAAAGTAATTTCCAACAGCATATAATGACAATTTGTTAAGGTGAAAGAGTGAATAATGTATTTTTGATTCATAATTTAAACTTCACTTGCACATGAGCAAATAGAGAAAACAGTCTATGTGTATGTGGATAAGTAATTGCACCCAATTATACAATCCAGGCCATTTCAAATGACCATTTCAAGGTGTGTGTAGCAACTATTAAACTGTTCTGTTGGCAGAATGCTTGAAAACTGAAATACAAATGGAAATTAATTCTGCTATCCTGACTCTTGTGTTGTCACTTATACTGAGCAAGATGAATATTTAGGAAATACTGGGGTAAATACTGCTGCTCCTTTCTATTCAGTTGTTTTAGTAAATATGAGCATGCCCAAAGCACAGGCCACCATCAGATCTTACGGGTCATAAAAGTATGTTTAGTAAAACATCGTTTCATCTATTAGGATAATTGGTGATAGAACACCACTGTTTTGTTTTCAAATTACTTTTTTCTTTTCCTCAGTCATATATTTTCCTTCTAATACCCTTGTTTTCTAGCATATAAGAGAAGCACATTGAACTTCTGGCCTTGTTGCTAGGTTTCAAGCTGCATTTATGCAGTCTACTGAGACATTCTTCTCTTTTTTGAATTCTGAATCAAGTCCCAAGGCAACAGTGCCCTGTTTCTTAGCAACACAGATGGGTAGACTGTATATTCCACCTCTTTTGTACAATGGAAGAATAAACAATTCCCTGAGTAAGTGTGTGCTGCAAGTCCATTGCTTCACTTAATTTTCCGGAGAACAGAGGAAAGGGAAGCCTTCTGTGGTACAGCAGATGAAGTTTGTCTGGAAGTCCCTGTCTTTACAGAGGGGTGAGTCATATCTCTATTTTTTCTGTTCCCTGCATCCCTCTGGGATCTTTATTCACTGCTGTGCAAATGCATCTGTAGGTAATTCGGATCAGTAAATTTCAGTTAAAAGAAACAAACAGAGGCATCAAAAATCAACGGCAACAAAGCTGGCAGAGTTGGGATGTGTAAAAGTACACAGACTTCTTTCTCTGGTGAAATTAATGGAGAGTCATAGAATGGCATAGCTTTAGAAACTCTGGGTGCAAACCCTTGATTTTAGGAAGGAAACTAGGGCTAGAGAAAATAGGTAGTGATTAAGAGATAAGGAGGAAATGTGCATTCATGCAACTAACATGTTAGTAGTCTGTTACCTGTCTGTTTGAAATGGAGAAAAGTTATCCTTTTAAAACAATCTCTGCAGTTTTAGGCAGTTTTGAGTGTTGGGCAGTTTTGAGTCTTTTTGGGAACATAGGCAAATTCTGCTGCCTCCAGACGGTGGGACTAACATTACCATGGAGAGGGAGGAGTATAGGGGAGAGGAATGGGGGAAGGGAAGGACACACAGCTCTGCAGAGCTGAACATTTCTGCTCCTGATGCCTGTGGAGGGGCAGGTGCACACATCATCTTTTCATGATGGCAACAGCAGCAATGCAAAGTTTCAGATAGTACAATTTTAGCACAGAGTAGAAGAACAGAAGCACTTGTGCTATTCATCCCACTGACCTTGGCATGTACCTGTTTTACCCGGACCTAAAGCTGGCCTAGTCAGTCTGCCAGTGTCTCGGTTTAGTTGAAAAACAAGAAAAGGCTGCTTTGCATGTATAAAGAATCAACTGTCAAATTCTTTCCAAAATTTATTATATGATGAGGTAAACACAGCAGCTGGCTATGGTGGGGCAGCTGGTTTGCCTGTAGACTGCCCACATACACTTGATGGGAAGCCTGGGACACCTCAGAATGCAGAAGCAAAGCGCCCGCTCAAGCCTACTCACCTCCTCTTAAGCTGCAATGGGCCCAGGTTGTGCTTCAGTGTTTGGATAGCCTGAGTATAATCTGTGAAGTAGAGACTGAGTTGTGGCCCCTTCCCAAAGGCTGTCTTGGATCAGGGATCTGCTGCAGCTGGAAGTGTTCCAGCCTTGTGGTCCTGGGCTGGAAGGAACCTGTCCTGGCAGCACAGCACAGCTGAGCATGGCTTGGGAACTACAATCACCTGAAAAAAAGAGCACAGAAATGTGACCTTCCAGAAGTAATTTGTAGGCACTTGATTTATCTCCAGTAAGCTGCTCACTCAAATCCTTGTTCAGAAACACAGCTTTGTTGGTAAGGACATACTTCCATATGCCCCTATCCTTTTTCTTTTAGAAAAAAATCCATTCTGTTCTCAGAATGAATATGTACAAAGAAAAGAAAGTCGTAATGTTAGAGCTTTCCTTCAGGTTTCCTGAGCATTGAATATTAGAGAGGGAAAAAAATGTTTATATTATGTTTGGGCCTGCTGCAATACCCTCATGATCCATGTCTTTCTTTCAGATTTTCAGGGCATAAAAGGAGCTCTTGTGTAAGAAAGATAACAGTCTGGGAGTGGCTTTTAGATCATGGAGATAAAACAGAAAACATGGATAAGGTAGTATCTGTGTCCAGTTTGTGCACAGAGCTAAATACTTTACTGCCTATTTAGGGTGTTAATGCTGCTCCAATGGAGCTCCATCCTGCCCAGAGGCATCCTTGAGAAAGGGCCTTCCTCTGCTTCTGGGCAAAAAGATGAAGCTCATGGCACTGGCTGACCAGAAACACCGTGGGAGGACATAAGCACACATTAGGGTGTAGCAATGGGGTAGCTCTAATTAACATTGTGTCCTGGCTGTGCCCAGGAATGCAGAGAAAGATGAAAATGCATCAGGATTAATGGAGAGCAGAGCTTCAACACTTCCCTCTCTTGAAGTTCTTTTTGTCACTACTGCTTGTACAAAGTGAGACTAGTGTGCTCCCCATTGTGCCCCAAACCCCAAACCCTGCTGTGCTGCCCTGAATGTGCACAGGTTTAGTTTCCTGTGAGGCATGTACTGCTTAATGAGACAAGAATTAAAACATGAAAAAGGCGTGTATTTGTGTTGCTACACAGTGATGAGTACTACAGGTAAAATAAAATTCAGAGCTCCTGTTCCTACAGGCTGGTATGAATGTCTAAAATCCTAACATCCATGCTTTTGACTTCAGATGGGCTTTCTCTGGGCTCAGGAGCTTCCTTCATCAGGTTACTTTGTAGAAATGAAAGACAGAACCAAAAAACAGTACTTCTTCATCTAAGCACAGGTACAAAATAATACTGAAGTACAACCACATATTTTCAGTGGTTGTACATATTTTCAACATTTTCAACACCATTCAGTGGTTGTACACATTTTCAACCATTTCAGTGGTTCATATTTTCAACAACCATATCTTCAGTGAAAGTGCTGGGTTGTGCAGACAAGTATAGTTAGAGTGAAAGTAGCAATCAGTAATAAATGTACTGTTGTATATGTGTGTGTATGTTGGGTTTTTCTTTTTCTTTTTGCCAGGGACTGCAATTTTTGAGAAGAAAAATTAATTATCAGGCCATTATGTTCATCCCCCATCAAGAAGAGAGAAAATTTTTCTTTGAAACTCAAGGAAAATTTTCTGCCAGCCTTGACAGCCCTTTCACATAAGAACAAACTACAGTGCAGCAATCCAAAGCCAACAAGATTTATGGCTGAAACAATCTCCTGATTTTAGATACCAGCTCTGTAAGTCATCCAACCTCCCTCAGAAACCAAAAGGAAAGGGAAAGGGGGAACTGAGATTTCAGTGAGTATCATTTTGGCAAGTTTCAGTACTTGGAACTGGACCTGATGTCATCCCCGTCCATTTCCTCGTACTCACTCCATTTGCAAATTTGCTTTTTTTTCTTAATTCAATTTGATTTTATCATATCTTCTTTCCAGAAAGCTGTTACTCTTTGTTCTGTGATTTCAAGATTTTATTTCCTTTGATGAAATGAAGAATTTCAATCTTATGATTTCAATGCTGATCAATTTGGCAAAGTTTGGTCCATCTCACTGCACTCCATGTTATCCCAATCCATTTCATTGTATTCATTCCATTTCCAAATTTCCTTTTTTTTAATTGCATATTATTTTATTGTATCTCCATTTCAGAGTGTTTGTTACACTTTGTTCTCTGATTTCAAGATTTAATTTCCTTTCATTTCATCAAAGGAAATGAAACCTTGCAATTTCAATGAGTATGAATTTGACAAGGTTTGGTCCATTTCCCTGCACTTCATGTCATTCCTTTCCATTGCATTGTTTTCACTTTGTTTCAAAATTTTTTTAATGGAGTTTCATTTCTTCGATTTCTTTTGTCTCTTCACTTCACTTGGGTTCCTGATTTCAAGATTTCATGGTCTATAATTTTGGCAAGATTCAGTCCTTTTCACTCCACTTGATTTCATCCCACTCAATTTGGTTGTAGTGACTCCTTTTCCATATTTTCTTTTTTTTTTCCAATTGCATTTGATTTTATCATATGTCCTTTCCAGACTGTTTGTTTGACTTCCTGCTCTTATTTTAAGATTTTATTTCCTTTCAAGAATGGAAATTCTCCACAGACAGAACCCTACCCCCTAACCCTAACCCTAAAATGGCATCCTTTGTGGTGGTGCCCAGGCTTGGTTAGACTGGTATATTTTTATCTTACCTAAAAGCAACGTGTAAAGTTTATTCTACAGCTAACTTCAATTGTCTTAGTTCTAGGCATGGTGGCTTTTCTGATGTGAAAATGTATTTTCTTTTTCTTTTTTTTTTCCAATTGCATTTGATTTTATCATATGTCCTTTCCAGACTGTTTGTTTGACTTCCTGCTCTTATTTTAAGATTTTATTTCCTTTCAAGAATGGAAATTCTCCACAAACAGAACCCTACCCCCTAACCCTAACCCTAAAATGGCATCCTTTGTGGTGGTGCCCAGGCTTGGTTAGACTGGTGTATTTTTACCTTACCTAAAAGCAATATGTAAAGTTTATTCTACAGCTAACTTCAATTGTCTTGGTTCTGATGTGAAAATGTATTTTTTTTTCCAAATGCAGTATGAAGCTAAATTACCAAATTCTGTGACAGGTTACGCCAGAGGTCCTTGCAATCTGAAGTGAAAACCACAGCATTTGACATAGCATGGGTGAGTCTTTCACAATGCGCACATTTATTGTGTTAGAGAATTTAGGAACACTACTTCAACAGTAGGGAGCAGGAATAAGAGCACTGCACCCTCAAACCTGTCTTAAGTGGCCTTAGGTGAAAGTTGAAGACCAAAGAGTAATTTTCCCCCTAAGTTTCAGTATTGAGAAATTTCACTTCCAAGTTGTAAATAACAGACTCAGATCACAGAAAATACAGTAGTTCACTCATGCAAAGACCCTTCAATCCAAGGACACCAGATACAAGCAGCATTACTAGCTGAAAACTGCTTGTTAATGTTGATTTTTCTGATAAGACTGCAATTTCAGCTTTGCAATGGGAGTTATTCCCAGGCAACTGGTTCAAGTCCAATGTCTGCTGTACTCATTGTAGATATAATAGTCCAGATCTGCATTCCTGCTGCGGTGGATCGTCCAGAATGGGGTGCCTGCCCTCTAGTGTTTCTATAGCTTCACCTCCTGTAAGGACAGCTTCTTTGAAAATAATTAACTACACATAAATTAAAGTACACACACATACATACCATGCAGCATAAAACACTACTTTCTTTGGAGGCAAAGGCAAGGCTTTGTTCACAGCAAGGCCACGGACAGAATATTTTTAGCTTATAATGTTTGTTATATATGTCTGAGTTCTCCTTTTTCTGGAGCCTAGTTGATTCACAATAAGCATAGCTTTGCAAATCCTAGAATCCAGATCGTTTTTCCTGTAGCTTATAAATACTGTTTGCTTAATATTTTCAGATCCTGAACTTGAACCACTGAAAGGAAAGCAAAAGCACTCTGACAGGAGATTTCTTACATGCAAGCCTCATGAAAGCAAGTGGGATCCACAGCTGCTACTGCCAGGTAGTCCCTGGCCACCTAAATCTGCCTCACTGCCAGTTAGTCAAATTAAAAGACCACTTTTTGCTTTTCTCTGCATCAAAATATTTTGAAATAACAATAACAAAATAAAAGTTATATTAATTTCAGAATATTTTGAATCACCCAGTCTTTAGAGGATATCTGGCATATCCTAAGGGAAATGTCACTAAACTGGAGATCTAGGGACATGGCCCATGCATTTCCTCTAGCTTTTCAAGAGTGTCATTCTTTCTCTAGCTCTTGTTGAGAGCTTTGATGGAGTTGGAAAGATAGTCTGTTGTAGAACATTTTCTTATTTCAGCCTTTAGCAGAAAATTACACAGTACTGCATGTGGTAATTAATTTTTAAGAATCAAGATGTCCATATTAGACTGTTCAAAGACACTGACTACTTCAGAATGAGCAGAGGCTGGATGGATGGTTTTATGGTTTATATATACACATCAAACTCTTAAATGTAGAGATCTCCAAACCAGAATACCTTTGCTTATAAAACAGCTCCAGTTTGCATCACTGAAGATTAACAAATAGAGCATTGAGGGGAAAATAACATATATTTATATAACT
Source organism: Geospiza fortis (assembly GCF_000277835.1). NCBI lineage: Eukaryota > Metazoa > Chordata > Aves > Passeriformes > Thraupidae > Geospiza > Geospiza fortis. Next base: position 2,889,019 of record NW_005054307.1, on the reverse strand, counting down.
GTAAATACCAGCATGGAGCAGAAACACATTAATGCACTTTGTCTGGTATATTAGTGAGTGTTTTCCCTTATGCCCCAGTTTCTGAAATAGCATGAAAATCAATATTATTATATCTTTCTACTTAACAAATTCCCCTCACTATTGCTAAGAATTACTTACGAACAGGTACAAATCACTAATTCGTTTTTATAATCAGCCCCTGAATATCTGGGGATAAAAGAAAGGGCACAGCCACCAAGCTCCTGGTAACTACAGATGCTGAGTGCCATCAAGAGCTTTCTTTGGAAACTGCCTGTCCTCTGCACCCAGGAGCCGGGAATCAGCAGGCTGTGCCAAAATAAACCCTCATACATTCCCTGTTCCTTCAATAGACACATCTGCTTTTCTCTTGACTCTGATTACTGGGAATGGACTGCTGAAAGCCCCACACAATCAGGTAGTTTCAATTCCTTTTCTAAGCAGTGTGTGTGGATGTTGTGTGCAACAGGGGGAAGCACTTTTTAGTCATAGTCTGCATTGCTGAGGGCTTTGGAGGTATATCCAGAACCATACTTGGACACAAATGTCTAGACTTAAACTGTGTGTAAGCTGCATGGTAAATGGACCCCAGGAAGTGATTTAGCACAGAAAATTGAATATTGGATCATTTTGCCTTTTCCAAAGACAGTGAGCTACATAGCACTGTGGATAGCTAGGGACAGTAGTAAGAATCCTTTATGTAAGGATCTCCTGGCCCTGTGTGCACTGTTGTGGAGGATGGCATTTCTCCAAGATTTCCCAGATGCAGCACTTGAAAATAAAAATTATGCATGATATTGACAATAAAAAGTGCATATTTTTTGTTCAAGACAGCTTCCTGTCAATTGAAATAAATCTCCAGACACTGTTTGAAATTTGCAGTTCCCCAATTTTTAGTTTGGAAAGGATAAAGTCCCCAGTCTGCTTGTAAATGACTCATTTCCTGAATGCCACACAAACCCAGCTAGTAAAGGGTGATTTCTCTGTGCATGGCAAATGAAAGGCTCTGGACAAATTAAAGTTCAGAGGTTGTTAGGATCTGGAGCTCTTGTTAGAGCTAGACCTAATCATAAGATAATAGTATTGTATCTATACTAATCATGGATTATGATAAAGTTTTAGCTGCTTCCTATCTCTTCCCCATAGTGATAGGAGTGGCAGTATAATCTAAGGACACACATGGAAGGCCTTCAAAGGAATGATATTGGTCTTTTGACAGATGGAGAAAAGGAGGCACAGAGCAGGTAAATTAATTGCACCAAAAGTCTGATGGAACAGTCAATTTCAGACAAACTCCTGCAAGTAATTTTGATCTCTTATAACACATGTGAAGGCATTTCTAATGCTTCTGAGGAAAAGAGGAATGAACTTGTCTTTAACCTCTGCGCATGACACCTCATCTTTAAAAATGTGGATATCTTCATTATGACCAACAAGATGGAGATAGCCCCTTGTTCTAGTCTGCTCTGGAGAGTGAGACACACGGACATGTTACAGACACTCATTTCCTGGCTTAGGCAACTTTACTCTTTCACTTAGAGTCAGGAAAAAAACACAGAGTTGCTCTGCAGTGAGGTGAGTACAATTGCTGGAGACCCTGGTGTACAAAGGTTACTAAGGAAACAAAGGTGCCTACTGTAAATCTATGCATGGATAATCCTCTTTACTCCCAAATATACAATAAGAAATATCCTGAGAATATAAACTGAGTGTTTTGTAAATACTGGCTTATTTTGTTTACCTACTTTGTTTATGCTAAATACCTTTGCCATATATGTAAAAGTAAGACAAACCCAACTATTCCTGTTAAGAGCACTGTGAAGAAGTACAAAGTTTTCTTTTCTTCCAATAGCACATTCTCGCAAGAAAGCATCTTTAAGAGCATTACTGCTACTGGCAGGACAGATATTTTGATTCCAAATTCCTGCAGGGGTGTGACACTCAGCTGCAGCTGTTGTGAAAGGCAGCTGCAGTGCTGTTATCCAGCTGTGCAGACAGAAGCCCCCATTACCCACCCAGGCTTACCAATACAGTGCAGTGGCTGGATCTGAAAATGCTGATGATGCTGCTTTACAAGACGGAGATTGAGAGGCTCTCCAGAGAGCAGTTCTGCTTGCACTGCACTGTTGGCTTGGTGCATGGCAGCAGCACCCAGCAGAGCCCAGCAGGAGAGCAGTGTCACTGGCATTCTGCTGTGTCTCTGCATCATTGCCCATTGCACTGTTTCATAGGTGCATGTGGAAGAGTGCAGCACCCAAGCAGAGTGCTCTGAGGCTCTTCATGTTGGCCTCAGATTAGCATCAATTTACACACTCAATGTTACACACTCAAACTCAGAGTCCAAAGGGGCCGGAGACTGCCCTGCAGAGATGTTGGATATTCAGGCTGATCTCCATCTCCTCTGACACACTTTGCAAAGCTCTTAAACTTCAGAGGAAGCAGAATGTGGTTTTTGTATCAAGGGCTCGCTAAAGTGATGTTCTCATGCCTCAGCAGTTAGAGATACAGGCAAAAGCTCTTCATTCTTTTTACTTTTGCATGCTCATTGTGGGGGGTGAAAATGCACTGTAAGTGCTGCTGACAGCTATGTCAGCCTTTGGGCACACAGTCAACTTCAGTGTGAGCACCTCTTAGCCCAGCATATGAGTAATGCACAGTAGCCATTACCAAAAATGTCACTGATCTATTTTTCCATTACCTTCAGTGTACTTTGAAACAGGCTTAATGGAGGTGAATTACTTTGTTTTAGGCAGCACTATGAGATTGTTCCTTTGGAAACTGCTTTATGAAAACCACTGCAGCTCATATAGATTGTTCCTTTGGAAACTGCTTTATGAAAACCACTGCAGCTCATATAGATGCAGAGAGAATGTGGATACTTTCTGAAATTCTGAAAGGAAGAAGCAGGTTTACAGGTTAACTGTAAATACTGTGATTTCATAAATGACCAGAAGGACCAAATGTTACGCAAAAGTATGTTCAGATCTGTCACCCACACATACTGACTCTATAAAGACAAAACAGTTGATTCTGTAACTTATTAATGCTAGTATTTTGCATATGTATAGAACTTATCCTATATATCTTTATCATAAAACAAACTTTATAATAAAATAAATTTCAAGGTGTCTGCTCAGGACATCCTCTGCCATCCCCCATATACTTCAAATTCAATGTTATCTCTAAAACTGTTATACTTTGGGTTAGATTTAGCTGTGTCCGCTGTGATTTCTGGAACTCATGAATGATTACCATGCAGGTTAAAATCAGTGTTTGAATTACATACAGGACTTTAAGAAAAGACTGGATGTGGCACTCAGGGCCATGGTCTAGTTTCCAAGGTGGTGTTAGGTCGTAGGTTGGACTTGATGATCTCAAAGTTCTTTTGCAGCCTAGTTGATTCTGTGTTCCTGTGACTCCTAATTCTAATCTAAGATCTTTCAATACTTGTGTAACCTTGATTACATTCTTTGCCACGAATTTATGCCCATGTTCAACTAAAATACACTTTTCTATATTCTTCCTCCATGTCAAACCCATGCATTTGAAAATGTTAGCACATACACCCAGAGTATTCAGGTTGTCATCAAATTTTAAGTACTGTTGAAAGTGATAATATCTTTGTCACACTGAGCCTTTGAAATACCAAATTTTATGCCTTTCCTGTGAAACAAAATCATAACAAGACACTAAATAATGTACTTAACAATGCACTAAAAATCTTATATTTAAAGAATTATTTATTAAAATCTTTCTGAGGCCTGATTTACAAAAGATAGTAAAGATAGCAGGTTGGTTTGAAATAAAATAAATCTTGTATTGACTGCAATTAAAATTAATATACTGGAAAAACCTGAAAAAATAATTTTCTGCTAGATACTTTTCTGCTCCATTGAGTATTGCTTTGAGCAATTGTACCTTATCATGTTGTGCTGATAGCAGTGGGGTAATTTTATTACCTTAATAATACAACTGCAGTTAGCTAACACTGCACTATTTAGTTCATGTAAGGAAGAAAAATATTAATTTGTTTTAAATAAAGGACTGTCTTTAATAAGGCACTAACTGCATCCCAAAAGACACACAGAGATCTGTGCAATGCTAAATAAAGGAGTGAAGCCAAATGAAAAATATCATGGTATTCCTCTTTTCACTTAGAATAGAATAATGCCTTCTTTTCCTTTGACACCAACCACTGTAACAGCTCAGGAAGTGCTGGGACTCTTCTGGCTGAATTTTGTGCACACCATGGTGAAGGACAACAAGCAGGGGTGAGACTGTGAAAAGAAGAGGGAGCTGTGGAGTCGTTAGCAAAGGGCTTTGGAAGAGGCAATGGCATGTGCATAGCTGGAAAGGCAGCTGTGGCTGCAGGCTGCCTGTACATGGTCCTTTTCATAAAGAGTTAGTTTAGTTTCAGTACCCCAGGATTTCCTCAAGTTACAAACCAACAGACAGTGTGTGAAACACAGAAACTCTATTCTATAACTGCTTATAACATCAAGCTTTATAATGTTGGAGCGCTACTTTTCCTCCACAGAGGCCTTTTCTTAGCTGGAAAAAGTAAATCAAGGAAGTGTCTGTCATGCAGGTTGTACTAAAATTATGCTTTGGAAAATAAACTTATCTGTAATAACGTGTTTTTCAACTGACTATGCCTCTCATTTTTTACTTCATAAAGAGAAACAGGTTATTTTCACTTGCTTCTTACTTGCTTATATGAAGAAAATGATAGTCAAGCTGTGATGGTTATTTCTTGAATGTTCATCTCAAGAGATGGATAGGAAAACAGCAATCGCCTGACAGCCAGTGGAATGTCAAAACACGGGAGCCATAACAAGCTGTGTTCCTGTGTGTTTTTCCTGTGAGTATAATTGTTCTTGTTGATGGTTATGTACTTTTGAAAGTAAATAACCAAATGTTACCAGTGAAAATAACTAAAACCAGAGAAAATCAAAGGATAACAAAGGGATTTTTCTGTTCCCAACAGAGGAAATTTTCTGACCTTGTGGAAAAGGCAAGGAAGGAAAGGGGATATAATGGCCTGTACTGGAACAAATGCTAAAATATGCACTCGTCCTTCTGATTATGTCCTTCTGATTATGCCTTTAAAAGCTGTCTGGCACGGCCTATGCAAAATGAGAACCTTTACATGCAGGAGCTGTGTAAATGTGTCATGTTGGCTACTTTGGATTGACCAAGTAAAATACTTCTCTCGAATCCAGGAAGGGCAAAGGCTTAAGTGCCTTCCATATCTGCAATTTCAAGCACACTGTCCATGCACATAGTTGTCTGTTGCAATGTCATTGAACAAAAAAGGCCCCAAAATTTATAAATTTATTTATTGACTTTATTGTGATGGGGTTTGGGGGTGGGGGGGGGGGGTTTTTGTTTATTTTGTGTGTTGTGGTTTCTTTTTTTCCTAGCATCACACAGTATATCACAGTTTCACAACACTGTAGGTCTTGTAAGACTGGGTATCACTCATTCTTTTGTGGTACTGTTTAGGATTTTATTTTTAGAAATAGAAATTTGAGAAATGTACTCTCAGAAGTCATATAGGAAGAGGTATATGGTTGGGATATAGATAATATTTATGTTTGGCTTCTAACAGGTCTAGTCAAGAAGGCTTGGAAACATGGGACAGGAAAATGTCAGAGACCTCAGAGCATTGCACAGAGGGGGTGGCACGGGGTTTAAGCTAGCAGGATAAACTGAAGACCCAGGGAAAAGACCTAAACTACTGATCTGGAAGAAAAGCTAAAGGCTGCTTGGTATCTGTTCAACAGTTTTATTCTGGAAGTAGTGAATGCTGCAGATGTGTTTGGGAGCACCTGTATATACAGTATTTGTCATAACCTGCCCCAGAAGGGGAGGGTAACCCAGGTACTTGTTAATAGATCCCTTGGAGTGTATTAGAGTGAAATGACACTGAATGACCAATGTTTATAAATACATATATATATCTGTAGGGTTTATTTTAGAACTGTTTGGTTACAATGGAAAGCACTACGTAGACATTTTTGTTATTAACTATTATAATAAAAAAGCATAAAAATAACACTTAAGAAAATGTATACTGGAAAAGAAAGAGAGGATAAGAGTAGAAAGATACATAGTTACCATCTGTGGGTCCAGCAGGAAGACTTGGTTGCAATTTTGATGAGTGATGGTGGCACTCCTTATCCATTGGGAATGGGGAAAGCCCACAAAACACAAAGTTGAATGGGTTAACATACTCTCCTCTTGGGGTGAGGAGTTTTACACTGCATGATGTAACATTTTGGGGGTCTTTGATGATTTATGGCCTCTTCTAAGACATTACAGCTGCCTCTCATCAGCACAGTTGAGTGAATTATGGCCTGTGGGTGAATGTCCTCGTACTTCCCCAGAGAGGAATTCTCACATCTGAGCCAATTATCTAAGAGAGTACACTGGCATGATAAAAGCACTATCTCACCTTGCAGGATCTGCTTGTTATTGGCCTCTTCCTTTAGTTGGCTCAAACCCCAGCTTGTAGCCCCCTGGTGGATGTGCACCCCCTCTATACGTGGGTGTTACTTTGCCCCAGGTCAGCAGAGCACTCTGTGGCTTTTGCAAATGGCCAATTGTTTTGAGTCATTGCCATTAACATTCCGGTCTCTCACACATTATTAACGTGAAGGAAGTAAGGGGATGACAAATATCAAAGACATTAGGTTTTAAGTCTGTTCTTAGTGAGAAAATTAATTTATTCTGGGAGTTATGCCTAATGCTAGCTGGGATTGAGAGTGTGTAAATAAACTGCACATTTCACTCTTTCAAATCACTTATGCATTTTACCCTGTTTTATTTTATTTGGTATCTGCCCTTTGTCAATGGACAATCAAATAGGAAGAGGAATCGGAGAACTGGGTCTGCCAAGATAATGTACTGTGTCCCTGAGGAGATGCCTTCTCTAGGATAACAGGCTCCTTAAAACAAGGCACTGAGAAAGTGTATTGATTCCTGTAAGATTAACTTTTGCATTGGCACTAAGGCTGAGGGACATGTATGATTTACTGATCAGACTTCTGATGATAGGAAATGTGTGTTCTTCAGACTTTCTCTCTTGTTCCTGATGAGTGGCAAAAAAGCCTAACAATATATTCCTCCTTGCCTTTCCTTGTCACTTAGACTTATGAAAGCAGCTTCAAAATAAATGTTGTGTTGGTAGACCAACATTTAATGTCAACGCACCTCCATGCTTTCTTGCTATAGCACTAATCAGAAAACAAAGAGGTTGGGTTTGTTTCCAGTAAGCATGTCTCAGACTTGAAACAGGAATTTGATTTAAAATAGATCTTTCTGTAGACCTCTTAAGCAATATCAAGATCTCATCTTGAACATGGGCTACCATGAGGTAATTATTTTAGAAGATGCCTTCAGCAGGATTGCAAATGTCAACAGCTTTTGGGGAAATTAGGATACTTTCAATACCTCAGAGAAAAGGAAGAAGTTAATTTTATAAACCTGGTGCCTCTGATGTAGAAACAGATGTTTGGATGCCTTTGTTCTCCAGAGAACTTTGCTTTCAGATCTGTTAGATTCAATGGGCTGATCCCCAATAAATGTCTGAGAAACGACTCATTTAACTGGGGAAGGCTGATCAGGGAAGCTTTGCTGCCCTGTTGAAACTGAAGCAGTGCTGAGACTATTAACTCCAAAATGCTGTGACAGGACTTTTGTTAGTGATCTTGGGGTTGTGTTGGCAGCTTGGCTAATACATAAATGCTGACACACAGTAACAAAGTCCATAATTCTCAAACGTGTTATTCTTGGAGAGTTTAAAACCATTTTCATTAATGAAAGTGTAACAGTACACTTGTGCTTAAAAAATAAATGTAACGCATAACCACTTTCCTATATGAGCTTGGTAAGAGCTAGATGTTTTGAACAGTCCAGAAAATGTTTATTTTTTTCAAGCTGGTGTACTAAATCCAAGAAACCTTCAAGCAGACTTTTTTCACAAAGTCAGAAAAGAGAAATTCTTCGTGTTTTCCTCCCCTTCTTTTCTGCTTCAGATATTCTAGTGACTTAGGTAAGTGCTCATGATCAGTGAATTAAAAGCTGATACAAGCTTTTAGAAGCTGTTTCAAATTTTATGTGAAAGTTAATGAATGTTTTTTAAAAAATAGTTTCAATACATGGTTTCCAAATCCAGGAAGTTTATGTGTGAGATTTTATGAAAATGAGGAGCTACTCTGTATTTAGAAAATAGCCATACCACTGCAGTGAAACTGTGTTATTCTGAAAATTTTTAAAAGCTTAAGGAAGTTAAGGCACTATTTGCTAAACAGGGGTAGAAGATGCACATGCTGTGACTACTCTGCTTTTCACTCCCAGCACCTTTAAATGCATAAATGCATTAACATAGTCTTCGTGCAAGAGAAAAAGCTCAGAATGACTTTATTTCAAAACACACCTGCAACTAGAAACTTATAAAGAGGATTCTGAGGATCTTAGTTTAACATTGCACAATGGTTATTCCTTTCTATATTAATTTCAGACAAGTTAGTATCAAGGAAATAATGAGGGAAACACTATTCTACTATTTAAGAATGCAGTTAAATAAATGAAACTGAAATCTTCCCTCAAATTAGATAACTACCATCAGTTTTGCTTATTACCACTTTTCTATAGATTTGATTGCTACCCCTTCCCTCTTTGTGAGTAGACTTCTAGAAGAGTCAGGGAACCCAAGGAAAACAATCTTCTCCATCTTATACAGATGGAGAAGATTGTTTTCCCTGGGTTCTCTGCACTCTCCATAATGCCACATGCAATATTTCAGGCACTCCTTCAACAGATTTAAAGACCTCTTGTTGGAGAGTTTGACTTTAGTGGATGTTGCATATTTAATAAATAGTTCCAGAAGATGACGTGCTCTCTTCAAACTGTTCTTGAATTCTTGTTTCTGAGTAAAACTCTCTTCCTCTTCTCTCTTTCTCAATTTTACTTAGATGCTTTTAACTTTAATTACTGCACTGATGGTCAATGGAAGTGTGCCTGTTTCGTTGTCCCTCTTTTCCAAGTGTTCAAAAATAACTTAAGCCATCCAAACATTAAGCTGCAATATAGAAATAAGAAGCTTCCATTATCACTTCTTAACACACAACACATCATTAGGAAATCATAGTCAGACCAAATTTACAGTATTTTCAAATTCAAAATGGATAATCATACACTTTGACATTTACAGAATATCAATCTATGCAGATAAATTCTGTAACTACCTTCTAGTAGCCCTCTGTAGGCTATGTATTTGAACTTTTGTAAATAATTACATAAATACAGAAATCAGAGTTTGATTCCCATCCTTTGCAATATTTTTTTTCACAAAGCAGTGTGCACCTGAGTCCCAGCAATAATACTGTGGAAGTTTATAAAAGCATGTGAAAGAGGCTTTGTAGCAATAATCAAAGGTATCACCTGATACAAAATAGTCTTATTTTAATTAAACTTTCTGACTAATACCTACTGGCCAGTATTTCTGAATATTTCTCAATAAAGAATGGCCTTTCCATTTTTGTAGTTTAAATAAACATACACTGATTTACTAAAATTTGAACTTTTTGAAAAGGGCTGGAACTTTTTCCCCATGGAACTTGAGACCACTATATCTAAATACAAGAAAGAAAATTTAAGGATCAGTGGGATGATCTTGGTGAAAGTTACTGGGCCCCATAGAGAACAGCATGATTTATTCCTTTGGTAGCCCAAATGAGCATGTAATGTGGACAGGATGATTAATCATTGATGGAAATCATGGCAACATTATCTAGATAGTCAAAATAAAATTATGAGCCTGAGAATATATTTTTCTAAATCTTATCTAATCTCATGATCATCACATGAAATGTCATGTCACAAGAAAATAAAGGAGACCTATTTTTTGGAAGATAGGTGATTTGTGAAGGAGTGCTTCAATTCCCTCTCTCTGACTTCTTGAAATATAATAAATAATGCTATAATACTGTGGCTTGAGATTAACATAAGAGAGAATTTATTGGTTAAACATTTATGCTGTTCATTGAATATTTCAAGGGAAGAACATAAGAAAAATTCAGGGAGCTGTAACATACTTTATAATTAACACTTCACTCCTCACTATCCCTGTGATAAAAGTTTTTGCCTAGATTCTCTGACTGAAGCCAACACTCAGATCACTTTCTCTACATGTCCTACTTATTCCCATTGCTGGAGGATGAATTTGGAGAGTCAGAGCTGCTCAGCTGCTGGGCACATGGTGTCCTTGCCTGCTCAGGTGAGAGTGGTGGGTGCCACTGAAGAACCCCTCATGGCCCATCCCTGACAGGCCACTTCTTTAGTGACAGCTCTCACTAAGCAGGTAGGAGCCAAGTGGGGCACACAGTGTAGCTGTGATCCTGCCTTCTCTATGCCTCAAACACTTGTCTCAAAGCTACACACTGAGGCCCTTTATTTGCTCTAGACTTGAAGGATTAAAACTAGATTCCTGTCCTGAAGGTAAAGGAGGACTTCATTCCGTTATGCCAGGTTTTTCATACCTCTCATCTGGCAGCCTCATAACTCAAACCTTGCCAATAAGGAGGAAAGTTAATTTTCAGTCTTTCTTCAGCATGTTCTCTCCAGTTGAAGCTGAGTTACCACACAGCATGGAAGGATGATGAGAATGGAGAGAATTAGCAAGTGGTAACGTAATTCTTTCATCTTGTTTTGATAACATGGCTTTTAAAGGTGTACAGTCAAATTCTCCTTCAGCTCTTACATTATCATTAATCATTATTTTTTAGATGAATATTGGAATAAAAATTTAGTGCAGATTTTTGAACTGACTTACTGTATTTAGGGTAAATCTGAAATAACTATTGACTTGTAATTCAGCAACAGAACAGATAAGAAGAGAGGTTGACTTCAGTGACTGTTTGGACAAGAGTGTGCTTTTGACACATACTCCACATACAGCAAACTTTGTCATGTGAAACCAGAGGCAAAACCAAACATCTGTAATCCCCTTGTTTAGGTAGGGTTATAGAGGTCAGGAGGTGAAGAAGAAATAAGCTTTGTTGAAGGAAATACATGAGACATTTAAAGATATTCTCTCCCCTTTCATTCATTTTCATTCCTTCCATTGTTAGCTCCTGGAACTGTAAGTCAGGCTTTGTAGAAGGACTTAA
>NW_005054307.1:2874536-2877780 GCF_000277835.1 Geospiza fortis | reverse complement strand
TTCCAGGAGCCCTTTTAGGTTCCTTGTGTATGTCACCTGGAAACACCAGCTTGTGTTTTTTTTTGAACCTTTCCCCTGACTGGGGCAAAAACCAGAACCCAGGATTGCATTCTGGTATTCTGGTGTCTGCATACACGCTCTGCATATATGCAGTATATGACAACAGTACTTTGAGGGGAAAAGATCCCTTATTCAATATAACAAGAATACTTAGGAAATAAGTGAGAAAAATTAAATGGCAATTTTTTTCATAAATCCTTGAATTCTCTGAGTCATACCAAAGCTTTAAACTCAATATATTTGAATCTGCTTTTTCAAGGACTAGATGCGGAGCACAGACATCTTCTAACACTCCAGTGTGATCTGTCAGGACTTGGGAAAAGACAGGCATTTAAAGGTGGCCATACCTCAAACAGTGCAGTTGAGCAGGCAGAAAGCTCCATCTTTTCCCCATAACTGTATTCCTGGGCTGTGCCAGCAGCCAACTGCTACATCCGGCTTTCCCCCGAGGAAAAGGTGACACAAAATTATTTTTCTTTGCTACTACAAAGCTAAAACAGTGCTAGGCCTTTGCCATCCTTCTCAGAAAGCCATAGTTTATCAGCCTAGGTCTTTACCATCCTTCTCAGAAAGCCATAGTTTATCAGCAAGATACGATCTTTAGTAAATTAGAAAAAAGTTCTTTGAAATCATAAGGTAGTCTAAAATTCCATTACAGTGCAATTTCTAATGAGTGTAGTAATTACTGTTTGACCAAGGACTTCTGAGTCACAAAAACAATGTTATTTTTAGTCCTCTCCACTTCAATTACTATGTCAAAGGACATGTAAAAACACATAAAAAGTAATTATAAATATTCTTTCTGAGTGTGCAACTTTTAATATACTCCAAAATTTCTCTAAAATTTCACTTTTGATTAACCATGTTATAAAGTTCTTGATTATTTAAAAATTTATGAAAATCTGTTGTGTTAACAATGTTAGTCCTTACTTTTGTTACCAAAAAAGGATGGATCACAACAGGAGACAGTACAACTTTCATTAGAAGTGAGATTGCAAAAGCATGATTTGCAAACAGTCAAAAATTAACACTGAAGAGTACAAACAAGTATCCTGGCACTTAGGATACAAACTTCAATCCAAGTTTTCCTTTGCCAGCAGCCAGTAAGTGATTATGTAACCCTAGTAAGACTAACTCAGGCATGAGAAAACTCTGCTGTCACTACTAACATTCTTTCTGTCTGAATTGTGCCACAGACACTGAGACAAAGCAATTAAGCTGTTCTTGTGTCTTTAACCTTTGTCCATTGGTGTGTGATACTGGGAATGGTCAATGCTAAACAAACAGCATGCATCTCATGCCAGCAAGAGGCATTCTGCTCAGAGCAGTATTTAGTCTGTAGATTTAAAATTTAAAGCTGTAATGAGGAGGTTTAAATTTAACCAACCTATTCTGTGCAGTCTGTGCATGAACAATTTTATCTTGGCAAGACAAGTAGAACAGTAGAACAAGGAGACATGAAACTTTGTAACACTGGACTGGTTTGAGCTCCTATGTGGGCAAAACAGCACAACTGCAAAGTGAATTCACCTGGACAACTTCAAAAGAAACAGTAAACCCACACAATTATAGAGTATGTGGTAAGTTCTACCCTCACTGACTGAAGCAAACTAATGCACAACAATGCAAAAAGGCATGCAATTAAAAAAACTGTTTAGTGTAATTGAGTAAAAGTGAACAGAAGAATAACTGGCATAAATGTGAGGACAAATTTGAAAAATCACTTTTGAATATTTCAGAACATTTCTGATACCATATTGAAAGTAGAACTGCTGGAATTTTTTGGCTACTCTTCCTTATTTTTTTTTCTTCTTCATATAATGAACATCTTGAGAAAGGTAATTTATTTGTGAATTACACTGTTATCAAGCAGGCTTACTGCAGCCCTGGCAGAATGAGGGATAAAATGCTTGGCTGTGAACTTGTGAAGGTGAGCTGCACCTTGTTTAGCTGGACCTTAGACAAAACAGAGCACTCACTGTTTACCTTTCTAAACAGTGAGGATAAAGCTGAGAGTGCCTGTGCACCTCTGTCTGGCAAACTGATGACAGGGTGCCCACCAAAATGGGAGATGATAGTGGATACACACAATGCAAGGTCCTCTTTTGCCTCAAGACAGTATAAAGAGAAGATGGGAAGACCGTAACACAAATTTCTTAGTTGTGGTGTTATTTTTTTAACTTCTTTTTTTTTCCCCAGCAAGGATGCTCTCCAGCTGCTTTGTTGCATTTAGCAGTGCCTCTCCCACTTGCTGAGGGAGCCCTGATCTGCCTGCGGGTGGATACTTGCACTCTTCTTGTATTAACTTGATAAAGCGACCCCGTGGGGGAATTAGGAGCTTCGAAACTCATCCAGGTGGATAAGATGATGAAGCTAAGCAAAACCCTTTCTGAAATGTATTTTTTGATGTACTGACAGCTTGCACTGCATCTGCTTGTATTGTACCCAGGCTGATCTGCCTATCAATATTAGATGGAAAACAGGGATTTTGCTATAATTTTCATATTGCAATGAAAACTGCAATTGCCATGTTGATGTACCAGAGATTTATAAAGGAGACAGACAAGTAGGAAGTGAATTTAAAACCTTTTGGGCTGCTGCACAGTTTTGGAAAAACACCAGCAGAACTCTTTTAATTTTCTGAGAAGGGGAAATTGGTATAAATTCTGGGCTTCATCTGGAATCTCAGATGAAAAATTCCCCCCAGCCCCCGAAAGATTCCTATCAGTATTGAACAAAAGAAATGAGATTACTGGGTGAATGAGAACTGTGCTCTGCCATTCCTGCCGGGGATGGAAAAGTGCCCTGCCGCAAGTGCAAGCTATAGAAACTCTTTGTGTTCTGGTATGAGCAGCTCATACAAGTCAGATGTGATAATTATAGAAACAAATAGCACAATGCTACAACATCCGCAGACACTGTATTAACCCACTTGTACTTTTTTTCCTTGTCTTTTCTGGGGTTTTATCTTATTATTTTAGAATAGAGAAACGTCCTCTGTTTGCAGTGAGGGTGGCTGATTTTTTTGTAACACCCCTGCTACGGCGCTGGGCACAGACGCAAAAGGAATTCCGGGTGAGTTTGTTTTACAGGCGTGTTAAAAACGAGTAACTACAGGACAGCTGAGCCGGCCCCAGGTGCCGCTGGAAGGGCTGGGACAGGCGCATCCCCCCGCACCCGCCCG
>NW_005054307.1:2870266-2874059 GCF_000277835.1 Geospiza fortis | reverse complement strand
AGCCGGGACAGGGCTTTCCCCGCCCTTCTCAGTAAGGCTGCGGGTGCGAGGCTTCCCAGAGGGGTACTCGAGGTGGAGACAGAAGTGGGGCTGCTGCCGAGAGCCAGGGTGGTGCCGAGCGTCATCGCCTCCGATGCTGAGGCACTGAGGGGTGGGACTGTGGGCTGTGGCAGAAAGGTGAAAGCTTGCTCGCTTTGCCGTGGTAGTTTGGGAAAGTACTGAAGTGTTAAAGGCAAATCTTGGCTGCACCCGACAGAGGTTCTGGAGTGAAATCCTGCCTTCACTCGCATGAGTAGTTTTCTTGTCTTTATTTCCATCTGGATGAAGATGTCCTCTTGGCCATCTCTCTGTGGTGTTGTTAGAGGCCCTGGTTAGCGTCTGGGTGTGCCTTTTCCAGATCGATTAACTTTGCTTTCTGATGGTACAGAGATCAAGTGCAAAGACACCAGGTTTCCTTTAAAACCTCGTTAATATCAGTCTGACAGCCTACGGGGATTGGAACCGGTCTTTTGCCTTCCACCTTGACTAGCCCACTTTACATCAAAGTTGTGTTTTACGTGACTTCCCCATCTCCTGGAAGTTTCATGTGACTTCCCCATCTGGCGACAGAGTCATCCTGCCACAGTGATTGCTGTTTAGCTGCCTGAAACTTACTACGTTTTTCTTGTTTCACCAACAAGTTTGTGTTTGTAGGCAATAATCTCAATGAATGCACATAAAGATAGGTGTATTAACATTAATGTGCTTGAGTTGCTGCAGTTCTCATTGTACTTTTGCATGCATTGAAAAATGATTGCAGATAAAGCTTGGATTGTTTCTGCATAAATGTTTGAGCATTGAATTTTGCATGTCTTCCGAGTTTCCCGGCTGGCAAGCATGTTAGTATCTGTGTCTGGTAAGGGTGTAATCATAGATGGCAGTGTGAATGAATCTCTGGCAGAGACTTTTTGTCAGCAGTGCTGCTAATTAGTAGCAGGGGTTGGTTTTGTGGATCTTTGTTAATGAAGCTGGAATTACTCATGTTTTAGTGAAGGTCTACTTGACACATCACAGGGAGTGATGTAAGGGCTGTTTGCAGCTCATGGGAAGGGAAGGTAGAACAGTGACTGACATTTGCAGCAGTTAAAACCTCATTGCTGGTGTCTGAAGAGCTTTAGTTGTACACATTGATGCACATGTTGTGCTGATGTGGTGCTACCTAGGTAGTCCAAATGGCTTCAGGTGATCTGGGCACCCACTGTTGTTGTGCAGCTGGCAAGGTGGCAGCAGGGAGGCTCAGTGCTGGCAAATCCCTTCCTGCTTGCCAGAGACTTCAGCAGTGGGGTGGAATAATCTCAAACACTGCTGCACAGTTAATACAACAGGAGACCAGGATTTCAAATAAGGTGTATTGGGAGGGCCAGTCACACTCAGGGCAAAAAATGTGGAATCATGTTGGTATTTTTAACTGATTTACACTGCCCTTATGTACACCAAATTTTTTCCTTGTAAGCAAAGACTGTATTGTCTGTGGGGAGGAAGATCACAATAGGGTCTTTCTGAAGACTTCCCATAAGTGTCTCTGGACAGCTGCAGCAGTCACTATCACTCTTTAGGATGTAAAGAAAGAATTCTTGTGATGAGGGTCCACTGCAGACTTTGGTCTTAGGTACTTACCAGGGCCTTGCCATTTGGTGATGCAGTCCTACTCCTGCTTGTCACCTGTGGTATGTTATTGTGGCAGCCACATACAGTGGCCATGAGTGTGCACAGATTCTGACCTGCAAAAAAAGACCCCCAATATCAAATTTTCCTATTACATAGTGACAAAGGTCCTCCTAATTCCTTGCTTAGGTACACCCAAGGGGCTATAAGAAGGTCTAGACCATGGGACTGTGACCTCAGTGTGCTGACAGTCTTCAGCTGTGACTGGCATCAGTGGGGTAAAGTGACCCCACAGTTGTTTTGCCATGCTGAAGCTTCCTATGGGGAAGCCACAGTTTTACCAAGTATCTCACAGGCACTGAGATACTGTTGAGGTTGGATAATTTCTGAGCAAGCTAACCTGGGTGTATCAACATTGTTGGCATGGCCAAGCAATCAATGTGGATCTGTTTTGCTGCAGGTTTATCCACTTTTAACATTGCTCAGACATCCTGACTCAGTTGTCTCTACTGGCACTTGAGGGGTGCCTTGGTAGCTGTACTAATCCCAAGGGAGCTGTCTGGACTTGAAACTATCCTTAATGGAAACAGCATGCACTGTGCCAGTATGAAAATACTTGTGCAAGTGAGATTGGCTATACCCAACTTTGTATCTTTAATAAAATCATGCATAGTATTTTTAAACTATTTTGTAACCCTTGTTCCCAGAGATGAAGTCATAAGCTCTGTCCATGTGAGCCAAGATCTGTTTGGTAAAAACTTGTTCTTTTTTCTTTTTATGCTCTGGCTTATTTATAGCTTTTTGTGCCTTAGACTGTAAGGTAAATCTGGTTTTCCTAGCAGCCTGAGTAACTTATGCTTGGACTGATGCTCACTTGATTTTTTTTTATTTTAATTAGATTTTCCTGAGTATTTTATTGCATAACAGCTGCGAGACCAAGTCTGATAGTAGTTCTTATCTCTGACTGTTCAAAAACCATTTTTCTTTAACCCTGAACCCTGTTACATAATTGCAAGTAGTAACTTAGAAAGAGCTAGTCTTAATGGATGTGGTTACCCCTATTTAGAAAAAGAACAAATACCACCCCTAAAACCTCCAAAACTTTACCACCAACTTTAAGGTGGTACCCAGTTCTGAGAAAGCATATTGGAACATAGCAAGTTCTATCATGATGTGATTGGGAAACAAATGGGAGGCCTCACCTTTCCTTTTTCTTCTGTAGTTACTGAGAAGCCTGTTTTTTTAGACTTGATTCTATTAGTGCTTTTCTTGAAACAATTAAAACTGCTGGAAATGTTAATCCAAAATGTATGGGCTCCCATTAAAATCTTTGGTTTAATATACAGCCTGTTTTCTGCATGTACAGGCATCAGCACACCAGGTCAGGAGGCTGTTTTGCCACAGTCTTGGGAATAGGCTACTCTCTGTAAGGTACAAAACAAAGTGTGACCTCATGAAGCAAATATCTGAGCCCCAAAGCTGCTTTTCTTTCTCCCAGCTGTACCAGGCAAATATCTTGCTTGCATTGTAGTGTCAAGAGGACTGCTTTTGAATTATTTTGGCTTTATGGTTTGGTGAGTTGTTCTTAGAATAAATACATGTTTTACCATCCAGACAGTCCTTTCACATGACCTTTCTTTCTTTGAACTTCAGCTGAAAGTCCAAAAATCATTACAGCTGATGCTTGCCATGTTAAACTCAATTAAATTATTCTTTTGTTTGAAGATTCTAAGAGAAGATGAGCTTCACTATTTTTCAATATTTCTTTCCTTATGAATGCAGTTCTACAAGTAGTCAACAAATGGTCTGGAAGATCATGTTACTTGGTGGTGAGCAAGGTTGTGATTCAGAGCTTTGTTTCCACATAAACAGGGGTTATACAACCTGCTGAAGGCAGTGTCCAGTTGTTGCAGGAATAATTTCTCCACCAGAATTCAAAATTATATTAATGTTTTATTGACATATTTCTCCTTTTTTCAGGGAAAGAATGCACCCAGGATGAAAGCACAGCTGCAGCTATCTTTGCTGTTCAAATGGATGACTATCTAGGAGGAAAGCCTGTGCAGAGTAGAGAAATTCAAGGATATGAATCTACTGAGTTTGTGGGTTACTTCAAAGGAGGAATTAAATACAAGGTAAAGAGTCTGTC
>NW_005054307.1:2862269-2870241 GCF_000277835.1 Geospiza fortis | reverse complement strand
TACATAAAAAGAAAATGTTTTTCTTTGTAAGTGGAGATTTTTAAAATAGTTTATTATTTATTAAAAATAGCTTTGTGGATTTAGATCTGAACCACCCATCTTAAACCGTAGGAGTCCAGTATTTGTACAGCAGCAGCTTGTTTGTCAGTGCCTCTTCTGATATGTGAAAACCTTTCCCATTTTTTTTTCCCCAAAATAAAGCTGTCCTAGAATTTCATACTTATGTGTCTAAGAGTTCCCAGTAGGGACTCTGTGGTCTGGGTGGTGTTAAATCTCACAGAAATAATTTGTCCTGCAGGCCAAGTATTTTTGTTCAAATGCAGAACCCAGTTTGCTCAAGAGGTTAGAAACATTAATAGAATGGAAAAGACCAGAACTTCATTTGAATCTAAAAATGATGGTTTTCCAGCCCTACTGCAGTTTTTTTCTGAAGCAGATAAAACAATCTCCCAGATTTTTGATAAAAATTCTAGCTTTTGGAAAGGTGTAGTGTCAGTGTCCTTGTGTCACTTCCAGAAGCTGAATAGCTGAAAAGTAACTTTTTTTTTTTTTGCATCAACATCTGTGGGGTTTTTTTTAAGAATAGAGTAATATATCTCCTGAGAATATCTCCATAGTAGAAGCTCTGGGAGCCCATGGCTCATTCAGCCATTTCCCGCCATTATGAAGGTTTGTAACTTCTCTCTGTCTACACAATCAAGCTTTTAACTCTGTGTAAGTAAGGTTGGCAGTGATGCACCCTAACTTCTATATTTTAATTTTAGGCGGTTGTTTTTTTGTAATTTCAAGAGCCACTCTCTGTTCCAGCACAAGGTGTGGGTCTCCCAGAGGAGTGGAGAATGCTGCCTCACAGAGGCAGGCATCCCAGCCAGTTTACAGGATTATGCTTATGTTTACACTCACAGATTGTAAATCAACAGTTTGCTCTCACTTCCCCTAGTTTGGTACTCCTTGCCAGGTTGACTCTTAAGCTGCAAATACTCCTTTCATAAAATTGCAGAACTGCTGTGGAATTATCCATCCATCTACATGTAACCAGGGACTAAACCACCTGGACCTCTGAGATTCAAGTTTGAAAAACTTCAAAAGGAGCTGCATATTTCTCTGCTTTTCCTCAGTCCTTGACTTTTGTCCTAACAATGGGGTTCAGTATTATCTCATCCTCTGAAGGAGGCTGGAGAGTGCTGTGAATTCTGTGCTTTCACTTTTGCTATTTGTCTGAAAGCCCTTTGAAGGAGGGTGATATCTGCTCCCTTGGCTAAAGGTTCACACCTGAGAGTTCAGCAGCAGTGGTGTCTGTCTGGTCTGCGGTCAGCACTCTTAAACAGTACATTACTTTGTCTTGCTTCTCACTACATAAGCAATTTTTTTCCACTGCTAGCTCCTCATCTGTAGCAAAAAAAAAAAAAGTAACTTTGCAGAAATGAAGCTGAAATAAAGCTGACTTCGTTTTATTTTCTTCAGGCAGGTGGTGTTGCCTCTGGATTTAATCATGTTGTTACTAATGATCTGAGTGCCCAGAGGCTGCTGCATATCAAGGGCAGGAGAGTTGTAAGGGCCACAGAAGTCCCCCTGGCTTGGACCAGCTTCAACAAAGGAGATTGTTTCATTATTGACCTGGGAAATGTAAGTACTTTGTAGGGCAAAACACTGAAAAGCAAGAGCTGTATCCCTTCCAAGGTTTGAGTCATCCCCTAAAATGCAAAACTGACTTTGGTCACTCATGTGAATCAGCAGAAAGAATCTACTTTAGAAAATTGGTTTTAGTGTCACACCACTTGAAAGGTTTCAAACTACCCTAAATGTTTCCTGAAGTGTGCACAGATTATCTGTCAAGAAACAGTTCTCTTTCCCAGAGAGGAGAGGCATTGGGGTTTTTCACTACTGGTGTTTGAGCAGCTTAAACAGTTCACTCTAAGTCCAGTCTGACTTTTGCACTCTCTACCAGATGAATGGGATCAGTCCTAGTTCAGAGCAGAACACAGATTCAACCACTCTCTTAAGAGCATTTTTTTATAGTCATCAAACTTTGATAGTGACAGTAGACCCTAAAGAAATGGCTGCAAAAGTGATTATAAAACTACTTGAATATTTCAAGAGATCACTTGAGAAGCAATCCTGTGCTTCAGGGCTTACTGCTGAAAACAAGTAGAGACAGCACAAAAGAATATCGACACATAAAAGATAGTTCTGCTTGCTTCAAGTGGCTTAAAGTGTAGTGCTGTCACCTCAGAATACATGAGATTTTCTGATTCTAAGAGTAACAGCTGGGATGTAGTCCACACTAATTGGATGGTAGTTACCAATTTGAAATTATACTCACATGTATAAAATGGAAAGCATGTGAAAGGAAATAGTTTATCTGCAGTTGATTTTAACTGTAGTGTTTCACAAGGAAGTGGTCAGTTGCTTCAAGATCTCAGAGTTCCCCTGACCTATTGAAAAATGGACTCTTCTGAAATCATGGTGTGCATTTTCTCTGAGATAAGAATTCATGGTTTCTTTTTTCTCTGAAAGCATCCCCTAGCATGACAGTTGAAGATAATCAGTGTAGCTTCTTGGTACCAATATATCTTTGATTTTTATTATGCTTCACAGCCTTCAGATGGAACACAAGATGGTATGTTTTGAATGTTGTTCTATTCCTCTTATGTCAGTGTGGTTTAATCATCTGGAACAGCCTGGTGATCAGTATCCAAAGTAATATCTCAATGTCACTTTGCATAGAAGACCCAAATTATCTATTCCCTTTGAGAGTTAACCCATGGGAGATGGAAAGTTTGGAACTAAGCATTGCTAGATAATGCTGCTTTTGCAGTAAGGCTGTAATTGGGCTTGAGTTTTCTGGAGTCTACCTCCCATGGACATGGTGTACAACTGGGTGTACTCCATGAATTCAACTTGTTCTGACCCTTATTGTGCTGCAGTTACCCAGATGACCTTGAGTAATCTGTCAGGCCACACTGCAGGCATGGCAGTGACACTGGTGAAATGCGCTATGGATGTGTTCCAGTGTTACATGTTTAGCTTGGGGCCCATCCCTTTTGGTGAGAGGAGAGTGTTCTCACTAAGCAATTTTAATGTAATGTAGAGTTAGAGCCTTTACCTGATACTGAATGTACACTGGAAGCCTTTTACTTTTTTACAGTGTAACATCACTGGTTTCTGATTCACTGTTTGACAAGACAGAGGTCAAGCAGCAATGCAACACTGCAGGAAGAAAGATTAGATGTGAACAATATCTAGATACTTTTTTTTTTTTTGCCATTCAATGGGAAATGTCGGTCAAATCACATGTCTAATACAGTTCTTGGTCTTGTCATGTCAGTTGTGAAAGAGAGATGCATTTTTCTGGATGTACTGACAAGTTAAGAAAAAAAGTGTTTTAGCATCGAGATATTCATAGTCACATGTTATTACATAGTTATTGCATAAACCAGACTATGCTTCTGGGAGATGAAAACAGCTGCCATAGTTCAGGATGATGATATACAAGTCTAGTGAAGTACCTCTAAATAAAGGATTGTGGTAGAAAATACAATGTCACAGGAGAAACTTCGCTCAAGTTTTATAAGAGCTCTATTTCAAGCTGAAATAATTGTACTGCAGGTTGACATCTTCCATGACTAAAGGCCCATTGTAAATGAGGGAGGCTTTATGAGTCCTTACAGGAGCTCTTAATTGAATTTAAAGTTCCTTTGAAACAAGAAAAGTATTTTCACTTAAGTAGATTCCATTACTTAACAATTGAAACAATCTTAAATAAGGTTGCTTCTGAGTTTTGGTACTTATTGCAGACCACTTGCAGACTCATTGTCTAAGAGCAATGGGCAGTAATTGCATAAAATAATGAGCTTATGGTCAGTGCTTTTAATATCAAATTATTGTAGTGTGTCAAATGAGATAAATTTCCAAGATTTACTTTCCCCAGTCTCTTAGCTAACCACAAGGATGGTCTCCGTGGAACTGAAAAATTGCTTGCACTGTCCATTTCCTGTTATATTTTATCAAGCTGCTTATCTAATATAATAAAAAATTATTTCAGTTTTCCTGTTATTCTCAATTACTACAGTATTTTAAACTCATGGTTTGAACAGATAAGGGAAAGTTATGAAAGATCATAATGAATAGGAATAAAATCATTACTTACCACTAGGATTTCCTTTACAGGGATAATGATTTAAGCAAAAAGTGTGTGTGGGCATTTCCAGCTAGGTTCACATATTTACAGTTCAAGTTCTGATGTTTATCTCATACCTAGATCACAGAATAGTTTTGGTTGGAAGGGACCTTTAAAGGTCATCTAGATCAACTTCCCCTGCAATGGGCAGGGACATCTTCAACAAGCTGAGGTTGCTCTGAGCCCTGTTCAACCTGACCTTGAATGAAGGTTATCCTATCTTGATCCAGCCTGCTAAGTTATTGGAGTCAAACCCTGGCTGGAAATAAGATCAAAAAATAGTGTTCTAACTGCCTGCCTCCTGACAGTCTCTCTCTCTCTTAAAAGTGGTTGGGATCCCATGGGGCCATGTCCCATGTGCACAACCCACACAGCACCTTGGCTGATCTGTTACTAAACCACGTTTACAGCACTTCAAATACCCTGCCCAGGTCTCATCTTGCCTCCTTTGAACTCTCTTGGCTGGAAGAGAAAAGAGCTCTGCAGAAGGCAGAGAAAGCACTGTCTATGCTATGAGAGGAATTGTTATCTGTGGGAAATGTGTGAAGATCTTTCAGTCAAGCAGTCTTCTGTAACACCATGAGCTGTGACTGTAGTGATCTTCCTTAGAGGGAGTGACCCAGGAGTGTGCTGGGATGCCAGACCCTGATTTAAGTTGGAGTGTTTTTCCTACATGGGATTTCCATGACACCTCTTTGGTGACCCTGGGAATCTCTCTGTAAGGGAGCCTGTGGGCAGGCAAGACAAGTGCAGGGTGGTTGCTGAGAGGGCCTGGAGTGGAGCACACCTTCCTTTGTCAGGTGCTGCTTGGTGCATCTTGTCCAGGTGTAGCTCTGCTCAAGGCCTCCCAGGAGCTGCTCTTTTCTGCCACACAACCACAGAATATGCTAAGTTGGAAGGACCTGCAAGGATCATAAAGCCAAACTCTTAGTCCCACACAGGACAGCCCCAAGAGTCAAATTGTGTGTCTGGGAGCGTTGTCCAAATTCCTCTTGAAATCTGTCAGGCTTGGTGCTGCAGCCATGTCCCTGAGGAGCCCATTCCAGTGCCCAGCCACTGTCTGGATGAAGAACCTTTTTCTAATATCCAACCTAAACTCTGATACAACAGCTTCAGGCCACTCCCTCAGGTCCTGTCACTGGACACCAGAGAGAAGAGATCAGGGTCTGCCCCTCCCCTTCCCCTCAGGAGGAAGCTGCAACTGCAATGATGTCTTCCCTCCATCTCGTCTTCTCCCGGCTGAACAGACCAAGTAACCTCAGCTTTTCCTCAAGGCCTTTCCAATTCTGCCCTGAACTATTGCTGATATCCCACGTGAGAGGCACCAGGGTGGGTTTGACAGTTCTTGGTGGCCTTAAACTGCCTGGCCTTGCTCTGTGCTGCCCTTTACCTCCAGATGCAGCTCTCCCTGTTTCACCCCATCCTCCAGCCACCTCCCCTTAGACACAGTCCTTTTTCTTCCTTCATCAGCAAGACAATTCTCAAAACAGCAAGGAGCAGGAGGACATGGAAAATGGTTGCAGAAGGCAAAGGGGAAGATAAATCACTGTGCCATTTAGTTAATAACACACATACAGTTTTTGAGGCTGTTTTTTAGTATTTATCTAGATGCATATGTAAACATACTGTATATTTCTGATAAGATGTGCTAAAGACTTTGACATCTTTTGTCAGTTTTCCTGGTTTAAAGTGGGAAGGAAACTTGTCAGTATTGTGAAATTAGCCCCGTGTGTATTGACGTATGCTGGTTGTTTATGGAACAGGAATGTTGAGATGTGTCAATAATTTGGGTGATTATCAAAACATGGAGCAGAAATAATGGGAGTAACAATAAAATAAAGCAACATAAATTGATCAGCTGTTTTATTGAATGCTTCCCAACTCAGTTTGGGAAGCTCTGCTATATGAAGGCTGTCTGAAGTTGTCTCCTTACTGACCAGCAAAAATATTCTTTGTGTATGTATTTGGATGAAGCTTTGTGAAATGTAAGACTTGACTCTCTCTGATTAATCTCTTGGTGGGGGGCAGCAGCAGTGCCATGAGCTAGGTGACTGGGAATGGCAGGCAGAGAGCTGTGCACTGCTCAGCCTTCCCAAAGAAATGGAGAGGCAGTTGTTAAAATAAGGGGGTGAAGGGCAATGTATGATAACTACCACTGAGGTTTCAGCTTGGGCCTGATTGCAGCTGGAAAGTTTTGTCAGTACAATAAAAGTTCTCCAGGCAGAACATCACCTTCTCCCAAAGGAAGTGTGCAGATGGGTGAGATGATAACTATAGCTCAAGCTAAATGAAGTTTGAAGGTAAACTGTACTCACTTGTCCATTCTTCCTATTCCTACAGTGGTGCTGATAAACTGATCTATAAACAGCTAAGATGTTGCTGGTTTGAAATGTAAGAGCCCACAATATTCTTAGAAACAGCTTGTGCTATCTAGCAATCAATGTATGTATTTCTCAAGGGCTTTGTGAATCCAAATGAAAATTATGAAATTAGAACTCAAAAGTATGAGACTGAACAGAGTTTTTACCATAATCCATCTATCAGTAACTTCCTAATAGAACACATAATAAGTATGTCAGAAGAAGAAAAGAAGATGCTAGAAGAAATACATCAGGCGAAAGGGCTGGCTTTTTATGACAGCTTCTTTTCATAACAGCTTTTAATTTGGTGTAGATTAAATTATGTTTACAAAAAGAAAAGTAGCTTCTGCTTTTTAAAGAGCAAGATGACAGATGCTTGCTTTATGGTTATGACCATGGGGTGTGATTCAGCATCACATTGCAACCTTAAGCACAGTTGTCTTGGTGGCTTCTGTGATCTTCTTCCCTCACTACTTCTTTTAGGTGGCTTTGCTTCTCTTCCATTGGATGAAGTAGCTCACAACAGGCATATTAATTGCTTTCATAAGCAAAGTCACTGTTAAGGTATAAACAGGGCTGGAAGAGCAGATTCTTGCATTTTTCCATTCATCACTGCACATTTTTAGTTGCTTTCCCTGGCTTTAACAACTGACTCATGTAGGTTTTCCATTCACGTTTCCTCCCACAACTAACCTCTTCTCCAGTTTCCCCCAGCTGAGAGTTAAACTATTGCTCATGCTGCAGCAGGGAGCTGCCAAACAAGTAGCTGAGCTTGAAGAACTAAAGTGATTAGGTTCTTTATTAACTTATTAACAGCATTAAACTGTTTTGTCTATAAAAGTGTATCTTGGTAAGCACGCATCTTAATTTTTCTGTAATTCTATGAGCCAGTTACCCAGCAGTGTAAATGCCAGCATTCTGGAAGTTGCTAAAGTCTCAAAGTCATCAGATGAAGGAAAAAAAAAAGTCCTTTTGCCCCCTACTTCAGTTAAAGTATTCAGAGTGTTGATTTTTCTTCATACTCTATGGACTGGAATGTTCCCACTCACCCCCACTTGTGCACAGAAAAGGAGCTGAACCAGAGATCATTGTTTAAGCTTCAGGTGGACTGGACACCCATGTATCCACAAGGATTCAGTTAAGTTAGTTTTCTTCCTGATGTTGGAGGAAATCCAGATGTTTTGCTGCTTGAGCTGCTGTTGTTTAGAATTAAGATTATCCTGGTATTGACCCCTTAATCCACCGTGGTATAGCAAAAGCTATTCCTAGTGCATGCTAGCAAAACAGGTTTGAGAGGAAAAATGAATGTACCAAGTGCATGACTCTGCTATATCTGACTTATTTTTAGTCTGGAAATTTGTTCCGTTTGAGTCAAATGGGACACTCCAAAGACTGGTTACAAAGACACTATTGTAATTTTACTAGTAATTTT
>NW_005054307.1:2829420-2861139 GCF_000277835.1 Geospiza fortis | reverse complement strand
AAAATTACTAGTAAAATTACAATAGTGTCTTTGTAACCAGTCTTTGGAGTGTCCCATTTGACTCAAACGGAACAAATTTCCAGACTAAAAATAAGTCAGATATAGCAGAGTCATGCACTTGGTACATTCATTTTTCCTCTCAAACCTGTTTTGCTAGCATGCACTAGGAATAGCTTTTGCTATACCACGGTGGATTAAGGGGTCAATACCAGGATAATCTTAATTCTAAACAACAGCAGCTCAAGCAGCAAAACATCTGGATTTCCTCCAACATCAGGAAGAAAACTAACTTAACTGAATCCTTGTGGATACATGGGTGTCCAGTCCACCAGAAGCTTAAACAATGATCTCTGGTTCAGCTCCTTTTCTGTGCACTAGTGGGGGTGAGTGGGAACATTCCAGTCCATAGAGTATGAAGAACTTTATGCATTTAAGCTTCTTGGCTTTTCCTGTCATTGTCCTGGCTAAGATCCACAGAAATGACCACAAAAGATCTAGAAAAGAAAGTGTATTTTCATGTGCCTCCAGACTAAGGAGGCTGCCAGTTGAATATAGAGGTGGCTCTGTGTTTGAAGGGAAAAAATTGGTTTCTATGTCACTTCTGAAATAAGTAATTTTTGTTTGTTTGTTTTTCCTTCTCTTACTCTGCATGCCATTTGGGGCTGGAGCAGGAAGCAGGAGGTGTACTTTCACAGTCCCCCTCCATGCAGGGAAAAGTGCCAAGGTGCTCTTGCTCAGGGTTCCACATGAGCCATGCATAGTCATCCTGATGCACAACCTCTGTGTAGAAGCTAAATGTTGGGTCATTTTTAATGTGCTGTAGAAATCTCATGTGACTTGCACAAGGTCAATCTGTAGGCCAGAAGCTATTTGGAGTAGGAGCAGTGAATTCTGACACTGTGGGTAGAAGACCAAACTGTTTCCCCAAAATGTGCAGTTGAGGGGAGAGCTCATTTTGACTACAGTGTGCATGGCACAGACCCAGCTTGCCTTCCCAGCCTCACTCAGGAGCTCTAGGGTGGTTACTGTTATTGGTTATAACATTTTCATTCATTATATATTTATATTCATTACAGTGTTACTCATTATATTATATTTATTCAATATTACTCAATATAGTATATTCATTAAAATGTCAGTTTCATTACAAAATTATTCATTATAATGTTTTCTTGCCCTCAGCTGTTAATTGTCTCACCATGATAACTATATTGGTACCAACATACATTAATATAGGGTATCTCTCTCAGAATTCTGTTTAAGAGGTTTAAAAAAGTAAATACTACTAGTGCAAACTTCTGACAATAAACTGGGCTTGGCACAAGAATTACTGATGAATGAAGCTCTTTTATTTTGAGGGGAGTGAACACTTGAAGTCTGTTTTCATTTTAATGGAAACATTTTTTGTCAACCTGCCAATTCCAAATAAAGTTAGCAAAACAAACCTAAAAATAGTGAAGGTGTAGTACAGCTAGGAAATTCTGAAAGTAGTGAGTGAGCTAAAGCTAAATATCTTATTTTGCCCCTAGTTGAGCACTTTATATGCCTAAAAAATAAATACATGAATAACAAAATACGACCCAAAAGCCCAATGAGTTGTTGGATATGGTTAAATAACTAATTGACTGTATTTCAGGTAAATCCAGATCAAAATATTTGCCTTCTCAAGAAGTAGCTTTAACTTCTAAAAATCTTCTCCTTGTTTTAAATTGTTGAAAAACTGAATCTGCCTAGAGGTTGAAATGGATACGTTGTATAAGGAAGGCAAACTTGTAGATATTCAGCTTCTCTGCTGTGAGGCCTCAAAATTAGACATACTGAAAATGAGATTATTTGAGTTCAGAAGAAAAAATTAATTAAATCCAAGCTCCTGAATGCTTCTAGCACTGAATGCTTAAGATACTTTAGTGATCATAGTAAATACATTACCATATTATGTATTTTGGGACATTTTCATGGCCTGTGGCTGCTCATGTCCTTCTGTTTGATTATACATGAAGTTTAACTTTCAGGCTTTTAATAAAGAATAGTGTCTTTATTCTCTAAAAATAAGCAGATTCTTATTTCTTTAGCTTTTAAAATCAGTATTTTTTAAATAACCATGTAAAATGGAGCTTGTGAATCTCCAGATCAAGAATGTTTTCAGACACTGCTTGTTGATTCAAGTGGTGGTTTATGCAGTAGAAGAAAACCTGGATCATGGAACATTATTTTTAAGGAAAATAATGAGGCCTGCAAATTTAAAAATCTGAAATCCATGACTGTAGATTTTTAAAGGTCCTTCTCCTTCCTTAGGTTTATTTGAAGCCTAGAGCCTGTGGACTGTAGGAGAGCTCAGTTTGGTCACTTGCTGGCTGAAGGCAGACAGGGAGAGTGAACTGTGAATGTGGAGTAACTTGGATGCAGTGGGGCCTTTAGGAGAGGCTAAGAAAAGAAAATGTGAATTTATTGTCCAAGAAGTAAAGGTCTTTGTAATTTGCAGTGGCAGTTCAAGTCTCACAATATCCTTTGTGGTTAGTACAGCAAAAATACTCATTTTGTAGATGCAGCTACTTGTTTGAGGTTCCATCACCAGTTACCAAAAAACCAAGAGAAGGCCAATGGGTACAACTGAAGCTGCACTTCCAACCTCTCTGAATGAGCTATCTCCACCAATTGCCACATCAACACTGGGATAAGGCAATCTATGGGAAATAAAGAATTCCTGTTTCAAATAAGCTCTATTAGTGGGATATAGGCCAAGATGAGAATAATGCTAAGGAGTCTGTGTTGTGGAAAGTCTCCATGAATTTGGTAGAAAAGGGCTGAAGCAGTGCTTGGCAATAACAAATGTATTAAAAATCTGCTCAGATTGAAATGTTTTACTTTCTGCACATTCAGTTCTTTAGAAAATTATTTCCCTAAGTATGAACAGAGATTTTGTTTTCCAGGGAAAATGTAGAAAGTTGTATTTAAGATCAGGTCCAGACCTGACATCAGCTAAGTCTCCATATTCTGGATGCTTGGTAAACTGACAGTATTTAAACAAGAACTTAGAGGCAGTTTTTTAATTTAAGCCTGCAGTCAGGTTGTTAAAGGCAAGCTGAAAACCTCACAGCTTTCATTGCATAACATCTGCAAGTTGAAAGGGATAGAGTTCTGTGAATCTGTGGTGTAATCCTGACAAAGCTTAAAACTTTGTCTTTGAAGAGATGCTTTTGAAGGGGGAAGAGAGGTTGGAAGGGAACCATGAGATCATTGAGAGCTCACTGTGGGGGGGTTTTGTGTCCATACTGGTGAGAAGTGACTGTTGGAAGTTACTAGCTCTGTTTTGTATGCAGATGCCATGAATGTTAGCTGTCTTCTAAAAATTTGCATCTGCTAGTACTGAGAAGCTGTGCCTCATCCCTCGCTTGTCTCAATCCACCCTTTCAGGTACTCTTAAAGACCAACAGTGGTCAGCAGAAATAAGTTGATTTTTTTTTTTATGAAGCAGATTTTCATCTGAAATCTTAAGTTTAATACAGTTGTATATACAACATAAAACTAAGCCCAAGTAATTTATTCAGTGAGAGCTCTGATTAAAATTTGCATTGCAGATGAACACAAACCAGTTGAACCTTATTAAAACTGAAAAAGACTGTGTACCTTTATTGCTGTACTATTTGAACTATTTGACAGAATCATGTGAAGAATCAAATTACCTTCTTCCAGGAGAAGGTGGGGGAAGCAACCAGCCAAAATGAGTAACTTCCTTGTACTGGCTCCTTCCAGCCCAGCCTCTAGCATCCCTGCAGCTTGTTATGCCTTTCATTAGTTGTTATTATCATCAAGACTGAAATCTAAATTTTTTATTCTGAAATGCTTCGAGTTTTGGCAATCCCTATTATTCATCCAGAACTTGAAGCATTTCAGAATAAAGAATTTAGATTTCTGATTTTAGATTCTGGCTGAATCTGGTGACCTGTCTTGGGCTGGTTCTGGTGTCTCCCTTTCCTGAGAGGTGCCCTGGGAACATGCTGCATTCTGCAAAAGGTCAGCAATTAAAATCTGGATTGAAAGATTTAATTGTACTTTAGTAACACATGCAGTATGGATCTTCCTTGAGATTTTGAAATGAATTTGTTTCTTGACACAGGTGAGTCACTGCTGAAATACCATAGAAGAGGAACTGACATGTATAAAATTGGTAGTAGCAAATTTAGGAGTTCCTGATTCTTTAATTAGCTAAAGCTCTATATGTAATTGGGATAAAATTGTAATTGGACCTCAAACCAAAACTCTGACTATTCTGAGTTTTAGTGATCTCTTAGTTATGTGGAAGCTAAATTATATTATGTAAATATCTTGCATATTACAGCATCACAGAATAAAACAGGTTGGAAAAGACCTCTGAGATCACTGAGCACCATCTTGTCAACAAGACCACAGCACTAAATGCCACATTCTGTCTTTTCTTAACACCTCCATGGGTGTGACTCCACCATCTCCCTGGGCAGCCCATTCCAATGTTTATTCACCCTTTCCATGAAGAAATTTCTTCTAATATCCAACCTAAATCTCTCCTGGTGCAGTTTGAGACTGTCATAGATACTGCAAATATCTAAGTGATTGAGCAACTCTCTTCTAGAAAGTACTTCTGAAAGATGTAGATTCACTGATGTTCTGGTGGTTTAGATCCAGTACGATAATTATTAATGAAATCAATTCCATAATTTTGCTGTGTTGACTCCTATTGCTAAAGTGTGTGTCGTTTTCATTATTTCAGGAGATCTATCAGTGGTGTGGCTCATCGTGCAATAAGTACGAGAGGCTGAAGGCTACGCAGGTTGCTGTTGGCATTCGGGACAACGAACGAAATGGAAGGTCCAAATTAATTACTGTGGAAGAAGGGAGTGAGCCAGAGCGCCTCATAGAGGTACTGTAATGTGCAAACTTGTTGCTGACATAGCTGTGAATAAAAAGTTTTGCACCTCAGGAACTAAATCAGATTGGGCTGGTGCTAGGAAGACAGATAAATGATATAGTAGGCCAGGTTATACCTTTTCCTTCCTTCCTTACCCAGGCAGTATTGAGTTATTTGGGCATTACAGTCTAAGATAATTAATCATCTGAGAATACTTTTACAAGAGTAAATGTTTGCTTTATTGAGTTAGCTGTACAGTGACTGAATTAACACCCTGCCTCACACCAGAGCATGCCATCATCTCTGTGTGAGGAAGGAGCATCCAACAAGGAAAACACAGCACCAAGCAAGAAAAGGAAAACACAGCACCAAGCAAGAAAAGACACAGAATTACTGTGTGTAGAAAGTAAAAGAATGTGGCAAATTGCATATTGATTTGGCTGGGGGCCGAGCACACTGCTTTGCATACTTCAGCTTCTATTTCAAGATCATATGCATGTAGCCTCTAGTAACCCCAGTGAGCCCCTTCCTCATAAGTTTAGGAAGTTTAACAATTTACTTAAAATCCCCAGATTTCAGATATCACAAATATTTGAAATCTGAAATCTGATCAAAGTAGAGTGGAAGAAAAATTCCCAATTTATGTATTTTTTAGATCTCTAAAAGTTAACAAACACTCATGTGTTGTTACAGGTGGCCTACTAATAAAAGCATTGGCACTTGGCATTTGTGTCCTAAATTAAGCTTCTCCCATTCATTCTCTAAAGAGAAGGAATAGGGAAGCAGGGTCCCAAAGCAGTACTCAATAAAATGGAATATGAACACCTAGGATATTGTCTTGTACTCCATATTAAGTTCAGGAAGTAAAGCTAATGGTGCATGCAGGAGTGCAATTATTTTTTGTGGTGCTTTCATTCAGTGTGGTCATATGCAGCATTAGTCACTGCCTGAGAGCAAAGCAGGTGCTGAGCCACCAGCCCATGGCCATGCTGGCTGTGGGGACCCCTTTGGGTGGGCTGTCCATATCCTTGCAAAGACCTTTTCTCCTGTGGGTGTGAGTACAGATGTGGCTGTGTTCAGAAGAAGGGGAGGTGCCACCCAGTGTACTGAAGATTTTTGAAGAGGGAAAAAAACCAAGCAAACAATGCTCTGTCTGGTTTTTTACTTCCTTGTACAGACTTACCACACTGGCTCTGATGTGGCACATATTTTACGTGTATAACTCTTTTGAAAAGAGCACAGATTGACAATTAGAGAGCAACCTCCTGCTCCTGATCTGAATGACAGCATTGGGTTGCATCCTGCTGCAGCTGTGGCCGGGTGGCACTGGGACCCTGCCCCTGGGCACAGCTGCTGCTGCCAAGCCCATCCTGGGGTTACCTCTGGAGGCTCTGAATGGAGCTTCTGGTACACTCATGTGTGACTTGGGAGCACTGATCAGAGCAGCTCCCTTTGCTCCTTGTATGGGGCAGGTGCAGATAAGTTGGACTTCTGTGCTACCCCAGCGAGGACACGGGCCAGCTGCAGGCTGCCTCCCTGCCACCCCCTCCATAAGCTCTGAGGGGAAGGGATGTGCTGCCTTTGCCCCTGCATCTCTTTGCCAGGCTTCCATTTGTGTGTGCAACTGTTGTTTTGTAGCAACCTCAACACATGATTCAGAGCAGGAAAACACCAAGGTGGCATTTTGATCCTGTACTGCATTGTTATTGTATTGGGCATAAATTCTTTCTTCACTTGCACAGCAGTGTATGAAGAGGTTTCTGCTTTTGTTTTAGGATTCTGAATATGGAGGGAACAGAAATGGGTAGTTCCATGTAATTAGATTAACTGCTTGTAATGCTGCCACTGTGATGAGCCCAGTTTGAGTGAGTGTGTCTGTAGTCAGGGTTTATTTTCTATTCTGCATCATGCTGTCCTTGCTTTTGTTAGTGCTGCCTCCATAACAGGGTCTGCAGCTCAGCTGTGGCTGTGCCAGTCCACTCTGAAATGTGCTGCTAATAAGTCAGGAGGGTAGTTAACTTCACAAACATCTAAAATTTATTAATCCTTATTCCTGCTCAAACTGTTTCGTTTCTGGTACTCTTTGTTTGGATTTCTCCTTTGTTCCACAAAATTGTCTCTTAACTTGCTGTTACACTGTCCCAGGCTAACTGCTGTTGAGCTAACATGGTGTTTGTTTCTTCCCTCTACATCAGGAAGGGTGGATTTTTGGCATCTCCAGCTTTCTTAGAAAAAGCTTGATTTATTTTCTAGAGAAAAGAATCACATACTTTAAATATTCATTTTGTCATCCAGTATGCCACTGAAATCAGAAAGAGATTTCCTAAAATTATCTCCTCTGACAAATGTCAGGAATGGTTCCCCTTCCTGTGAGCTAGAAATCTGCTTTCATATCAGTGGCCAAACTTGCTCATGCAGTGCCAGTAGATGCTTCAGGCAGGGGCTGACATCCCCACCATGAGTACCAGCAGAAAGAGCCAATACTGATCTCATTCCTTCTCCATAAGCACAGAGTTGAGACTCCCTACAGAAAAGCAAAACTTCTGTGCCTGCACCCCACCTCAGAGCAAGGCACAGGCTGGCTGAACAACCCTGCCACGCTTCTGTCCTGCTGTAGGATTAGCCGAGGCAGCAGTGCTGGTGATGAGGAGGTCTTTCCTGGCCAGCCCACTGTCCTGCTGGGAGCTGTGGTGCTGTGGGTGAGGTGAACTTGTCTGATGAGGGCAGGTACTGCCCCAGCTACCATTTTTAGGAATGGAAAGAGGCTGCACTGCTTGAATTTGCCCATGGGAGAGAACTGTCTGGAGCTGCTGTAGGACTGGGTGAATTGTTGTGGCAGACCAGCAAGACACAGTTCACTCACCCTGGGAAAGGAGCATTACTAGAAGCTGGGTATGTGAGTAGTTTTGACAGCAGCAAGCCCTTTTTCATCTGCCACCACAGGCCACACAGTGACCATCCTGTGCTTGCACTCTGGAAACACAGCATGTCTGGGAAGCTCAGACTTCCAGTGGGTGTGCAGAACTTCTCAGAAGATGCTTCAGGGATCACTAGAACTCTGACTTTCAAGACAAGGCAGAAGCTTTCTGTGCACACCAGAGATATTTGTTATCTGGCTTCACCTCCATGTTTGGAAGGTGAAGCCAGATACATAAACATGACTTTAGGTGCCAGATTTGGGTGAGGTAAATTTAGGTGAGGTAGTGACTGGCAGGTTTAAGGAAGCAGTGTTTTTTAGGGTTGCCACCTTGGAAAATTAAAAGAGAAACAGACCACCTTGGACAAATTGCTACTGTTGCTGTGACTGGTCACCAGTCTCAATAGAACATTAAAAAAATCACCAGATGCCAACTCTGCTCTGATTTTCACATGTAAACAGCTGAATAGTTACCCATTCTGCTGAATCTTACACTTGAATTGTGTTGCAGGAATTTTTTGACCTTCATGGGACCAATCCAAAACCAGATCTTAGCAATGCTTGACACAGTTTGGTAGCTGCTGCCTGTGCTGACACGGATACTTATCCTTCTCACTGCTTGCCGTGGTAAGCAGAGATCTCACAGCACTGCTTTTAGTTGCCCAAGAGATCACTGAGGACTAAGAACAGCCAAAATAATTGGCAGCCATGCTCAGGACAATTTTCTTACTCTAGCTGGAATCTCTGCTCTAATTTTGATCAGAGGAGAAAATTGGAGAAACTGTATTTTAAAGTTTCCCATAATATCATTATTTAGTATTGTGGAGTAATGGCAAACTAGAAAAACAAGGAATCAGAAATTAGTGTATTTGTGAAGATTTCTAGTCAGCCAGCAAGCTGGAGGTGCTTGTAGTAATGCAGGAAGCATAGAAGCATTCAGTTCTGAGTCACTCAAGGGAAAGATGCAAAGCATTTAATCCTCCATTTGTTGTGCAGCGATCCCTTGATCTGGTATCATAACTCTAGAAATGAAGTAGAGGGGAGGAGTAAGTCTTAGTATATACATCCTAAAATAGGTTTATGTTGATAGTATTTTCTGCCTACATAGACTCATCTCCCTGTGGTACATTTCAAGTATGTTGGGCAGCTGTGTCAGTCTGCAGGGTATGAGAGCCAATGAAAAAGTAGGATAGACTGAGTTCTACCTCAACTAAACGTTAAGCCTGCCTCTGCCCCCTATACTTAATATGTCATGTTCAGCTAACACTTTTCAAGATGCTTCTGTTTTCTCTGAGCCTGATTTATAGAATTTATTGTTCCCTTACGCATGACTCCCTTAAAACTGCAGCTCTTGGTACTATATGATTGATGTGGGTTTTACTGCTGAGACTTTTTGTTGTGGTTTTGTAAAGGCTTTTGATTTTCATGATTGAAAACAACGAAACCTGAGAAATGTGACAGCTGAGGTTCAAAACCACAAGAAAATGAATTATCTTGTTAGTATGCATCTTTGGAATCACTCCTCTGCCTTTAAACATAAAGCTCTGCCACTTTTATTTCCTCAGCATTTGCAGTTGTCATGTGCCTGTTTTTGTGAGCATTGTAGAGCCCTTACAACAGGTGGGTCCAAACCTCTCATAAAATACTTGTGTAAAGATTCGTCTGGTGTAAATACAGCAACAGGGAGAACCTCTTCCTCCTTGCTGGGAAAGCAGCCTTTCTCCTCCCTGCTCTTTCTTTAAAGCCCCTAAGCAATGATTAATCATGAGAATTGCTGAGTGCCATTGTATCCAGTGACGATTGTTTTTGCCTGTGGTGTGAATAAATACTACAGGTGAATGGTCTGATCATATTACAGCTGGTCACACCTTCCTAGCTTTGTAGCTGGAAAGGGACTGGCAGCACTATGCAGTGCGAACTCAGCCCTGTGGATAGAATCCCAAGTGCACAGACAATAGATTGCATTGCAAATGCAAGTTACAGAGGTTCTAGACTCTAGAGACCCAAATAATGCAAACATGTTGAAAACATGAAGCTCCAGTAACCCTTAAATTAATTGGATAGATGTCTGCCCATGTGGGTAGAAGAGCAGGATCATTTCTTCCTTTCTTTTTAAATTCAAGCCCTTAAAAATTATTTTTTACAAACCAAAGATAATTTCCAAGGACAGCATGGAGCACAGTGAGGTAGCTGGGGAAAAAAGTGAGGCTTGCCTTGGCACGTAGGTGGGTGTGAGAGTGCCAGGACTTGTTGCTCTGAGGGAGCCGTGCAGGTTCCTGCAGTCCCTGGCTCTGTCACATGGATCTTTACGTAAGGCTGGAAGAGCAGCACGTGCCCCACTGGTGAAGGTACTGCTTTGGTACCTGCTCCTTTCCCAGAGCCAGCAAGAGCAGGATCTGTCATCACAGCTCTGCAAAAGCAAAAACTGCTCTTGCCACTCTCAACATTTGTGTTCCTTCTTGTTCCCTTGCTTTTGGTTGTATTATGGACTCAAGCCATGCTAAGGGGAGGTTTGTTTGTTTTGTGTACAGAGGAGTGAAGGAACAGTGATGCAAGAAGAGGAAGAGGGGTAACTTTTTAGAATGATATTCAGTTCTAACTGTTTGTGGACTACAAACGCCAGGCATTTGTTAGGGATTAAACAAATGTTTAATTGTGTAGCTTGTACAGAGTTTTAATGAAATGCTTATAAGCTCTGAATTGCATGTAACTGTCAGGGCCCAGTCTGACCTGTTCACAACGAAACAAAAAGTAATGTCTTTTATTATCTAAATTGAGACAGCTGGAAAAAGTAGACATTATTCCAAGGAATTTAGTGAAATAAATACTAGAAATGAATTTTAGTCCCAGGGTAGAGGCAGTATTGAACAGTCATGTACAAAGGAAAATGAATGCACTGAGAGAGGGGTGAGGACAGTGGAAGTTGTACCAGACCCCAGTGCCAAGGCTCAGTAACACAGGCACACAGAGAAGTCCAACTATGTTTTCATGAGAATACAAAGACTTAAGAAAGTTAATGCACAGAAAATAGCAGAACTACTAGCTGTAGTTTCTATTAGTAGTTGCATTGGCTACTCAAATGAACAGACAGCTTTCTCAGGCTGCTTTGAAACTATGGGTCAAATTTACCCCTCAGGAGCACGAATATGTTGCTTCAGTGGAGTGATTTTGGGCATAGGTAGGTGCCAGCAAGAATCTGGGTCCTGTCAGTTTGATCAGTTTGTTGGATACAACCCAAAATAGCCCAGGGGAATAAACCTACAGGGGTAAAAATCTTACACATGACTGTGCACCTTTCACAGCAACACCTGCTCAGTGTGAGGAGTGGCAGTTTACCAAGCATTCCAGTGTTTAACTAAGCTTTATGATGGGCTGTGAAAGTGGGTACAAAGTGCAAACCCCTTGCCCTTCGGGGTGCCAGTTTCAAACTGTCAAAACCAGGAGTTCTGTGTTCTTTACAGCAATGGAGCCTATCTCCTTCATTAAGGACAGTCCCTTTCCTTGATACAAATTTACATTTAAATGACTAAATTACACAACTCATACTCAGACAAAACTTTCACGGCCTGGATTCCAGTACAGTTTAGCTGCTTTGCACCAGCTGAGCATTTGGCCAGCGTTTTTCCCAGACCCATGTAGAAGATCAAGAGGGGTTTGGCCAGAGAATGGCAGAGGCTGGTAAGGAGAATCTTCCTAAATGTTGGGAGTTGCCCATAATATTCTTCAAGCTGCAGTTTTCAGTCTTGGCTGCCTGAAGCCAGGTACTAAATGACAGGGAACTGAATAGGAGCTGCAGGTGGCAAACACATCTGTAAGACAGGCTTATAATTAAGTCTCTAAATACGGATTTCAGTGCCTGCATTAGTAATTTAATTTCAGAAAAGAAAATGTTCAGGTGTACCATACTGCATGGCATGAGCTAAATTCTTTATGAACAGCTCTACTAGCAGGTGATTGAAAACCTTTATGAACAGCTCTACTAGCAGGTGATGATTGAAAACTTAATTTCTTACGCTAGGAAAGTTGCTCCTAAACTAGGTATTCTAGGGAATTTCTAAGATCCTAATGATTTCCCGGAAGTGCTTGTGATCAAATGTGTCTCATTTGCATTCTTGTGGTGAGAAAACCACTCATCTTTGTTATGTTTCCTTCTTTAGCAGCTGTAGCTCGCAGGGCTACCACATAAATCAATTATAATCTTATAATTACATGTTAGAATATGAATAGAGTTTGTAATGGCTTTTTTCCTTTCTGTGCTATACTATCAAGATATCTCTTGGTGAAAAAGTACTATAATTTTTCACTTATTAAATGAGCATAATTAAGAGAAGGCCAAAGACAAGATGTTAGCACTTAATCTCCACATGGGATTGTTAGCTCTTATTTCAAGGTACTTCCTTTCAACGGGGGAATTTGATGGAGAAGACCTGAAAGGGTAGATTTCCTTTGCTGTATAAAAAGCTCTGAGATAGTTTCTTCCTGGGATCCTGCATCTCCCTAACAGAAATGCACCTTGAAGGGAT
The DNA here is from genome assembly GCF_000277835.1 of Geospiza fortis. Lineage (NCBI taxonomy): Eukaryota > Metazoa > Chordata > Aves > Passeriformes > Thraupidae > Geospiza > Geospiza fortis. Next base: position 2,848,814 of record NW_005054307.1, on the reverse strand, counting down.
TTTTTTTTCTTTTTTTTTTCTTTTTCTGCAGGTTTGTCTCCTGCCAGCCCCTTGCAGAGCAACTGGGATTGTGTGCAAGGTTGCCTTTGAATTGTCCTTGGTGAAAGTTCTGTAGCGCAGGAAGGGCTTAGGGAAGAAAAACTTTGTCGATTGTTTTGTTGGGTTTTTTTTTAAAGAGCTCCACATGTGCACAGATTGCTGTTCCCATGTAAAACTGGAATAAGAATCCTCTCTTTGGGCCAAAGTGAAAGACAGCTGTATGGAAGAAAGCATCCTGTGTGTTGGGGGATGAGTTCAGTATTTTCACCACCACAGTGTCTGATGCTGAGGAAATCTGTAAATATAGTTATTGCAGGTACTTCAGAGCAGGCTGTTAGAGCCAGGTCTTCTGCTTACACAACTGCTTATGACTTTGATACTGTCTGGGTTTACCTTTAAAAATAAAAGGTAGGTAAATTAAGATTTAAATACTTCAGTAATGAGTGCTGCAGCTTCTAACTCTGAAGAACTGTAAATCATAGCTGAACATTTTGGCTCTTTTACACAGAATTTTAGGATGTGTAGGAACTTAAAGATATAAATCAGTTCGTGAAGGGCACCTAAAGTAGCAGGAAGAAATTATTTTCAAAGAGCTGAGCAGGATATATCTCCTAGACAACCAGGTGAAAGGAACATTCTTGCTCTCTCTGTGCTAATAAATATTTAATTTATTTCAAGCATCAGCAGGAGTCATTAGAGAATATCTGTCAAAATACTCTCTGAATTGCTTTCTTAAACATTACAGTCCAGTCTGTGCTCTGTCTTGGACCAGAGTTTGGTGTCATACCAGGGAGGATCCCCTGGCATATCTGGTCTGTTCGCTGCATGGGACTGGAAATGCTGAGCTTGTGAATACAGCCAGTGTTGCACTCCAAAAATATTCCAATGCCCTGAGTGGCTTTTCCCATGGTCTAAGTGCTGAAACACCTTGCTGCAGCTCCTCTGCTCACCCTGATGCTGCTGTGTGTCACAGCTGCCTGCTGCTCTTCCAACTGCTGTGCACCCCCTGGGAACACTGATTTCCTAGCAGGGTCTCTGCCTGCCAATCGTGGGCTGCTGCCTCCAGCTCGAGCTTCATGGAGTGTTTGCCACACTCTTCTTTTAACTCCCATATTGGTATGGTCCAGCCACAGCCTTGGGACCAGCTGCAAAACTGGAGGCACTTAAAGAATGAAAAGCTGGGAGTGTTGTGGGTTTTGTCAGATAAATATTCTTTATGGCTGAGGCTCCCTGTTGGCATTAGTTACTGATTTATTTCATTATTATACAACACATAAGCATGCGCTGTCACGTAGCACATAAGATATTTTATCCACAAGGCCTTCAAACAGATCTGCAAAGCTGCAAAGGCTTCAGTGTGTACCTCAATTTATGAGGTAAATAAAGCAGAAAAAATGGGCAACTCAAGTACATGTGCGAGTGTCTGCAGGCTTTGGGTCCCATTTTTAATGCTACTTCTGGTATCAGAGGATGATGTTAACAAAGGAGTGAGATTAAAAATTTAGGTAGAAAGAATTAATATAAATGCAAAAAGATGTGGAGGTGATTGACTAGTTCATTTTTAATTATGCTGCAGGTAGGCAGGTGCTGAACAGCTTAATTTCCTGTGTTCTTTCAGCAGCAGTGATGATTAGAAAAAGACCGCTGCATTTCACAGTCACTGCCTTTCACCCTCCTGTTTCTTTGGCACGGGATCACTGTTCATCTTGAAGGCATCCTAGAAGCCAGATATTTGAAGATAATGTAGGCTGGGGATTTCCTCATTTCATGTACACCCAGTCTTCAAGTAAATACCTAGCTTAGGTACTGCCAGCTGTGCAGTCCCAGCAGGACAGAAAGCAGCCTGTTTTACCTTGCAGCCAAACTATCAAAGAAAAAAATCAAATTTGTACTCTCAAGACTGATCTAGACACCTTTTTGTGAACATGTTATCCATGGCCAGTTTCACAGAACAGACAAATAATGTTAAAATATTCTTATCATGTGAATAAAGACTTTATATTCAAATTATCCCAGACAGATATGCAAAGTTGCATATATTTTATTAAAAGCTGCCAAAGCCTAATGCCCTATTTTTAGGCAGTTAAGCATGGAGCTTTGAAAAAATTATGATTTGCATTTGAAATTCCTGAGACAACAAAAACTGGCTAAAAATGTAGGCCATAATTTATGCATCAAAAGTGCCATGAGCAGCTGATATGTTTTGCTGTTTTATAGCAATCTGAAGTCCCACATGAGACCTTAATGCCAGAAAGTCCTTTTGATAAATTACACGGTAAACACCCAGAAACCAACAGCATGCCAGAACTATTTGTTAACATAAGCCATCCTTTTGTCCACTTCTCAGTGCATTATGGCTGTTTCCATCTTATTTTCAATCTGTGTTCAGGAGGATGAGAGGTTGCCAGCTCAAGGTGAGCATGTAATGAGATCTGTTGTTGCTGGAATTGCTAGTGAGAGGCCATTTCAGGCAGAAACCCTGTGAGCAGTTCAGTGAAGGGATAAGTTTTTCCTGTTGGGAGTGTAATTTTTTTTGTAAGACAATGAATATTTGTTCAAATTGATGGGAAGAGTTCCAGGTTACAATAACCAGTAAAATAAGCCTATTTGGTTATTCATTATCTGACGAATGTCAAAAGTAATTTTTGTCTGGTCCAGAATATCCTCAGCAATGGTTGTGCTCTGCCAGAGGAACCAGTAACCCCAAGTTTATTAGAAGTTAAACTGTGGCTATTTGCTTTAGCAGAGAAGGCCTAAAGCCACCTTTGCCTGATGATCCTCTGTGCTGGTACCCAGGGTCAGCCTGGTGGTTACTGGCCTGCATCATGTTCATCCCTTCCTTTCTCTGAGGGATATTTTTCCTGCTCAAGCATATATTTGAGAGAATACTTATTTCAGAGAGATGTTTCTTGTAATATTCGTCTCTGCTTTAAAGGTTAATAAAAATCTAAACCATTATCTACCAATGAGTTCATTCTGTGTCTGTTTTTCAGACCTATAGTCCTGCACAGTGGCTTTATTCTCTGTCAAAATCTACCTGTGTACCTTGAATTTGTGGAGCAGGATATACTTGCTTGTGTCCAAGCATACAGGAAAGTAAATGATGAGCTACTACCCTGACTCTTTTCCAAAAATATTAAGTAATAAAATGTCATTTAGGCAGCTTTAAGCTGTGTCAATTTCTTGCTTTTCTTTCTGTTGGTCTTAGCATATAAAGGTGGGAGTTTGAGTGGTTTTGAGATCTGATCTTCAGGATCACAGCCACAACAAACAGTTCAGTTTCAGACCCAGAAACCTAACCCAAAGTGTGTATATGAAGAAGAAAATCAAACACAGTGCTAGTGTACACAAGTTAAACTGTATAAAGCTGGTTTTCTTTCTTAATTGACCTTCACTTGACACGCTGTTCAGGTATTGTTCTCCTAGGTGGATTTTCAGCCTCACTGAACTCCTTAAACTTCTAGCTCCCATTAAATCAATATCAACTATTTTATGATGCAGAGCTGGCTTCTCCAGTTATGAAGAAAATACTTGCCAAATTTCTTTTAATGACTTTAAATTATTTACCTTGTCACATTCCTTCAGATTAAAAACTTTTTGTTTGTATTTCTTCTGTTCTTTTTTTAAGGGTGGAGTTTCACTTCTGAGAAAAGCATTGGCTCAGTGTTTTGCACTTATCTGAGGGGGTGCATATATTTACAGAGAAGAGCTTGTGCACATGCAAATATGAAACAGGTTTTGCAGGCAGGATAAGCTACATTGCATTTACCACAAGTGAACTTGGGCAATTTTAGAGGAACTGATGTTCTGTTGGTTTGCATAATGGTAGTCTTGTACTAACCTAAGAGTGTCAACACAGAAGTCTAACAGAGCTTAAAACCCCAGCATTTTAAGATTAATGCAGACTGACTTCCTGTTATATGCCTTCAGACAAGATCTAAAGCTATGGAGTTAATGAATACTTCTGCTAAAACAATGCTAAGCCCAAAGAATGAAGAAGGTGGGGTGTGGATATGCTTTCAGGGCTCCTGATTACTCTTCATATTGCTGTTGCTGATAGTATGATAAACATAATAATAATGATGATTTAAAAAGCGGTTTCAATGTCTTTGTGTGCAACTGTGCATTTATGAGATTTAAGGTGGGAAGTTTGCCAGGATTGTTGGGTATCTGGGGAGCAGTGTGGCTAGGTTGTCTTGTGTGTATCCAAGAGAGAATTGCTGTTTCCAAGTGTGTAGGGTGGATTTTTGGGTCTGAGTTCTTGGCATGTTTGTGAGTCAGGGTCTCACACCTCAGAGCACGCAGGAGAGCCAGCCTGTGGCTGTCAGCACGCTGGGCCATACAGCCTGGCTGTGCAGAAAGGATTACATGAGCACAGTCCTGTGTAATTCACTGCCATAGGATTTGTGTGAAACTAAGAGTGTGTATATAAGTGTCAGAAGACCCAGTATCCTTCAAATGGTCTGTTGGTATAAATCATTTCATTGGGGTACCTTGCTGCAAAGCTTTGGGAGCCTATGACTGCAGTCTCAGCTGGAGTGATTTTTCTCTTTTTGATTCATCACATGAGAATTATCTGTTGGAAGGGAGGTGCCCCAGACAGCTACAACTCAGCCAGCAGGTCCTTATGTAAGGATACAACCCAGTTTCAGCACAGCAGTTAGCTGTTGTTTCAATACTGTTGTAATCTTACTGATAAAACTATTAATTTTCATAACATGCAGACATATACATGTGGAGCCATAGCATGGGATTCTGCCTTAGGAGGAGTAAAGACAACTTCTCTGGAAGTCATTTCTTTGGGAAAGAACATTATTTCGACATTTTTTCATGCTTTGTGTTTAAGCTTGGAATTTTTCCTTTCATGTTCTGTCTCATCCTCCACCCTGTAAGACAAACTGGCAACAAATACATGTTGAAAGCTGCATAAACTGTTCCTAGCAATACAGATGTGTAGTGACTATATATATTTCATACAATACCACTTCATATAGTGAGTATACATCTATATGTATGTATGCTACATGTCTTCACAGCTGGTACCTTCACAGGCCTTAGGTCATTTAACCTTGTATCATCTTCTGGTTTTGATACCAACATGTGCAGGCACCACCAGTGATTCAGCTCAGGGCATTTTCTGACAGCTGTGTTGGCTGCACAGCCCTCCTCACAAGTCCTGCCTTTTCTTACCTGGCAGGAGGAGAAGCATGTCATGTCCTTCTTAACAAGGGTCACCACAATGCCAGGACCTACAAGCAGCTGTGACTTAAAATGCAGAAGAGGACACTCTCAAGGCCCTTCTCCATTTGTTTTTTGGCTCTTCTGAGAAAAAGAATTACAGAAATTAATAATTTGTGTTTTCCGTTTGCCTGTGCTGAAGCACAGGGCTAGAGAAGCTCTCTTTGGCCACAGAAGCTGCTGTGCAAGCTGCTGTGAGTTGTGGAGGGGTTTCCCTGGAACCAGAATGTCTCATATATATAACTGCACCTTCATCTAACCCTTCTCCCTGTGGTAGTACCCATGAATGGAGATTTCCTAAGAACAGCTTTGTGAGTCTGACAATAATTCTCTATCTACTTCAGAAAAACATTTCTGCATTTGGTTTTGAGACAGCAACAGGTCAGGCCAGCAATCTAACCTGTGCTCAAAATTTAAAACCCAATTTTGAAATTAGAGGGGCTGCTTACTTTAATTGCCGCCAGAATGAGGTCAGGCCAGCAATCTAACCTGTGCTGGGCCCAAATTTAACACCCAATTATAGGGGCAAATTATAGGGGCTGCTTGCTTTAATTGCCACCAGAATGCAGCACCCAGACCTTGCTGTAAATAGAGAGGCTGCTTCTGTCAAGGTGCCTTCACAAACACCAACAGGCACTATTTGCTTTGAAATATTCAGAATGACAATTGCACAGTTAATAGGAAAAAAGGGATTTTGTATCAACATGCATGACTTACAAAGATGCTGCAAAATAACTGTGGTGCCACAGGTATTCTATAGGCACGGCAAGGGAAAACACTGACTTTAACTGCGTCAGAAGCCAACATTTTTGTGGGGTTTTTGGGGTCTTTGTTGGTTTTGGAGGTCTTTTGGGGTTTGGGGTTTTTTTTTCTTTTGCTGTAAATGCCTAATTAAACAGAGCACTAGTGAGTACAAACTTCTGAGAGTTTTATTAACAAGAATCTTTTAGTTACTGAAAGTCAGATATTACAGAACCCACAAACTTGTTCAGTGTCTGTTCAGGTAAAGATGTTTGCCTGTTATTTGGCAGTTTTGTGACCCTGACATTACAAAGACAGGTGGGAAGGAAGGGAAACATTTTTAGAAACCTGGTGCCAATAAACTGCATATGCCCACTGTTGTAGCTGTTCACCAGGTGGCATTATGTTGTGGACATGGAGCCCAACTTGGCCTATAGAGCAGTAAATCTGTAGCCATGTAGTGTAAATTCAGGAAATGCTGACTGAGAGCTACTGAAGAGCTATGGGCAACATCTTTCTTAAACAGTACATTGCTTTCTTGTTTTCAATGAGTTGCAGATAAAATTTTCTAGCTTAAACTGCAACAATCACACTTGAAAAGGCTATTTTCATTTTATTTTATTTTACTTTACTATTTTACTGACTTTACCAGGTAAGAAAACTCCACAGATGGCAGATTTATATTAAATATTTATTCTATATTGTTTTTCTTTCCAAATTGTTTGCAGCTGTGCACTTTGTTGGGCTTCCCTGTTATCAAATATTTACAAGGCTTTTTCCCGTGGCTCCACATTATATTGCAAAGCATTTTATACAGATAATGCACCAAGTTCACAGGAAGGCTGGCACTGCCCTTGTACTTTATGTTAATATTTAGTCTCTCAGACATATCAATTACTACCTTCACTCTGGGACTTAATTTCATAGGAATCCATAATACTCTGTATGTAACCTTTGGATCTGTCCACATATATGAGTCATTAGGGAAAGATCATCAAGAAAGGGTAACTAGGACTTAATAATGACTGCCTGACCTAATCTATTCTTGATGAACCTCTGTAAATTTCTTATAGTGATAGTTGTTATAATATTGCCCATGGTGTAAAACTACCACAGTCATGAAAATTGATTTTCTAGTGGTAGAGCAAGAAAATGTTTTTCTCACACCATAAATTATTTTCAAGATCCTAGCTAAATTTTCCCCTTAAAATGGGATTAAGAATCTGTAACTTTTAAGATTAATGAACTCATCATATGATATTTTATATTACTAATTGAATTACTTTCTAATTTCAGCTAATATATTTCATTCCGTCAGTTTTAATTTTCGTATTGTTAAATATTTTAAGAGTAATGCCATTCCAAAAATTACAAGATGTGCTTGACAACAGTTCAGAAGTTACGGGGAAGAAAAAAGACAGACAGGTGAACACACACATGGAACAGGATCACCTACACCTTTCTATGTGTGTTTTGTAGTGTATAGACAACCAGCAAATTGACCTGAGGAAAAGACATCATGTAGGTGTAAAGTTACTGGAGATCTGACACAGTTTTTAAAAATTACCTGTATGTTTGTCTTAGTTATGAGTTTGGTTTTAGATTGTCGTATATATAAAGATGATCCCAATTAGTTGATTTATGTAACAATACATTAGTGTACAGATATTTTATGCTCCAGCACCTAGTCTCTCTCTGCATTGAATTTGTTATTCTCTTGTACAGGTTTTAGGGAACAAGCCAGAGCTTCCTGAGTGTGGTGATGATGACGATGAGCTGGCTGATATTACAAACAGGAGAAGTGCTAAACTATATATGGTAAGTTGTTTATTTATTTACTTATAATCAGGTATGCTCAACAGTAGTCATGCTTTTATTCATTCCTTCCGCATAAATGGAGTTCTGGCTTCATTTACAGAACTGCTCTTATTTTAGTTTATTTGCAGCCAATGGACAAGTTTCTCAGAGGATGTCAATTAAGATAATCCAGGTGATTTGAGGGAAAAAAAATGGATTACATTTCTGTATACTCAGGAAACAAGTTAAGCATGGCTTATGAACCACGCAATGCACGTCAAAGAAGAATTAACTGCTCTTAAATCATCCTCTGTTCTTAATTTTAACAGGGACACTTTTAGTAGTCATATATGACTTAGTTATTCTTTGCAGAGATTAAAAGTTTCTTTATATTTTATATGTCTATAACCTTATTCCTTTCCCCATCATCACTTAATGAGGAGGATTTGGCTAACAAGTGGCACACTGACGAGTCATTCCCTCTGCAGCTCCTGCGCCACCACACAGACCACAGGACAGAGCCACCTCTCTCCCTGCCTCTCACATGATTTTTCCACTGCCCATAGGTGTATGTGGGGTTTACAGGAAGCCTGTATTAGGTGGTCATTGTTACAAAGCCACTTGTAGTCATACTTGTCTATGTGTTGTGTTTAGTTCACATTAATTATTCCTTTCATGCCAAAAATCTGGTGCATATTTCTCTTCATAGCAGGGGTTTAAGGGAACAAAAATGGACAACAAAAGAAGAAGGTCTGCATATATATATATATATGATCCGGAGCATTGAAGTAAAACATAACTGTAGAAGGGAAAGTGAATTTTTGAATCCTAAAAACTCTCTGAAATTTCTGTGGATATCTGATAAATTTGTGTAAGTTCACAGGTTCTGCTAACAGAGCTCTGTTAGCTAGATTTAAATGTGTTGCAGTATAACTTTGAGTGTCAAAGGCAGGAGACAGGTCTATGGTGAGCCCTCAAAGTGGGTAAAATGATTGATTTTTACTTGTTATGTGCAGTAGTAATTTCCTCTTTGTACTTCCATAATATAAAATGCAAGATACAATGATGTGTTTAAAATTAATATTTAACTACAAAAGGAAATAAATACTGATAGAAAAGTAATTACAATAGTAATAATCTATTTTCACTAGTAATAACTGGTCTTTTCAGCTACACAGGAGTGATTTTAAAGGTTTTAAAGGTCTACATGAACTTACAGTGGTGGTAGAGGTTACAACGCAGATTCTGGAAAAGGCGGTACATTAGAGTTCCCAATTAAAGAACAGCAGGTTATAAATGTAGGCAATTCACCTGTTAGTGTCAGTGTAGGACCATTTTATTATGGTTCCAAATGCTGTTGTTCAGCATGTGCATGTACCTTTGGCTTCAGTGTGAGTTGCTTGCCAGTAGGGACTACTCCAGTGGAACAGATTAAAGAAGCTGCTAGGCAAGGATCCCACAAACTCCCTAAAATTAGCACTACATCTCCCTCTATTGGATGTAAAATGAACTGAAACAAAAAATAATTATCATGAGCCTACTTTACTTGTCAGCAGTACACCAATTTCATGTAGCCAGTTATATAGGAATGGCAGCTGATTTTTATACTAATTTCAGAAATTAATTTGTCTATAAAAGCCAGAGCTGATCTAAATTTGAAATTACTGTTTTCTTAGGTGTCAGATGCAAGTGGATCCATGAAGGTGTCCTTGGTAGCAGAGGAAAACCCCTTCTCTATGGCTATGCTTTTGTCTGAGGAGTGCTTCATTTTGGACAATGGTGCTGCCAGGAAGATCTTTGTGTGGAAAGGTGAGAGGTCACTTGTACTGCACATGCAGAAGCTACACAGAGGCCCCTAAGGAGTTGACACAACACCCTTGGACACTAGCAAGAATTTAATACTGGCTGGACACAGTACCCTGCACACAGCTCTTCCCTGGTACAGGCTGTGTACAAGGATTACTCCCTCATGTAAGGACCTCAAGACTGAGTCTTGTCTATGGACCCTGTTTTTGAGATATCTGAAAGCTTGGGTGATGAAATGCTTATCTAAATGGCAAGTACAAAGCAAACATAAATAATTGTATGAGTTCTATATACTGTCATCAAATCCCTATCTTCTGGGACAAAATCTGGAGACTGAACATTCCATTTGGATAGGTATCTCCACAGAGGTGTGAAATTGAAAGGTGCATGTCCAGGGCATAAACTAAAAGCATAAGCTTGCAAATAGTTTAATATCTTTTTTTTTCCCTTGCAAATATTTCTCTGAGGTATCATCAGTTGGCAATTGCTTTGTCTGAATGTTTCCCTGAAGAAGAATACTACTACTGTGGAATTAGGTCTTGACACCTTGTAGCTGGATTGCTGTAGTGCTGCCCTTAAATCTTAAATTCAGTGCTGAGTATCTCCTTTTTTTTTTTTTTTTTTTTTGTATTTTTATTTTGTTTTACCATGTGCAGCACTAAATAATTACTTGAGGCATTTGTCAAGTCTTTCAAGTCAGTCCAGGAGGCATTGTAAGCATTTTGTTTGAAAACATTTGGGGAGCACTGTGCTCAGATGGCCTATGTCTGTCTGTCCCTCTGATTCCCAATTGTCATTCTATATGGCAACTCCTAGAAGAACCAAGCCAACAGGGTCAGGCATAAAATAAATAAAATATTATTTAGGTATCCTTGCTTTGCTACTGCTGGTAAAAATAATGTGTGAAAACCCCCATTAGGCTGTGTCTCACCCTTGCACGGGAGGCTGCAGCTATCAGCTCTGCAGGAAACCTTCAGGCCGCTAAGCTGAGAAGTGTGAATTACTTCGGTAATGGTCTCATTCGAAATGGGATACAAATGGATCCCTTATCGGAGCACCTGATTAGACTGTGAGGTCTTTGGAATGCAGTCACTGCAGCCTGCTGGGACACAGATCCTGTGGACTGTGTCAATCCCACAGAGACCTCATCTAACATTGGGCAAAGCTGAACAAGGAGCAGTGGATAGGGAAATAGATAAATTGCAAAGCCCAGCCCTACAAAACACGAGTTTCTTTTACTGTTTTGCACTGCCTGAAGAAGTGGAGGCAGTTCAGCTTTATTGACCATATTGCAGCCCAGCAAAGGAAGAGTCAGAGAAAAGACCCAGGGTACCTTGAGCCAAGCAGGTATTATTCACCAGTTTTAATTTTTGTAGAAACAGTAAAACAAAATGCCCCCTTTTTCTCTCTTTCTGTTTTTTCCCTTTAAATTAACTGTTTCCAAAGCTATCAAAGTACTGTTTTGGCCATTCAACTTCACAAGAATCTTCTTGCTCATGCTATGTGCAGCATTTGTGTTTATTCAATGAGGGAAGAGCAATGTCAAAGAAAACCTGGCTTGAGAACTACTTGTTTTTAAAGGTTCTGTGAGCTTATTGCCCTTTCCCATATACTGTTATCCTTCTGTTTTAATCAGGCAAAAATGCTAACCCTCAAGAGAGAAGAGCTGCCATGAAGAATGCTGAACAATTCATACAGCAGATGAATTATCCTGCCAACACACAGGTACGATCTATTTGTGGAGATGATACCAGGAGATCTTGAGCTCTGTTAAACACATTGTTTTTAAGTCAGCAGAAAAAATATTTTTAATGGCTTATAAAGCATAAGGGCAATATTTCACATATAATCTAGAAAAGTTTCTGTTTGGATAACTGTGTCAGCTCTGTTTTCCTTCTGTTTCATCTGTCTTCCTTCATTTCAGATTCAAGTACTTCCCGAAGGAGGCGCAACACCAATGTTCAAACAGTTTTTCAAAGACTGGAAGGATAAAGATCAAAGCAATGGCTTTGGCAAAGTCTATGTCACAGAGAGAGTGGCTAAAATTGAGCAAATTGAATTTGATGCTACCAAGTTACACGAGTCTCCACAAATGGCTGCCCAGCATAACATGATAGATGATGGTTCAGGGAAAGTAGAGGTAATTTTCATGTTTAATAAATTTTATTTTATCTAACTAATGTATTCTGCTACTTGTAATGGACTACACTGCTGCTTTGTGTTTTAATTTTTATACTGTTGTTTAGATTAGCACTCTATTAGTGGAATGTTCTATTGGTGCTTATGAACGTCATCAAGAGAAATCAAACACCAGAAATATTACCCTTTACACAATACCTTGTAAATATTTACTTTAAATAGATTCTTAGTCTAAAGGAGAAACTTCAGGCTTATATCAGCTTGAAATCTGGAATGGGAAGACTTGCACTTGGAAGCAGAAATCCATTCTATATCTTTATGTAGCTATCCAGTCTGGTTTCTAAAGGAGCCTTCTTTGTCCCTAGAGTGTCTCTAAGGTAGAGAGAGAAAAAGATGACTGTACAGTCTTTCTAGACCTTTATATATCCCACTTCAGGGCTTCTTTTGGACTACACAGGGCTGGCATGGCATTGTATCAACATGGCCTGTTGCATGCAAATTGCATGTTGGGCTTCTGGAAGAAAAAGAAGGGATGAATACCTACAGTCTCATTAGTGTATTTTCTAGGTTTCTGACCTCACACTTGGGATGGTCCATAGGCTTGAGCAGCCAATTGCTAGCTGAACTGGGCTCTAGTGAATTAAATAGGAAGAAATCTGCCTAACACCACGTTACCTGACTGCAGTGTGCCTCTCCAAAATGTTATGTTAGTTTTATGATGGATCATAATGTTGTGCCATGTCATATTGTCACTGTAATGTATTAAGAAAGTTCAGCATGGTGTTGTGAAGTAATCGCGTGTGAAAAAAGCATCAAGACAAAGAGAAGTGTGTTGCAGCCCCTTGTGGATGGTTCTTATTAATTCAGTGGGCACAGGGTGTATTTACCTACTTCATGAAGAATCCTTCCTGTTTCTATTCAATAACACTTGGGAACAGAAAGGACACTGAAGGGATAAGATAGTAAAACACTTTGTGAAGAGTCTCAGGATGCAGTTCAGCAATCTGCAGTGATTTCCCTGTTTCCCCAGATCTGGCGTGTGGAAAGCAGTGGCCGAGTTCCTGTGGGACCTGAGACTTACGGGCAGTTCTATGGGGGTGACTGTTACATTATCCTCTACACTTACCCCAGAGGGAAGATCATCTACACATGGTATGTTTGGCTGCCTTTGCACAGACCTGCAGTGTGTGGATATTATTTTATGTTGACTTTATGTCCTTTTGAGTAGAACACCTGTAAATGTAAGATGGTTCGCTGCGAGTTTGTCATACAGCACAAGCTCTGGGTTACTTCGAAGCTAAATTTAACCATTGTCTTTCTCCTTGTGTTCCTCAGGCAAGGAGCCCATGCTACAAAAGATGAACTGACTGCTTCTGCATTTCTGACTGTTCAGCTGGATCGGTCATTAAATGATCAGGCTGTGCAGGTTAGTCTCTTGTGGATAAAATCCAGCAGAGCATGTGATACATGCAAATTTTGATGAGAATTGAAAGGAGGAGCTAGCATTTAAAGACTGGAATGCAAATTGCTAAGGTCTGTATCAAGCCAGGTACCATGGGATCCTGTTAAAGTTGCCAGAGATTGCCCATTTGAATCGTCCTTTCTGTATGCAGTTGTCCAAAAGAACACACATATGCCAGAACCTAAAACTGCCTTTTGTTTCCTTTGATTTGAACTGTTTTAAAATTAGGTTTCGGTTCTGCCAAGACTCACAGACCTTGTGCATATCCCAGTGCAGACTGAATGATAAGACTGTCCCAGGGCAACTCACTCCAAATGGAGTGTGACAAGTCAATAGCCATGGGGGAGCTCCCCTGTCTCCTGATTGTGGAGGAAGTTGTGATATTTAGCCCAGACAAGACACCTGACTTTTAGAGGGCCAAAACTGGGAGAAAGCCACATGAAAGACAGAAGAGGAAATCCTGCTGGAATTGTGCAACAGGGTCTGGCTATTCCTTGCCTCGTTGAGAAACATACCTTGGGTTTTCCCATCCCATAGTGCTTGCAGCTCCATGAAAGCAGGATACACATCCTCACATGCAGAAATAGAGTGTGCAAAGCAAGGCACAGGACACTGGCAACTAAAGGGTGTGAGTAGATGAGTTAGTCCTTAGCTTGACTGGGTGTGGTTTCTTTATATCACTGCTGAGAAGGGACAGGTAGGTGAAGACCTGAGAGGTCTCTTTTCACAAAAAGCTTGAGCTGTGAGATGACAAGAGACAAGCAGAGATTTTCTAGGCAGCAGAAGATAATTCTGTGATTCCCATTTCTTAATTACAAAAGCAAAAGGCTTCCCCCACCCACCAAGGTAGAGTTAATTCGGTTGGCAGCCCATACTTTTAGCCACTAATCAGTTACGATTTCTGATTGAAATTATACAAAGGAAGGATTAGAACACGTTTAGATAATTACTGCTTGAAATATTCCTAACAAGTGCTCTATATCTGGACTGTGTCCAGCCCAATGTGGTCTTACCTCATACCTAAGGCAAATGTTAATCTTTAAGTAATAACAATATTACTACCATTGTTAACAATATTACTGCTGCAATGGTAAGGTGCTTAAAAAGTGTTTTTGTTAAAGCTGAAGAAGATCCATTTCACAGCAGTAGATGTGATGCTTAAAAGTACTTTCAGCCTGCAATGAGTTTAGGTATATAAATGTGTACATATCCGTATGTGTATATATATGCACATACGTATGTATATGTCTCCATTTTTATGCAAACAGATGGAGTATATTACCTGTGCCTAACATGGTATTTGGAAGCTTTAAGTGTGCTATTTTGTGTGGTCACTAGATGGCACGAAAGTACAAGGGACTGTTAAAACGTTGGGATTGCAAGAATGTGTTTCACTGCGCTATTTGGGTCATTGGGGGTTTAAGTTTATTTGGGTTGGTTTTTGCTTTTTTTTGTTTGTTTGGTTGGTTTTTGGTGGTTTTTTTTGGTTTTTTTTTTTTCTGGTTTGAGGTTTTTGTTTTCCCTTTTGTAAAATCCTGCTGCTGTAAGTTTGTCCCTTACAAGTGTATGTGTCCTAGGTTATCCTTACCGGACAACTACAGCAGTCTATCTCCCTGTGAAATAAGTAAAAGCACTTGCTTCTGCCCAGCTGCAGCTGCTCCTCTGAGCACCCCGGCTCTCAGCTGCCCCACTGAGGGCTCTCCATTTCTCCTCCTCTGCTAGCTACACAGCATGTCTCATTCCCTCTTCTCCCTTTCTTTCTGGGAATGAAGGCAGGGATTTGTAGCCCTGTATCTTGACCAGTGGTACTGTTATAAAGGAAAATTAAATGGTTGAATACAAATAACTTTTATCATACATTAACTTAAATTCTTCGTAGCTCAGTGTGTTTGTTTTAGATGGCAGTAGCATCTTTTACATCTTTAATGGAAGTTCATTTTCATCATCCATGTTACGCTCTGGATGAGAAATTCATGCTACTTTTTTTCATCCTCTTGCAGATAAAATACATATAGAAATAATGAATAAAATTAACAACCATTCTCTTCTGCTTAAATACAGGGTACCTAAACTTCCAAGACAGTTTTTCAGGAGAATTAAGTCATTCTATAAAACACTATGAAATGACAGTTCTTTTGAAAATGAGTGATTTTTATAGCAGCCATTTTAATCAGCTAAATATGGTGTTGGAAGTTTGAATCTTGTCTTTGTGTCACCGTGATTGACAAAAAAAAATCTCTCAAACACTCTAACTCTGTATGTCTGGAACTATATTTTTAGGTCTTTTCAGCTTGCCATTTCTTGTTTTTGCTAACATACTTAGCATTGTTGGCTAAGATCCCCATAGCTATTCGGCAAAGACCAAAAATAACCACTTGTGCCCTTTTGTTTCTTTTATTGCATTTCTTTACATATGTACAGATCCGAGTCAGTCAAGGCAAAGAGCCTGCGCATTTACTGAGTTTGTTCAAAAACAAACCACTTATAGTCTACAAGGATGGGACATCCAGGAGGGAAGGTCAGAAACCTGCTCCACCAACACGACTCTTCCAAATCCGCAGGAACTTGGCATCCATTACTAGGATTGCAGAGGTAAGGTCACCTGCTAAGTAAAGCAGCCATTCCCAGTGGGTAATGATAGAGCTGCCATGAGCTTCTCTGACTAATCTTGTTGAGTAGTCATATCTGGTAGGAGCACAGAACTCCAAATCCAGCCCACTGCTCTATTTGATGAACCCATCCAATAAACCAAAGAGAATATGCTGTAGCTGGCTGGAATCAGTCTGCATCGCTCAGAGGAGCTGTAAGAATACACAAAGTGTGTTCTTACAGCTGACAAAGTTAGGCAAGAAGTTAGCTGACAAAGAACAGGCAAGAAGTCAGCAACTCCTATGAGATGGTCTTTCCTACTGCAAACAATCCTACGTTCTGCCCTGCAAGTCAGCTCCCTGTCTTATGTCTAATTCATATCAGTATAAAACTAGGGAAGAACTAAAGACCAAAAGCATAGCATTAACATGTCTACACATTTTATATAAATATGCAAACTAGTAATTATATTACCTGAAGATTTGAAGAATAAAACAATTTCTTTTTTAATCTAGGTTGATGTTGACGCAGTGTCACTAAACTCTAATGATGTCTTTGTTCTGAAACTGCCAAACAACTCTGGCTATACGTGGGTAGGAAAAGGAGCAAGTAAAGAAGAGGAACAAGGAGCTCAGTACATTGCCAATGTTCTCAAATGCCAGACTGCTAAGATTAATGAAGGCCAGGAACCAGGTTCGTATGAGACCACATGGCTGCTAATAGACAGCTGAGAATACACAGCACTGCATGGAGACCGTAGGTTTAGATTAGATCTTAGGGAAAAGAATCTTTACTGTGAGGGTGGGGAGGCACTGGAATGGGTTGCCCAGAGAAGTGGTGGACGCCTCATCCCTGGAAGTGTTTAAGAGGGTTTGGATGGAGCTCTGTGCAGCCTGATGTACTGAAAGGTGTCCCTGCCCATGGCAGGGCCATTGGAACTAGATGATTTTTAAGGTCCTTTCCAACTCCATGATTCTTCCTAGGTATGCAGCTGATACTGGTATTTTGACAAACTGCAGGAAATACTGTAAGAAAAGTCATTCATCTTTGAGACAGCAAAGAGATTGTTTGGGGATTTCTGAAATACTAACAAGCTAAAATACCAAATGTTAAATCAGCTGGTGAAAAAATTATATATTATGTATTTTAGAGGAATTCTGGAAAGCACTTGGAGGTAAAAAAAAATACCAGACTTCATCACAACTCTTGACAAAGGCTGAAGATCATCCCCCTCGCTTGTATGGTTGTTCTAATAAGACAGGCAGATTTATTGTGAGTATATTATGGATATTTTCTGTTTAATTATATAATTTCTGGTATATTTTGCTTTGGAAATCAATGGTCATTGAATGAATTTGGGGCTTAGTTAGCTAGGCTTGGCAAGAACTAGAGAGTGGACATTTGATGCTTTAAGCTATCCAAATGCAGTGGGTGAACAGAATAATTATTACTGCAGAAGTTTGCATCCAGAGCCTGCTCCAGGCTGGAGATAGAGGCTTGCAGATGCAAAATTTGCCCAGTCAAAAGCAATTTAATTCTTGCAGAGCATCACCAGATTGCTATCAATTTGCTGAGAAAGAGCAGGTCAATGCCTTGCCCCTTACGTGTTTTACAGTGGTGGCGAGGAAAAGAAATGCTGCTTGCCAAAAATCCCTAGCTATCTGATATTTTCCATAGAGATTTAAGATGTGTAATTATGCCTTTAAGGTACTGGCCTGTGCTCAGGGAGGCAGGAAGACCTACTTTGCTGGCAGAAGTGCCCAGAGCTGTGCACTGGCTATTAAGTCTGTGATTCAGGCTTAATTACTTACCCTATTCTGGAGGGCAATGCTGTGTCACCAGTTGGCAAGGACACACTCATTTTTAGGTAGGGGACATAGCTGGCAGTCTCCTTAAGGCACAGCCCAGTCATTTGGAGAGGGATAAAACAAATAGGATCCTTTAATAAGGACTTCAAAATCTTATGAGACTAGGAAAGTGTATTCTTCTAACAAGCTTCTAAAATACTTCTGGGAAATACAGAAATAGGAACCAAACTCTCTGCAGTAGCCTGCTGGGAGCTATAGATTTACTTTTGATTTTAAATTCCCTCCAAATTCTGTGAAATCCCCTCTTTCCTGTAGCCTTTCTCTAGTAACTGAATCACCACCATTAAAGGTCCCAGAAGGAGCAGATGAGACCACTCTGACCTTCTGGCCACCGTAACACAGGGTGGGGAAAAGGAATGTCTTTTTCACCATCTGGTTATCATCCCTTTAGCACTCCCACATGACTACACATAGCCAAACCCTTGGCAATCCTTTAAAAGTAGGAACCATTAGCTCCATTATTATCTCTCCTTCTCGTACAGAATAATATTAAACTGCTTTCTGTCTTCCTGCACATCCTTAGAAGAAGCAAGCAGTCTGCCTTTTCTTTGGGAACTAATCCTCAGTGGCTTAGTCAACTCTAATGTCCCATTGTAAAGTGACTGGGAAGCTTGGTTGGGTGTGTATTTCATCTCTGAGCTCACCCACTGCAAACCAAAGCAGTTTCTTTTCCTAATTAATGAATGTAAGCTGCATGAATGTATCAGCTTGGTTGGGTCAGGGTTCAAATTTCCCTGTCTCCTTCTTCTGGCAGTCCTCAGTCCCAACATAACAATAGTAAACAATTATAATGTAGATGCTTGCCTCTCCTGAGGATATTTTACCAATTCTGAAAATCCAAGAACTGATTTTATAGGATGTGCCATTATGTGATTTGTTTTGTTTCAGAGAAACACCCTTAACACATTCATCAAATCACTTTAGGGTTTGATCCTTTAGGAGCCAAAAAAACTGTTCATCAGCCTCTGCTCTTAAGATTATAGAAATAGTTAGGTCTTTGCAAAATTGTATGCCTTGATGAATCATTAAAAACAAAAAAAACCACCCTCAAAACATATCATCCTTTCTAGATTGAAGAGGTCCCAGGAGAATTCACTCAGGATGATTTGGCTGAAGATGATGTCATGTTGCTGGATGTTTGGGATCAGGTGAGTTGTGTATCACTTGCTTTTTGTGATAGCAAGGATAATTTATTCTTAATCACTTGGTTTGTAAGATGGGAGGAGCAATCATCTTGACAGAGTGGAAGCTGTTTTGTTTTCTTTAAATTATACCAAATGGAGCCATACTTCTTGAGCTATATGGTGTGCTGGTGTTCACACCTGCCATTGAATTTCCAAGCATATGAGACCAGGGCAGGCACTTCTTATTTAAACCAATGGAGGCTGCAAGAGTATAAGCCCCAGCAGAGTTCTGGAAAGATTCTCAATAGTGTTCTTGACTTCATCACAAAAATGTATTAATTTTTAAAAAAAGTTATTTCATTAAATGTATTTAGAATCCACTAAATCCTTGTAGCAGGAGCCACCTACAAAAAGTCCTAGTCGAGAAAGGGACCAGCACTAGATAGACCCTTAAAAAATTTCTTCATACTAGAAAGTGAATGGAGGGTAACAGAAATAATCTCCATCATTGCCCAGTTCACTGAAAATGTGGTGAGCTTTTTGAATGACAGGAAAACTCACTGCAGATCTGGAGAACACATCTGCTTCTCA
>NW_005054307.1:2810920-2829371 GCF_000277835.1 Geospiza fortis | reverse complement strand
ACACCCTATTTGTCTTCGTCAGCCTAACCCTTAAGGAACAAAAGGCTGAGGTTTTTGGAAATAAGAAGTAATGTCCATGTTTCATGTGAAAAGGAGTAATGGGGGGTGGTGGGAAAGAGCTGAATGGAAAGTAGTTGGGACATAGCTACTGAGATAAGAAGTCTTGGGACAGGTAGCTCATTTCCAAGCAAATCCTGGAGAGAAATAAAAAAGGGTGTGGGGGATTGCAGATCAAGGCTCTGGTTGCTGGGTTTTTCAGCTGGCTATCTAGCAGTCACTCAGGGTAGTACATGTCACAGGGCACAAATGTTTATATGCACACAGAGCTCAAACCAGAGACAGTATTACTACCTGCACCCAAAGAGAAATTTCCTTGTAAAAGTGTAAAAGATACCAATGGAAAAGGTAATTAGAGATCCTTTCACCAGAATGAATAAAGGTCTGGCCTTCCAGTGTCATAGAGAGCAGTGAGATTTCAGAGGGTGTAACTACACTTTCTCACAAGGGAGAAAAAACCATCAGTTGTGGTTTGTGAGAGTTCTGTATCTCTGCAGTCTTTTCATAGCATATATTCTTTCTCCTAGAGGAATCAACTGTTTTGTACTTTACCAGCTGTACACAACATCCTTATAATGCCAGGGGAGTTATCTCTTTCCTCTGTTTGCAGGTTTTCATCTGGATTGGGAAGGACGCTAATGAAACTGAGCGACAGGAATCTGTGAAATCAGGTAAATCAAATCAATTTGGCAGATTTCTGAGTGAAGTAGCATCAATATTACTTAACAAAGAGGAAAATATGATGTAGAAGAAATCTAGTTATGTTTACAGTGTCTCAAAGTGTTGCTGAGCTTATTAGGATTTAATACAGGAGATGACTATTTTCACCTTTAAATGTGCTTTAAAACTCTGTAAGTTTATGAAAGATAAAATGAATCAAGATAGCATTATTGGGCTGCAGAGCTTTTTAAATAATATGTAGAAGAGCCCTATGAAAAGTAACTGCACTGAAAAGAGAAGGAATTTAAAAGGACCTGCACCCTCAATAATGTACCTAGAGAAAGGATTGCCAGCAAGTCCTTACAGTGCCACCCTTCACTCAGTTAAATTTGTAGGAGGAAATTCCAGTTACAGAACAAACAGAACAAATCAAGACAACTTATATGGCACGCACCTCCTTGAAAAATCACATCATCCCTGGTGTGACTTAATATAGCCTTGCTATTCTGACAGTGTTCATGCTGAAAACCCTTGCATGTGTTTCCCTGGAGCAGCTGGGGTTACCTGGCTGTGTTTCCATATGTGTTGATGTCATGTTGAAATGTCATCAAGGGAAACTACATTCACTGGCTTTACATGGACAAATTGGGAACGAAGCTTGTGCATCCTCACAGCACCGGCAAATGCTTTCTCCTGTTTAAGAGCCAAAACCCAGCTGTATGGCAACAAACTGCTCAAAAAAAGCAATCCCTCTGTTTTACCTTCATGGAAAATTCCTTCACTGCTGGCTGGGAAAAATCAGCCTTCACCTGATCATTTCATTGCCTTTGAAATAATTAATTAAATACTGTATTATAGCAGCCCTGTGTTCTTTTACTGTGTCTTTTAATGTATTTTTATACCAAAGGAATTAACTAATCATTCCATGTTTTATTTCCTTTCTGTTTTTAGCCAAACGCTATATTGAAACAGATCCTTCTGGCAGAGATAAGGGCACCCCCATTGTCATTGTGAAGCAAGGGCATGAACCCCCCACATTCACAGGCTGGTTCCTGGCTTGGGACTCAAACAGATGGAAGAACTGATCTCTCCAAGGAGACTCCAACTTCAAGCCAAAGAATGACCAGAGCCCAGCTACTTTCTAGTATTTTTAAGCATAACTTATGCAACAACACGATGCATCTGTTATATTTCTGCATTTGATGTATTTCTGTGAATAACCTAGAAATTCTTAGCACTGAGAAGGATAAATGATAATTGTAAACTGGCCAAAAGGGGTGAGTGGGGCTCTTCTAGTAGTAAATACAGAAAGTGCTACCAATCTTTAATCTTAAAAGAAAGAAATACATTTTCTTTAATCTCCTGATTCATTTAAAGAGAAGCTGTGGATCAGTTTATTGTAATGTGCTAAAATGGACCAAATTCCATCTTCACTTAAAAATCCAAACTAATGCCACAGAAATTCCTTTAGATTAAGGTCAAAATAATAGTGTGCAGAATTTGGCCTGAGAGAGGAATAAAACTATCCGTTTCAAGGAAAGGACTGCACCTGCTTTAATTATTAGGCCCACATATTGCTACACTTATTGAAAATTTCAGTGTCTGATGCACAGTGGGAGTTGTAGCTCACAGGGGGCAAATAATGGATGGATATTTGGATAAAGCTGTGCAAACATGTTCGTTTACCCTGTTAATACATATATGTTTAGAGCTTTAGATTGAATACTGTCAGAATATGAAATTGACAAAGGTTTTTTTGAGGGACTGTCTAGACTATTGTAATGAATTCCTTTCAATTTATCTTGGAACCAGCTCCACCTCCACCAGGTCTTTTCAACTAAAGCTCTTAAACACGGTGTAGTGCACTAGTGCTTTGAAGTGGAAGCAGAAGTAACAGCTTGGAAAACACATCCTCTGCCTTAACCAGATAGCTCTTAAGCCATACTTCACCTGAGTTGCCTTACTCAGCAGTGCTCAGTTCTTCTTCGGCATGCAGACTGTTCACTTTGTCAGGTGCAGGATGTCTTTCTAATTTTATCTGCAGGTGTTAGACAAATATCAAGCATGTCAAAAGCAAGGAAACCCCTGGTTTCGGTAGCATTTCTGGAAATTTGGAATGTGAGTATGCACCATAGAATATGGCCTTCTCTTTTCTCTCAGGCACACTTACTTGAGCTTTTTTTTATTCTGGTGAATTTAAAAGTATGTTTTCAAAGTGGCTTTTATTTGTAACTTAGCCAGAAGAAAATATATTTAAGGGCAGTGGGAAAACTTCTTCAGATCTTTAGCGCTGCTTTGATCACTTATCCTGTAATGCTTGTTTTAAACAACAATTTGTACAGCTGTAAATCATACTGATGTGGCTTTTTAATGGCAGCATTTCAGCAGTTTTATTATTCTTATTTTTATTTTATTATATAAGTTAGGTTGGAAAGTGAAATTTTAGACATTTTTGTATTTTTTAACATGCTTGGGATTTTAAATCAGGTTAATGCAAAAGAGCAAATTTAGTCTGAGCTCATAATATCAATGACAAAAGAATCATGAAGCTAAGAGATTAATTATAGGAGTTAGCTTTAAACATTTGTTTAAATGTCTGCTAATATAGCTGGGCTGTATCTGAATGTGATTTCATTTAAAATAAAGTTACAAAAACCAGTATTCTAAATGCCAAACTGCTTTTCCTCTCTCTGACATATTATAGGGCAGTGCTTCCACTGTGTCTAGCAAGATTTCCTGAAAACCTTTTAAATGGACAGTGCAGTGAAAAGTTACTTGTTTTGACTTTGGTACCATTTTATCCAATGGAAGCTTAACTCTTCTCACCAACTTGACAATTACAAACCTAAGTGAAAAATCAAAGAATTGGGTGCTTATTAGGTTGTTATTTTCGTCTTTAAGAAAAAAACACCATTGTTGTTAATCAAACTCCCTGGTTTTATAACTTTTTGCTTGCAAAAATAGAGTACAGAAATAACTACTTAATAAAATAGGAGGAAATAGGTTTATGTTTGTTTTTAAAGGCTACATCTTGCTTCTTATTTGTGAGAGTAGATAAGATGTCCTTCTCCTGCTGGAAGGAGCACAAAGACCTTTTCAATGCCTCAGCCATTGAGCAGCCTGTAATTATCTGATTGTTGTCTTCAACACATACATATGATTCTTCTCATTTTTAAAAAATAACAGTTATAGTAGCTTCTGAACCAAGGATTAGACAAGATTTGTCCTTCTTGCACATAAACATCTTCCAGGACACTGAGGGCTCTGAACTGGCACAGTCTGCCAGCATATTCTCCGGCACTGTGAAAGCCTCTTTTCAGTTCCCTCGCACAAGACAGAGGAGCTTTTGTGGTCTCCTGGCCTGGGCTTTTGAGTTTGTAATACATTGTTCTGGCATGTTGATTGCTGATGTTGAGAAGAGCATTGAGAGCTCATAAGGGAACAGTGTTCTCCATTGGGCTTTTAAGCACAACAGCTGCTTGCAACATTGTTCTTGGGTTTGCTTGCCAGTGAGGAAGTTTATTTTTCATAATATATGTGCAGTACACACAAAGATGTATTTCTTTCCCTCGAGAATAAGAACAGAATGAGGGAGGACAGACAGGATGGACTATGAGTGCTTGGAAATGTTAAAGATTAAGCTGTTTTCAAGAAAATATTTAAGCACCTAACTTAATGAATACACATCCCAAACCTGCCTTGTTTTCATAATAGAAAAAATTTTGCAGATCTGTATACAGTCAAGTTCAGTCAAGAATAAGCTGTGTCTTGCAGTGTCATCACACAGTAATAGTATGTTCACTCTACTTGCAATGGCCAAATTAGACTCTGATTTAGGAGTTTCATTATGCTACTACCAGACAGAAAGCATTCATGTTCTATTGGTTGTAAACACAGTGTCATTTTTCATCTTTATTTCATTGCAGCTGAAAGGTGTTAGGAATCCATAGAACTATCAGGACATTATAGTCCTATGTGGTATTTATATTACATAAAATACCATAATCTTAGAGTATTAACTACAGATTATGCACAGGACAGGAGTCAGCTTCTGGAATCATTGTTCTAAATACCCATTCTGACCATAGCACATAGTGCTATATAGAATTAGATCTGCTGTAAATTACTATGTTAAATGCAGCTAAATTCAATTGAATGGTTTGATTTCTTGCCAGTGCAGACTCACACAGCCTTCAACTGCAGCAAGAAAATGCTGGTGATGGGAGGTGGTAGACAGTAAGATTATGGTTCCCTCTCACAGGATAACTGAGGAATCATACAGAAAATGTTTTGCTCTGAGAGCATCTCCTGCTGTAGTAGACTATAGCAGGAGATGCTCTCAGACGTCTTTAGAAATGTTCTACGGGAACGCTTCTTGTTATGAATCTTGTCAACTTCTTGTAGTCTTCATTTTTACTGAATGTAAAAGAATTAAAAAGAAAAAAAAATGGCCCAAAGAAAGCTATTCTTTTCCATGGACTTAAATACTTCAGAGTTGACTTCTCTATAGGAAAGCTTCAAAAAAACCCTTCAAACTTTGCTTTAGGATACAACTGCTTCAGCAGCATCTCACTGAAATTCTGCCTTTATGGCTTAATTGAGCCAAATGAAAGTATATAAACCAAAAAATTATTATCTAATAAAACTAGAGCTAGATAATAATTTGCCGTGATGACTCTACAAATCCCTGCATTTTCTTTTTTAAAGACAATAATGTTGTCTTTAGATAAAGAAATAGTACACTTTTCCCTTCTTACGGCTGGGAGTTCAGATGCTAAAATCAAAGGAACTTCTGAAAACAGAATCAGATCTTTAATCTACTACATGTCCTTAATGCCCAGTTACATCCTCTCTTGACTGGCCTAAAGTTACTTTGACCTTCTCTGCCTATTAGCCCATTACCTTATGCTGAAAATGAATATACTGCGCTCACTTCAATGAAAGCTTCCAAGGTGCAGGGAGGAGAAGGGCTGACCAGTGGGAACTGGGAGGCCCACCATGGCATAAAATTAACAAATTATTATTTTGGCCTTTCTCCCTCTGCTTGCCATTTTCCTCTTGACATTAAAGCATATTTGCATTTCAGGGGAAAAATATTGTCCCTACAGAACAGAATATGTAAGCTGTTTTTTTCTTTAATAATAGCAGACAGTTATTCCAGGGGAGCAAGCAGAAGGTGAAACAGTCTGTATCAGGCTTCTTCTTAAACATATGCACACTTCCACCCTGTGAGTGTTCTCAAAGGGTTGTTAAGTGTGTACTGAGAACCACAACACTGTACATTTTTCCACCACATTTAATCAGCCAGCAGTGAAATTTGGGCCTCCGTGCACATGAAATGAAAGCATCAAGTGAAAGCATTGATTTTTATTGTTTGTTAGACTGCAGATCATTGCCTCAAAAATCAGCTGCATGGAGGCAAGCAGGGGGGACTGGAACAATCTAAACAGTATCCCACTGAAAGGCCCAGAGGCACACACAGCAGCAATGCTTTGATTTCTTTAAAAAAGCCTCTTAACGGTGCTAGAAGAGCACAGCTCTCCTTGCTGCTCTTCAGCAGATATCACAGAGGGGACTCAGGGTGATTTCCCAGCATTTGGCAATACTGACATCAAGGCTGGATGCAATCAGGTGATTTTAGTATCACTTGCCCAACAGTTCACCATGCTTTGTGTTGTCTGATACCCTTGCTACAGAACAAGCAGCTACAGAAACAACTGTGATTAAAACAGACTGCTGATTGGAAGATTACAGATTTCCCTCGAGGCTTAAATTTTCACAGAGGTGTCTCAGAAAGGTCACAGGTTTCCTGTAGTGGGCCTTGCAGCACATCAGAGTCCCCATTTAACAAGCTGAGTTGGGTGCACATATCTCTAACAGCACCAAAGATTGCTGTCATTCCCAACACTAACCGGCTACTCTCCTACTATACTTGGGTAAGAAGTGGCAGTGAATGTCCTACCACCAAGAACAGGCAAGAAGCCCACTCTAACAATCCCCTACTCTCTTTCTGGGTAGGCCCAGGCAGCTTTCTGCTGCCACACTCTGTCCTAGCATCTGCAGATGCACTTCAGCATCCAAATAATCCCATGTGTGAATTCCCGAAGCTCAAAGTGATCTTTTTTTAAGATTGTGTGAGGAGAGATGATGAAAACTTGTCTGATATTCAAAGCAGCAGTCAGGGATTCTGGTACCTGTATTTCCTGTTATCTGTGTGAAGTGAATCACTGAATTTACTGTCCTGTTCTCTACCTATTAAATGAGGATTCCCTTGATACTTTCCCTGTTTATTTAAGCTGCTCTGTCTCTTACCGTGTGTTTGTACAATGCCTGACCTAGTCAAGTCACTTCTCAACACTGTCATCTTGTAGGTGCTGCTCATAATCCAGACAGGGGCCTGGGTTATTGGTGCCAGGCTGCAGAGACTTGCTCAGAGCAGGATTAGATGAGATGAGATGAGTGTGATGCCTCAGAGACCTGCTGAAGAATGGGTGCAGCTCCACCAGCTGTGGCATTAGGGCAGCAGAGGAAGGGCAGAGGGCAGCTCAACTGAGAAGTAAAGCTTTTATGGTATAACACAATATAAGCTAAAATAGATCTCTCATCCTCGTCTGTTCAGCCTTGAAACTCCATTTTACTATGGGTGTATCTGCATCAGGTCCATAAAAATTCCTCTCCAGAATGGGAGCAACTGCTCTGGGGATTTTAAGTATGAAGAAAAGATAAGGCTCTGCTGTGTTTACAAAGAAATAGCAAAATCCTCAGGTGCTTCTTACTTTAACTTGGAAAAAGAAAAGATTTGCTTTGAAAAGGAATGGCATCTTGTCTGATCTCCCATTTCCTGAATCTTTTCTGCTGCTGTTGTTAAAACATGAGGCCTCGCTGCAGCACAGCTCATTTTTTTTCTGGCAAGTGGTGTTTTGTGGTTGACTTAAGGACTGTGAGTGTTAATAATGTACTGGATCTTTCTTTCATTATTACTGAATTATACTGGGTAACAGACATGGCTTCAGTCCAGAGACTGAGCACGAGGAGTCCTGTCCACAGTCAAGGGTATGAACTGAGGGAAACAAAAAGTGTTCACTGACTACAAATGGAGGGATGAAGATTACCAAATTTCTTGTTCATTTTGAAGCTTTGGTTTTGCATTTAAATGTTGTCTCTGTTCTCCAACAAATGAGCACCGGCTGCTGCTACTGGTTTCTCACAATTTCATCACTCTGGCCCAGTGAAAGCTTGGAGTTATGGCTCTGTGGTGACAGCTGATGGCTCTTGTTTTATCTCAACTCTGACTTACCACAGGTCTGAAAACCACGGAAACACATATATGCTTTATGTGCCAGACTGCTGTGCCCTCAATCAGTCCTCAGCAAGGACTCAGAGATGAATGATTTGCAGGGAGTGCAGTGATGCTAACTTGAAAATCCCTGTATCTACAGTTGTGCTGAGATGAAAGGCTGTGCAGATATTGGTGTCCCTAAGCAGAAGGGCAGGGCTCTTTAAGTGACCCTCAGCAGGCAGAATCTCTCAGATTTAGTAACAGCCTTTCACACAATGACCTATGGCTTCAGAGGCCTTCCATCAGTAAACCAGGAGGAAGGGATATAACCATTTGTCCTCTTTAAAGCTTTCTCATGCTTCCTCTGAAGATTCAGTTTGGGGTTGCATCTACTCATGTGCTGAGTGTATTTGAATGAATCATATATTTATCATATACCATCTAAAATACAAAATGTTCAAAGCATGAAGACTTCCTTGAATAGATTCTTTCTGTTTATGATATGTCCATGCTTATTTTTTCCTTACATAAGGAGGTATTATTTGTTTTATTTTTCTTTTCCAGCAATGGAAAGGCCTTGAATAAAATAATTCAATTAGAAAAAAAAATTGATTATATTCATAGTATCCCACTGCTGCTTCTGCTCCCTAGAAGTCCTGCTTGGACTCTTAATCTTCTATGATCAGTCCTGGTAGAGGTGAAGAGGAAGGCTTCAGAGAGATGAAAACTGCAGAGCTTATCCTTGCAGCACTTGAACTACTGCCTCTTGCAGTATTGCCTCCATTCATTGGAGTTCAGTTAAAATCTCAGCTAAACAATCTGTTCCTCCACAAGTTTGTTTATTTGCCTTCCTTACTTTGTTTAAACCCTGCTAAGTAGTGTGGTGTGGCCATGAGAGCCAGAGAACGGGAAACCTACATTCTGACAAAATGCTGTGATGTCAACAAAAGGCTTTAAAAAGTGTGCATTTAAAAATTAGTATTTTAGCAGGGTTTTATGAGAGTTTACAATTCTAGTGGCAGAAGCTGTGCCGAATTCTCTGAAAGGCTTCTCTTTTTCAATATTATGGAATTGGAATGTATGATGTGGTTTGTTTGAATCATATTCCCTGGGAGAGGAAAGCAAAAAAAGCAAAAACGATTTTGCAGGGACAAGTTTTATAAGGTTTTCAAAGTGAGTTTACTGTTGTTTCCCTCCAAGAATTGAAATCTAGGATGTGAAAGAAAGCTTTCTGCCTAACACCCCCGGGTTTAGCTTTCAAATCAATTTTCAAGTGACTTAGCTTTTAACATTTAGCAAGCAGTAGGCCTAATCTTGCATTCACTGAAGTATGAACTTAACTTTTTAAGTTAACAGCATTCACATTTGCTGTTAACTTAAAAAGAAGACACGGTGAGCTGATAAGATTTAAAAAATGTAGGCTACAGCTGAGCAAGGAGATGAAATTACTCCTCCCCACCCACACAGTGTTTGTCTTCCCTGAAACCATTCTTTCATCGTCCTCTCTTTGGTTTGTTTCTTCTTCCCTTTTTCATCTAATCATAAAAACAAACCTGGGAGCTCCCGAGGATAAGGGTTGCTTTTCTTCTTGCTATAGCACACTGTAATAGGCTCAGATTTTGTATTGAAACTCTAAAGTATTGTAACTGAGAAGAATTATCTTTTTTTTTTTTTAATTTGTCTTAAGTTTTAGAAACTGCAACAAATATCCAGTACTTAAGTATAAGGTGCCCATCATTTCTCAATGGAAGAGACTGAAACCTTCATGCCACAGTTCAGGCTAGCTGGTGAAACTATCCATGGCCCTGAGGGGAAAGAGCTCCTTTGTTTGGAGGCACTGAAACTCTGTAGTTCTTATCACTGGCAGCCAAACAACTCTGTTTGGGCTTGAGAAAAATCCAATCTAGAATGCTTAGCTCTCATTCATATTCTGCTGACTGAAGTTTACTTTTCATACCAGGAATCAAAGCAAAGGAGTATTTGCTCTTTCCATCCTGGAAAGCTGATTTTTAACACCCTCTTGCTTCAAAACCAAATTTAATATATTGGTCAAAATCCAAACATGCATGGGGACTGGATGCAGTTGCCACACAGCTGGCAAAGCTGTAGGACCTGCCATATCAGGGTTTGCATGTACTACACTTGGGAGTGCTGTTGTGTTGGCATAGGGGCAAACACAGGTAAGTCTTAACTCAAAACTTCTAGTGCCTGGGAAGCCTCCAAATGAAAAGCCACTCATAACTATGACCTTCTTTGCTAGCAAAGAATTGGGTCATATATAATTCTGAGTGCAAATTTATGTTTTATTTTGCTGGACCATATTAAACATTTCACTGTGCACTTCAGATGCCTGTTGACTAAAAAGGATAGGTTAAAGATCCAGCCAGTGACACAGTTTTTGAAAACTCACAAATGCCTCACAACTATAGAGCAGAACGAAGTACTTGGGAAAGACTTCTGGTAGGAAGCGAAGCAAGCACTGCAGAGAATGAGACCAGTGGACTGCACAGATGCTCAGTAGGCTTTACCAGTCTTCTGTGGTTTAAAAAGACCGAGTTAATGTAGGTTTAAAAAGACCAAGTTAATGTATCTGTTAAAGCATGTATTTGCTGTTTTTCTTCAGGAACATTGTTAATCAAATAATTACCTCATTAAAGATATTACAAACTACATTTGAGCTCAGTTATCTTACTAAAATTAAGAATAAATTGTTTATTTCTTTAAAAAATAAAAATAAACCCCTCCCCTCTATCTAGGGAACCAGCAGGTCTCTCTTTTCACTCATCTAAGAAAGATGCTTTCAGAAAGCCAGAGAGTAGTTCTATTCCATACTATTTGTTCTGTATGTGACCAGGAGTTATAAGCAGCACTCACAAGCTCCTATTATTAGGAGCACTGATAAATTACCAAACGGTGGTTGGAGAACATCAAACAAGTTTTTTGTGGTCTATTTCATTGTCTCAGTGGGGACTTCTCTTAGCTGTTGCCTCTGAGCACGAGGCTCAAGGAGCTGTGACATTATCACCTACATTGTAATACACTAAAGCAGAGACTTTAGGTTTTTCACAATCCTCCTGGAAGCTTAGGCATATCTCCCATAAAATTTTATTTCCATTCAGTGCAATCTCTGTGAAATCTGTTTCTATTGCTGCTGTGCCTTTTTAGGAGAGATGAGCAACTGAATTTCCTCTTCAAGATGTGCACTTAACTTGATTTACACAAAGTTATTACAGATCAACAGCCTGCTCATTCTCACAGTGAACCCTGTATATTGGATGGGCATCACCTGTCAGTTGTTGCCAAAAATGGTGGGAACACATCCAAGACCCAGATGTGCACACCACACAGGCACAGGCTCCCTGCTCCAGCCAGCCACAGGAACAAGCCAGTCCCTGCAAATTAGTGGAGCTTCAGTACTTTGTCTTTTGTGACTGTCTTTGAAAGGCTCTCATGGCATGTTTCAGTGCACTATATTTGTCATTTAAGCATTTCATTAACCATATGCTAACTCTGACTCTGAACTGAGTGCTGTGTGCTTCTTCCTGTCCTGGTACTTCCTCTTGGATACATGCAGCACCTGAGGAACAAAGCATAGCTTTTAAATAAGTAACTGTTGCAAGCAGATGGATTGTTAGGAAACAACTGGCTTAAATGAATGTTTCATCCCATAAACACTTAGTCAGAAGCTTCAGTCAGAACTTGTAACTTTTTTTCCACTACAGAAAATCAACTGAGATACAAATTTATCAAAGAAAAGCCTTCTTTGTTCTGATGTCCAAGGTCTGTTTGTTTTTTCCTATCTATTACAATTCCAGCTAATGTCAGCAGCTTTATACATGTTAAATAGTTATACAATATTTATAAAGTTCTTTAGAAAAGAAAAATATTTAATAGCAGTTTTTTCTTTCCTTCTTTGTTACTGTGCTAGCAATATTTCAAACAGCAGTAGTTATACTACCAACATTTCCATTATTATTCTGGAGCTGGGAAAATACCTTCACATATTAAATCCATCTATACACGGACAAAATAAAATATGCTGCTCTTATATTTGTAGTTGTAGCACTTTTAATCTGCTTGCAAACTGCTCCCATCATATTAAAGTGTTATATTCAAAAACTCTGCAACCCTTTTCAAAGGAAGCAGTGTGAGAAGATTGCAGCTGATACTGAAATGTCAGCTTGATAGAATTTTAAACTGTTTAGAATTATTCTGGCATAGAAAAACAAAACAAAACAAACAAACAAACAAACAAACAAAAAAAAACCAAACCAAAAAACCCAAACCACAACCCTAAAGTTCCCATAGCTTTTCTGAGGGAAAAAATACTGGAGAATAAAAAAAAGATATTGGAAGCCATTCTCTTAACTGGCAAGATGTTCAAGCTAGCATTGAGTTAGCACTACACTCTCAGCAAAAGAGTGTGATGACTCAAGTCACTAGTTCCAGAGGGGAAAAAAACCCTACAAAAGCAAAAGTGCTGTCACAAACCTGGGGTAGGAAGTGGGGATCCTGTTGCTGAGGTGAATGTAAGTCTTTGATCAGTATACAACCATTGAAGAAAACATGCAAGTCAAGGCTTGCTCATGTGTAGTATCACACACTAAACACTGGAATTGCTCATGATGAAGTCTTGCCTCGTGTAATGAAGGATTAAAGTAGGAGGTATTATGTTCATTTATTAAATAAACATATTTGCTGGGTGTTTTTTAGCACCAGCTTCTTAGTGAAGTGAGGGTGGAAACCAGGGGTT
This sequence comes from Geospiza fortis, assembly GCF_000277835.1. NCBI lineage: Eukaryota > Metazoa > Chordata > Aves > Passeriformes > Thraupidae > Geospiza > Geospiza fortis. Next base: position 2,816,622 of record NW_005054307.1, on the reverse strand, counting down.
CCTTTAAGAAAAAAGCATTTTTCTCTTCTTTAAAACTGCCCCATAACAAATCCTATGTCCAGGTTTGGATTTTGTGACTATAAACTTTGTATCATATGAAGAGGGGATCTATGTTAAACCCTTATGAATTACACTCTGCTATTAAATGAACACTCAAGTGTGGCTGAGAGTTTTGTCATACAAGTCCTTAACACAAAGATGCTGTTGGGGACAACCCTTCTGCTGTCCCACCCTGTCACAGAAGGTGCATTACTCGTACAACCACATGTACACAAAGGGGTCAGGCTGTTCCCTGTGTTCCACAAACATGGAGTCACCACCATTACAGCCATCCCATCAGAGGATGAAACAACGAAAATTCACCGAGCTTGGAAGGCGGAGGTTAAAACTTCAGTTACCCTGAGCCAACACTTGCTCAGTGTGATTAAGAACATTTATGCGCTAGTACAGCTTTCTTTCAGCTAACACACCTGAACAGAATTGAAGATGCAACAAACTGACTGTCAGTATCAGAAGAGGCTTTTTGGTTTTTAGCCTGCTGTATGGCATTATGTTTATTTATGAAAATGAAAGTAGCAAAATATAGATGTTAGACTTCATGTGAAGGTATGTATGAAATGACAGTAAGTTTAATTAACTGGTCTACACACAGCAACTCCATCTCCTACTGCTCTAAGCTTATTTATTGTGAGGAAATAAATTAGATTTTCTACCACCAACTACTTTTTAATAATCAAAGCAAAGTAGTTCATGCAGCATGTAAGTTTATCATAAAAGAGTTCAGCAGATGTAGCAAAGATCATAAAAGGCTTCTTTGTGCAAAAAATTTTGTACATCAATTTAAGAGGTAGTCTTAAGAGCAAAAATTCATGTGTTGCAATTTGTCAGTTATTTCATTCTTGTTTATCATATTCAAGGGGGTTCTCAAAATTCATGGTGAAACTGCTGTAATATTTTATGTACCATGCAACAACTCAAAGCAATACCTTCAGAACTGTAACAATTCAAAGCAGTACTTTTTTAGCTCTGCGATCTAGAGTTTAGTTGAAGAGAAGTAACGTCAATTTTTGAATGTACAACTGAGCTACAGTTGGTTACTGTAATAATAAACATTATTGCTATTATACAAACATTAATGCATATTACCCCAGCCTAGGTCTGCCATGTCATTGTACTGAAATGCAATTGATTTTCTCTTTCATACACATTGAGAAATCTGCTCGATTTCCACACAGAACAGCAATGACTGGTGGTGTGACACTGCTCACACATCTCCCTCATGAAGATGGGGGTTGGGATCCCATTGCTGTAGACCAGCTACCTGTAGCTGACAGTGCACAGTCCTTGCAATAATTCTATTCTTCCTACGACTTCATTCCTTTTCATTCCTCTGACAACTAATTCAGCTCTGTGATGCAGCTGGTTCCTTCCTATCCCTCCTTCAGCATTTGCTCATATTTGCTTCTGTCTTTTACTGTTCTTTAGTTCTGGCCATACCCCTCTGCATCTGCAGTACATGGCATCAGGATCATTTGTCTGATGTTTCATTTTTCATTTGATTTGAATCAAATTTGCTACACACAATATGTGGTGCTATTAAAAAATAACTCTAAGGTGATTAGCTACATTAGCCTGTTCTTCAGAATGAAGATATTTAATGAAAACAAAAGGAATATGGTGCATATCTGGCCATGGAAATTCAAGTCCACTATCATTGCTTTGGAAGGAATTTCTCATCTCCTGCATCACTAGATGTGGTTGTATAACAACAGTCATACCTACTTGAGTGGAATGTAACTTTAAAATGACCAGCACTAATGAAATCTCTGATTTAATGCTCTGCTACAGTAAACCTCTCATGAACTGCTAGATTTAATTTCCATGAATTGCTATTTCCATATGAAAGACAATTTCTTGTGAAGAATACACGCAACCTTGCAAGTAGATGTTTGATGATCCTTTGCATTTTTATTATCTGGGCACTGTGAGACAGCTCCTGCAGTGAAGGAGGTATTAAAAGGTAACCTAAGTCTCTGCTGGGTAATAATATTAAAATTTCCAATAATCTTATCTTTCCACTGTTAGCCAATTCTTTCTTGGCAACACTTCAACCAATTTCATGGTCCATATCCCTAATAAGGACTATCTAAGTTTCTCAGAAGCAGTTAATAATTGCAACATTGGAAGCCTGGCCCCTCAAACCTGCCCTGGACCAAAATTATCCCCAGGCCATTAAGGAATTAAAAAAAAGAAAACCAACAAAACAAAAAACCAAAAACCAAACTACTTTATCATAGTGAAGAAGCTGCATGTTATACAGGTAATGCCTCTTTTTCTTGAAACACAATGATTTGTCCCAGCCCTGCCCTCTTCTATGTGGAAAATGTTCATAGCATATATGTAAGAAACCTATGTAGAAAATAATATATTCCTATTTACACTGGTGCACTGCGTAAACAGGAAAGGGGAGAAGGTTTTCAGCCCATAGAAGCTAAAGCTGCAGTTTTCATGAGCTAAGGAGTGCTGAGCCAGAAAGAACTCAGACCTGTACAGATTAGATAGGAAATGAGAAAAATATCAATATGTGGAATTACCCCAACACAGAAACTAGGCGCCTCCTTATTTTGCATTAAAAATTCTGCATGTGGCTCGAGCCTTTCACCATTGTTTCCTCTTACATGTATCTTGCAGTTATTTTCAGCTGTCATCTAGGAACAGCCCACTCCCCCATTTAGCTACACATTTGGAAAGTGTGAAAGCTGCTCTTTCTGTAGAGCTTCTTCATTCAAGACTTCTACAGGATAATCAGACCCTTGCTTTACCCTTACCTTCAATTATCAGAGGTTGAATGTGTCAACTTTTCTACACTCCCACTAATTTAGATACCATTACTCCAAAACACCTGCCCAGTCTGCTCGTTTGACTTCTAAAGCAGCACGAAGTGTATGGGAGGAGCTGATCCACTTGGATTGTTATTTAATAGCTGTTTTGCAGAAGTGCCTACAGGCATTAATTAAGATCAAGATGCAAAGAAGACTTGCAGTGAAAAACAGTCTCAGCCCCAGAGAGATCATAATTCACTTCATAGCAAGTTACAACAGGTAAATGTGAAAAATTAACTGTAGGGAGTGTCCAGGCATTTTCTGGAGAGCACAGATTATTTCCATGTATATATTTACAAATACAGGTAAGCTCATGTTGATGAAGATACTAATTTCTGTCTAATCTTAAAATGACTTCCCTGATGTCATAAAACTCTTTTTACAAGATTTATGAGATTCCTTCTCCACCTACTGTGTTGGATACGCTATACCTTAGAAAAAAACATCAGTTCTTTATCCCTCCCTTTCCAATAAAATATTATGTATTGACTGCTTTTCAACAGAACAAGAGATAAAAACAAGCCTCATGCATCTTATGTTTAAAATCAAAATACCTTCTATGAGGGTAAGAGCTAGCCAAGATCCATTCTCATGGAATTAATTGTAAAATGTACTCTTAGGAAGCTGTGTTAAAGTTTGAACGCATCTTGGTAACAATCAGACATGAAGGTTTAGGAGACCATAACATCTAATAGGGTTATTTTTCCATTAAAAATAGGGGATAGTTAATTTTGTACATGGAGATAAAGGTCAATTTGATTTATTTCAGCTTGTCAAACTTTATGAATAAATCTATTGTCTGCAGTAGTATTCCTTAACAAGGTATTTCTAGCTGGTTTCCTCCCAATTTTGAATTACTGAAAACCATTCATTAAATAATTAAGGCCCACTTTTCCTGCCACTATAGATGCTTTCTTATTATATTATATGCTATGCAGTTCTTTATGTTATGCAAAAGTACTGTAAAATACTGCCAAATCAAAAACCTTACCAGCTGGCCTTAGGGGTAGTAACTTACCCCTCCTTTCCATAGATGTAAAATCACCTTTCTATACAAACAGGCCACTTCCTCAAAAAAGAGCTGCAAGATCAGGATGTAAATAACAAACAAAGATAAAAGCAGGGAAACATTAATCTCAGATGTAAGCAAATTAGAATTTTGCTATTTTTAGTAGGACTAGAATGGGTATTTTAACACTTTAATAACATGAAACATTGCCTACAGCACACGATGGAATTTTTTTTTTTTGCTATTATATGCCCCTTTACTATTCAATTACTTCTCTTTTACATAAAATTATCTGTAATTTAAAATATGGACTACAATGCTGTCAAAGGGGAAAAAAAGAAATATGATTGTCTGAATATTCTTGTAAATTAACTCTTTTCAGCAGCCACATCAAGAAATCTTAAAGTCCTCTAGACAAAAAGGCAAGACTACTATTGAAAATGACCCTTCTCTTTTACTGAAGCTCAGCTGGTCAAATATTTGGGTGGTTGCCTAGAGAAGGTGGATGCCCCATCCCTGGCAGTGTTCAAGGCCAGGCTGGATGGAGCTCTGAGCCACCTGGTCTAATGAAATGTGTCCTTGCCCACAGCAGTGGGGTATCGCAAATCAAAGGCAACTCCGACGAAGGGGAGAGAATGATACATCTGACTCCACTGATATCAGAAGGCTAATGAATTACTTAAATATACTATATTATTCTAGACATCCAAAACTGAACCTGCCAAGCACTCAACCCTGCACACAACTGCACTGAATCCTGTGACTGTCACCCGACAGTCCGCACACACACATACACACACACACACACTCAGCCCTGATAGGCCAAGGAAACAAAACATCCTCACTTTGGATAAACAATCTCCATATTGCATTCTACTTTGGCACAACACAAGCACAGCAAGTGATAACAATTGTGTTTTCCCTTTCTCTGAGGTTCAGAGAATGTGAGTCTCAGAAATCCTTGGGAAGAATTGTGCCTTGCTTTTCTCTGTGAAAAGAAATGTGGCAACACCTGGGCTGTAACTAGATGATCTTTAAAGCTCCTTCCAGCACAAACCACTCTACGATTCTGTGACTGTGATACTGACTACAGAAAAACATACATTTGGACTGGTAGAGTAGCACAACAGCTTTAGCTAACAGTTAAACATATGCTTGTATCGTAAAGATTGATTTATTAATTTTTTATCTAAGGACTATAGATGAAGACTTTTGCAGCATGCTCTGCTCTGATCCTCCTGGGTGCTGTTTGACACTGGTCCGGGATACACCCGACACAGGCACAGTGACCACCTGCATTGTCACAGCCGTGCAAACTGCAGTGGCAAAGGGGCTAAGCGACCCTTAGAGCAGTGGGAGGGAACAGAACCATAATACGGCAGCAAGAGCTGAGACTAACCACCCCTCCTGCAGGCCTCCTCTAACACCTGTATGCTCTGGAAACAGTGAATGTAGTCAATGTGTTATCAGACACTCGTAATTAGTTCCGGGAAACGTTTCACTGCTCACATCTGCCTGAGATATGAAAATGTAGGATTACTTAACACGTCTCTGTGCTGTGGGAAACCTTTCTTAGCCAGGCACCACTGGCTGGTGTTCACTCAGACCCGAGCACTGCTGCCACCCCTGTGTGCCACGCGTCCATCAGAACCGTGTCACCCACTACGTTATTCCCGGCCCCACCCGGCCAGTCTCTCCAGTTTCGCGGGGACAGATCAAAGGCACATACAGCACGTACAATGGGAGCACACAGCCGGGCTGGCACTTTTATTTCAGAAGCAGCTCCGAGCCCGCCCGTGCCGAGGGCGCTG
>NW_005054307.1:2798336-2809871 GCF_000277835.1 Geospiza fortis | reverse complement strand
TGCTCGTGGCAGCCTGGTGTCACCTTCCCTTCTGGCAATGGGGAATGGACTCTCGGACCAGACGCCGATCCTCTCCAGCCTGCCTTCCTTCCAGAGCTTTCACATCGTCATCCTGGGGCTGGACTGCGCTGGGAAGACGACGGTGCTCTACAGACTGCAGTTCAATGAGTTCGTCAACACTGTCCCCACTAAAGGATTTAACACGGAGAAAATCAAAGTGACTCTGGGCAACTCGAAGACGGTCACTTTCCACTTCTGGGATGTGGGCGGCCAGGAGAAGCTGAGGCCGCTGTGGAAGTCGTACACAAGGTGCACCGATGGCATCGTGTTTGTGGTGGACTCCGTCGACGTTGAGAGGATGGAGGAGGCCAAAACAGAACTACATAAGATTACTAGGATATCTGAGAATCAAGGAGTGCCTGTCCTTATCATTGCTAACAAGCAGGACCTGAGGAACTCTCTCTCCCTTTCTGAAATAGAGAAAATGTTAGCAATGAGCGAGCTGAGTTCTTCAACGCCCTGGCATTTGCAGCCTACCTGTGCAATCATTGGAGACGGACTTAAAGAGGGACTGGAGAAACTACATGATATGATAATTAAGCGAAGGAAAATGTTGAGGCAGCAGAAAAAGAAGAGATGAGTTCTTTTTTGACCTTTCTATTTTAGAGTAGTTACATGGTCAAAATTTGACGTAAGACTGCTTCCAAAGCCAGGCCTGCCTGTTTGGATGCCGTTAAGCTTAGTTACGTTGAACAATCAGTTGCACAACCTTGCTGTTTGCAGGAAGGCTGTGCAGTTGTGGATTTTTATTTTTTTTTAACTAGTCTCTTCTGAGTTTTTTGGCTCTGTATTATTTCAGAAGCCCTAATAGATGATGTAATGCTATCAGGAAATGGATGGGTGGGTATATGTGACATGGATGTCTAAATAGCCAAATAAAACGAGGGTTTTCTGCTTAGTGTTGTAGTCATATGTTTGAGGGTGCCCTCTGCAAGCAATTTGCATTGAAGGTGTTCTGTGTTTTTAAACTTCTAATGCTCGTAAGTGGAGTGCTTAGGTGAACATTATACAGCTTTAAAAACATGTATGAAGCTAGTAACCCATAATTTCGTTGAGGCTGGTTTTTTACCTTGTTTGAGGATTTTTATGAAAGCTTGGCTACATGTGTAGGTTTTTTTAATTTGGCACTTTTGGAAATTGAATCACGTTCAGTTCAAACACTTGAAATTTTAAGTGCTGTGGATTCTTCAACTGGTAAAAGAAAGACTTTGACAAGTAAAAACTGTAAACAACACGATGGAGCATGAAAAAGTGATTTCTCAACATATAGCATGTTTTTTGGTATATAAGGTTTTTATTTTTTAGCAGTAGCCATTCATCATTATACAGTGCTAATCAGGTTTAAACTGTTACTCAAAATTAGTAATTTATTTCTGAATGGTGAGTTTTGTGTCCTCCTAGCATCAAAAGTCAATGAATTTTAGTAAAGGAGCTATAAAGAACAACTATGGCTGCTGTGGTTCTAACCAGTGCAGCATTCTTTGCCCTATTGGTGACTTTCCTGGCAATATAACATACTTATAATGAGGTAAAGATGGAGTTAAAATTAGCAGAGCACATCTTGTATCTCCCCAAAATATCCCATTTTATTAAAGCAGTATTGCTATGTCACTTTCAACGTATGCTTTTTTTGTTGTGACTCTTACAGTATTTTGTGGTTAGGAATGTAATAATGCTTTATACACTCAAACATTAGACACTACCAGGGGCGGGGGCGGGGGGGAGGGAAAGGGGGAAGAAGATTTTCAAGATGGGCCTGTGTTCTGCTTTAATTATGCTTTAAGCTGTTCTTGTTTACAGAGTGTGCAAACAGTGTTAACTGGGCAGGATAGTGCTTGACAGAAAAGGGAGGGTAGTTTTTCTTACTGGTACAGAGCTTCAAGTGACTCTTTAGATACTTGGTTAGCAATTAAAAGGGCTAAAGCAGAGCCTGGATTTTTAAGACTAACTTTAGTGGTGCTGTAGAAATTCATCAGAATGTTAGATTATCTTTAAACTTTTGTTGGAAATACCAGACTAAAAAAACAAAAAAGTAGAAACTAGCAAAATCAATTTCCTCCTCTCAACCAGCAAAGTAATACATTTTTCTTACCTGCTGCCATGTATCAGGAGGATGACAGCTACAAACCGAATGTCAATCAATGTAATTTAGCTATGTTAAAAAAAAATCAAGCTTTTTAACCAGCAGCTGTTCGACCAGGAGATAACCAAAAATGCACTTTAGTGTCTTCGATAACTGAAAGTGACAGCTGTTTGTTTTTTTTATGACATCTTGGTCCTTTTTGAATAAACTGAAGTAGCTTCCAGTGGAGCTTTTGTATGTTGGTTATATATGTACCTGCACTGGTGACATTGTAAGTCACTTACTCAAGTAATGTCTATATTTATAGAAATGTGGATGACTTCTTAAACCTCAATAAACAATTGAAAACAAGCCTGCAGAGAGAAGGTGTCTGACTTGTGCTGCAGTAGTATTTTCTTATCAACCTCTGTGCACATAGTTCTGCTGTTACTCAGATCAGTATTTCTGTTGAATAACCAAAGTCTTAAAATGTGGTGAGGCTTATAAATGTCACAGTGTTAGAAACTGGGGGTATCTCATTGAAAACTTCATATCAATGGTATGTCTTTATATTCATGGAAGAAATACCTGCTGCCGTGACTCTTCCAAAGTGATGGCTCTTGCACAATTTGAAACATCTTGTATATAGCTGAGCCTATTTTGTGATACATGCAACACAAATAGGCAATGTTGGGCGTATATCACATGTACTCTCAGGTGGTACTTGATTTAATGTCTTTAGCCTTGTGTATCTGAAGCTGTCTGAGGGATTCATCTGCAGTTAAGCCTTGGGTGAATTTTCTTCTGGGAGGTTACAGCAATGAGTAGAATGTGTTGATATGGCAAGCTTCTAATTAGTTTCAGGACCCAAGCATAGACAAGAAAAACTTTGTTTAGGCCTGCAAATGAAAATAGCTAAGTTTACACCAGAACACCCAAATACTAGAATACTCTCTCTCAAAACCCTGATATTTTCATTTTTGTTTATGTAACTGATGGCACATCAAAATGTAGGTTACTCTTAGTCCTGAGGAAAAAGCTATATTAGTGATGCTGAGTCCTATGAATTTGGTGTATAATTGGTATAATCTGGCTAATACTTTCCTTCCTATTGGATGCACTGTACTCCTGGGCTAAGGAGGGTGACATGGCAGGCTGGCTCTTTGTACCAGGTAAACAAACTGATACCAAATACTAATTGCTCCATTTTCAGTACTCATTAGGCTTCTGTTGGGAATAGTTGAGAAGGCATACTGCCTGAAAAAAAAACAACTGTGTTTTGTTTTGCATATTAAACATGCTAGTGTTTTATCTGGTTGCAGCCTCTCAACTCTTCTATGCATAAAAACAGCAGTGAATTATTTTAATTACAAAGACTTGACAGATCTGTACTCTAGCACTCAGGAGGGAAAAGCGAGAGAAGGTGGAGAGTACCGTTTCTAAAATGTCATGGTTCTTACTGTGTTAATACTGACTTGGAAGTAGAAGACTCTAGGGGATGATTTTTAAATTCAAGCTATGCCTTTATCTGTATTAGAACTGTTTTGCTGGAATTTTACAGTGACAGTCCTGAGAGTACAGTGTACAAATGTAGCAGCTTTACCTCTGAAAGTGTTCTGTATTACTATGACAGTCTTCCAACTATGAACAAAACAATGACTGCAGGAGAGCATTCAGCATCTGAACTGATTGAGTTCCTGCTGGCACGGTCCTGCCAGGTGTGGATCACGTTTTTCCATATGATGAATTGTCAGTTCTGGCCTAAATACTGGTATGTAAGAAAATCTTCAGAGTAGCTGAATAAGCAGGTGTCATTTTGTTACAATGCTGGAGTTACAAATCTTAAATTGAAAATATTTTTTGCTCAAAGGGCTACAGATGAACGCTGTGTTCTGCAAGATTTCAGGTGACTGTCTTAACTTGCTTCTCTAAGGAGGTAAGGAATTGCATCTGAATTGGTGCTATTGAACAAGCTAGTCTTGTCACCTTATCACTTGTTTTAGCTCGTGAAAGTTTGCATAGCATTGCCTCAGCTATTTACATACAATCACAGTTAACCAGCCTTCAAGTCTGATTTCTAACTGCATAGCTGTGTGTGAGCATCAGACTGTTTCAACTAGGAAAAATACCATGGGATAAGGCTCCATTTGGGAAAAAAAAAAAAAAGTGAAACATTTTGCTCTTCAAATTTTCATGTTTTAGTGAGACACGATTGATCCTTTGTATGGAAAGCAATACCCACAGCCAGCCCATGCTTCCCAGCCTGACCTGGGTACTTGTGTAGCCTTTGACAGAGCACTCTGGCCTGCAGGAGTTCATTACCCAGGACTTTGTGGTCACAGATCAGCAAGGAGCTGGAAGCAGTCAGGTGGGGGGTAGCTAAGCCCTTCTGGACCTCAGCAGGTCTGAGTGAAGCAGTTTTGTTTCCTTGGGGGGATGTTATCTGTATCTTGGATCATTTGTTTACTAATAGCAGAGTGTTAATTAGTGTCTGGCTGAAACTTGTTGAGAGGTGAGTGTCATTCTTGACGTGGAGGGAGGATTTGGATACTACAAATTGATGCTACAAAGGACTTGGTAAGGCAGAGTGTGTAAAACACAGTCGACCTGCATCCCCCATATATAGGGCACTAGTCCTAACATGCAGTCGTGAGTCAGCTGTCAGATTGCAGTGCATAAAGCCTGGCAAATGTGTGCTCATAATGCTGCCTAACTTCTGAGAGAGAAATCTAGGCATGAATCAGTGCTTTTAGGATCGGTGTTTTCACTTTACTGCTGGGTGACTCATCTTTTGAGAGGGTCACAGTTTACAGCCTGCTCTGATAGATTTGTGTCCCCAAGCCAAAACAACCCTTGTTGCTGCTGGGAGGGATGTGTAGGGTGCTGTTTGTTTAGTCTAGGGGTTGAGGAAAGCTCTTTTTTTTTTTTTTTTTAAATCCTGACTGACATAGGTATATGTGAAGGCCTGCCCCTCATGCTGCTCTGCAGGCTGTGATTATTTTTAGGAGCAGTATGAGACTGCAGAGCTGTGTGAATAAACTGAAGGGAAATACACAGCCTGGCTTCACAGCAGGCTGGTGCTGGGGGCTGTCATGTGGGCTCCCACAGCCATCCTGCCTGTCTGAGAACAAAATAAAGGGCCAATACATAGCTGGTGCCTTGCCCTTCTTTAAACCATTAGTCAGTCTTCTTAAACCATCTGTAAGGAAGAAAAATTGCAGTTTTGTAGACCTAGCTGACCAAAGACCCACACAGCACATGAAAGACTTCAGTTTCCTTCCTGCCAGTGTCCTGTTCTGTTGGTGCTGGCTGGGAATGAGCCCAGAGCCTCTGGGTGGGTGGGTGATGCTGCCTGCCTGCTCCCCATGGGACTGAGTAGTCACACACTGATTTTACTCAAAGGCAAACCTAAAATCTAAGGCAAAAAAATAGGCAGGGAGGCTAGACAGTACTTCCAGGCTAAATACCTGCTTGCAAAAAGCTCAGGAAAGTAAGAGAGAATAATCCCTGAGCTTTGAAGATTATGGTTTCTTAGTTCCGGCTATATTTACACAGCTGCTCCACTAGAATTAAGAGCTAAAGATGACAGAATAGTTAGAAAGGAGAAGGTCAAGTACAGTTGTTGGCTGTGGGATGTGTGGAGGGAGAGAGGATTTGAAACTGTTGTGTTTTCCTAGCTTTTCAAGACACATTGAACCCTAGGGAAATAGATATGATTTTTAGACTGCTTAATTGGTTCAAAGTCTTTATTATTTTATACACTGTAGCTTTCCTATTGCTGAAATGAAACAATACCTCATTTAAGAAAGTCACCTAATCACTGCATTAATCTCAATTGACAAAAGAGAAAGTTAGCAGGGCTGTTGAGCCTTGTTAAATGTGCTGAGGGCTCCTGGCCAGCTCACAAGCTGCCGTGTTTCAAGGTTCTTTCTAAAAATACCAGAATGGTAGAATTTAGGTCAGACAAAGTAGAGGTGTGAAGCCTGATACCTCAGACCCTACACATAGTCCAGAGATGCCACCAACCCTGTAACCACTTATCTTCTGTTACTAGTTCATGAATGATAATTTCGGATGATTCCCTTTGGAGTGTAACATTTCATCCTATTCCTGTTTCAGTGTCATTTGCCTTGAAAGCTTTAACAGGTTGTTTTGATATTAGAACATCAATGAATTGAGTGTCAAAAGGACGAGTTTGTGAATGGAGAGGATCAAGAGTGTTCACCTGTGCTTTAGTGACTTGGTTGGGTAAAACCAGTGTTTTCGTAAAGCAGGATTAATGGGATGAAGATGACCTTTAAGAGGGAAATTTTCTAAAAATATCCTCTTGTTTCATAGCATTAGCTGAACTATGCTGATCTTAGAATTATTGTATGCTGCTGAAGCATGGGCTGGTGCTGTTCTCTTGACACCAGTTGCATGATGACCTCTAAGATGCCTTCAACAGTTTGCAGACAAAAGGTGTAAAGTCTCCACAGTCTTTCTGAATATCTATAAACATATCTATGATGTATGTTTTCAGCTGTTTTGAGGTGTTTCTGTGGGTCAATTTAGTTTCTAATAGAACCTTGATTCCTAGGAAACATATCCCTATCTCTGCAAACACACTTTATGGCTATTTGGTTCCTGTTATAAGGAATACAGTAAAATGGCAATCTATGGATAATTAGTAGCACTGTTTCCCTTGAACTCCAGCCAATGAATTTCTATTTAAATCAGATATATTCCATTGTTCTTGATTATGCTGTATAGGAGCTGAATTTTGCTAACCTTAGAAGTACTAGCCTCCCTGATTTTAATTAGCTTAGAAAATTGACTTGTACATTTAAAGTCACTGTAATTTAGCTGTAATCAGTCATGTTACACAGGAGACAAATGGGATTCATGGACTGTGCCCACACTGATGCTTTCTGACAGCTCTCCTATTGCCACATCAATACACATCCCTCACTGCTTGCTATGGTAGCACTGGTACCAGCAAACTGTGTTTCTACATGGTTCAGCAATTGTGTTTCTGCCACTCTGTCATAGAACTGGCTTATGTAGAGTTTGCTTATGTCCTGCTATTGCTGTAATCACGAGAGGAGGCAGAAAAAATTCTGTACAAAGACTCAGATGTACATGGCAACTCTAAAACAAATGCATCAAAGAATGTAATTTAAAGTCACAGAGTTAATGCAGGAAACTGGAAGTTTAAGCCTGAGGATTAGTACATCCAGCCCAGCCACTATCCATTGGTCATTTTATCTCTGAAGTTTCTTCATCTATGTGTAAAACAAGAATCTCATAGTTACTCTTACATTTAAATTCATGCTTAAAACTGCTGTGAGATACTAGGATATTTAGAAATACAGTGAAACGGAAAGTAATAAACTGTGACACTAATTCAGATTTTTCAATTGACCTGCAACATATTTGTATTCAGTAGTTATGCATCAGGAAATCATACTGTTTCAAAAGTAATACATTTTAGAGTTTAAAAATACAAGTTCAACATATTGTATTATCTCTGACTGCATGCACTTCAGCTTCACAGAAAACAAAAATATTACCATAGTTGAAAATAATAATGTACTTCATATAGATCAATGAATAAATATTCATAAACAGTATGATTATACTATCAGTATCAGCATATGAGTTCAGTTTATGATCAGTTTATGATTACCTGATTTTTGAGTTTAACCATAGCTATTAAGCAAAAGTGGTCAGAATTATTTAGTTTTATGCCTAAATTAAATTGGGATGAACATATGGTCTTCCAAATCAGGCATATGAATGTTTTCAAGTAATGGTGATTTGCAAGGATCTTGAGTTAAAATAACATATTGTCTTAAAATAAACTTTTATTTGGAATAATTACCAAAATGAGTGGCAGTGCCTTTGAAAAATTAGCTTTATTTTATATAGTGCACTAAGAGAAGTATGATAGTGTGATTTCAGACCTCAGGGTTCAGAGGGTCTCCTGTTCTCTCAGCCTTTCTTGGCTGTAATGAATCAGTCTGCACAGGATGTGGCTGCTAACAGATGATAATGCAAAGTGAAGGGCTGGGCCATGAAAAGCCCCAGGGTGGCTCAGCATGGTGCTGAGTTCTCACGAAGAGCTGATTGCTTTCCAAAAATAAGAACAGGAACTAGGGCAGATAATCCATGTAAAATGCACTTTCCACCCTTACCCCTTCACAACAATTTATTATTTCCAGTATTACAGCACTTTACATGTTGATTACATACATAATCCATCCAGTCACCCACATCTACCTACACACACTTCTGCTGTATTCTTGCAAACCCTGTTTGTGAGAATTTCTCTGGGATCCTGTTTTGTGGGTGTAACTTGAGAATATATAAATAGATTCGTGTTTTCCCATCTTTTAAACCCAAATGTGACTGTAAACATGACAGCAGAAATATGATTCTTGGAAATTATTTCCTCTGTTTAAAATCTTTCATTTTATTAGGCTAAGGAGATCTGGGCTGTTCACATTGCATGGGAACCATGCTCTTGGTGGTGGCATTACCACTGCTCAGAGTTCAGGTTGTCAGCACTTTTTTTATAAATACAAATTCTTCTTTCAGAAGCTTAATAACATAATAAGCCTTGAAATTTCATACGTGTCTGAAACTTGGCACAGAGTACTCATTTTGCCTTTTACCACATTAAATAAAATATATATATATATATTAGAGGGGAATGTAAATAAACAAAAAAGAAGTTTGTGTTTTGCTACTTCTTCTATCTCAAAGTTAGTTTTGTTTATGAAATGAAATGGTTTGAACTTGCAGCTCCAAATGGAAACCTTTGAAATTTTTTTTCTTAAGTCACAATAGTTAGCATTTGCAAATCAGGCCTACACACATCATACAAACTTGCAGAGCTCACTCACAGTGCGTGCAATTCTCTCGTCAGTGTCAGTAGAGCTATTTCTGTGCAGTAACAGTTGTAAAACTGAACATGTACAGAGAACAGACAGATGAACATGCTTTTCCATTGTTTTTTAATTAATAATTTCAAGTCCTCTCCTTTACAAAGTACATTTACAGTGGTGGTGTTGAAGTAAATCAAATGCTGTTTTTTCTCCATCTTGTGGGGAAAAAACCATGATTGTAAAATTTCCAGGCTTTTATTGTTTTCTAAACAATAAAAAAGAAAAAAAAATTGGAGCAGGCTGTAGTCTCAATAGAAGTATTGAATCTTTTGATGTTTGCTCACTCCTTCTAGATAACCCTGAAATTATCCTGGGGGTTACTAAGGGCATAACTTGCCTGGGTATGGTATCTTGCATAGATGTCTATTTTTTCTTAAAGGCAGAACTAGTAGAGAAATCCTGTATTAATGATAGCTTTAGTCTGACCTAAATCACTTCCGGCTCTTTCCTTATGGATTCACTTAAGCCTCTGCACGGGGGGGTGAGGGATCCAACTGTTTGAATCTGCAATACTTTATTCTTCCTCTGCATCCATTTCATCTGCATGTGCATGTCTGCACAGAGCACTCTTCCTCACCAAGGAGCATTGATCTGCTCAGAACACTAGACATACTCTTCAGCCTTTCTTTGCCCAGCCAATTTTATAATGGGTACAAAACCTCCAAAGTTGAAAAAAAACCACCACTTTTTTTTCTCCTTCCATTCAAACCCCACTTTCAGTGGGATGGCCATAATTATCTACTTCGTGTTGGAAAATCCTTACTCACTCCAAACATTTAGGGTCAGTTTTAGAGAATTGTTCCACTCAACTTGATTTCTTTCTCTTATTTACCTATGGGAAGCTTACCACATTATACTATCCTTGCTGAATAAATGCTGTGTGTTTTTAGTATAACACAGGCACAGCAGTTAGGATTCAACATACTTAATATTAGAGCTATAAAAATGAGGCATTCTTTTTCAATTTAGGCATCTCTAGGTCTTTTTACAATTAATGGAAAGAAACATGTTTATCTAGGGTGCAATTCATATCAGTTCAGGAGCGCTAAGGGAGGTCAGATAAATCACCCTGTGCTGTGGCTTGTTTCTCTCTCTGCTCTACAGAGAGCATAAACTGATTAACTCAAATATAGACACCTGCCTTTAACACCAACTGTCTATATTTATATCTGAAATGATAGCCCCAAATCTGTGCCAGCTCCTCTGCTGGAAAATGCAGGTGTCTGCCATTTGAAATCTGTGTCAATCTATGGCAGCTGAGCTTAGCAAACACACCCCAGTGCTTTTAGGTGTTGGTCAATGGCAGCACTCTTTGTAGAGGAAAATGCAAAGACCAGGATATTAAATAATATCTATTTTACAAAGTGCAGTGAAACGTTTTATTTACCATGAACACTACATTTCACAGTCCAGATATTGTTGTTAGAGAAATTATAAACCAAATTACTTCCTCTTACAGCGTCTCAGTGAAGCTACTTGTACATGCAAAGGTAGATTTTCCATCAAATTCAGTGAGTGGGAGATAAGGCTGTATAATTGTGCAACAAAACTGTTGTTTGGAAAATCATCTAGAAAAACTTTTAAGTATTAAACTTTTTTTTTTTTTTGCAAATGCAACTAGATTCCCACCTACTCATTGATACTGTAATTGAGTCTAGCAGCATCTGCACCTGCTTCTACATGTGTTGGGAGTTGCAATTGCTCTGGTGTGACCACAGAAAGGCTACTGGCAAACAGCCTGGAATCATTAAAGGGTGAGAGGGAGGTGCTGAAGGAAAGTTTGTTAGCTGGTCTTTAGGGCTGACCTGACCATAGAAACAGGATGCGAGTAGGGAGCTCCATAACCTGCTGTGGTGCCTCCAGGTTCCTTCTGTCTAAAAAGGTATGAATAACTGAAAACTTTTCTTGTGAGAAACCCCTAACTTTGGAGGGGGTATGAAAAGAGGGCTTCCTTGTCCCTGAGTTGTGAAAGCTGTGGTAGTTTAGTATTTTCTAATGTATCCATAATGGTCAAACTTCTTGTTGCCTAAAAGGTTCAAAATCCACTACAGATAATACTCTGGAATTACATATAACTCACTTTAGGAAACTCAGCTGGAATGCTGGAAGCTGGGGTAGAGGGAGAAAGATACCTTGAAAGTAGAGATTTTAGGGTATGGTGTTATGAGCTTTAGCAGAGGACTAAATGGAGCATATTGTGTATTCCTGTAGGCTTGGAGAAAGCGTGTGAGACTTTGTTTTGTTGAAGTGATTGCTTGATCTTAAAAGAAAGCCATTGTGCAGGCTTATGGGGATTTCTGCCTCCCCTAAATCATCCTATCATCATGTGAAAGCACAGTGAGGGTGTACCTCCTGGGGGCTTATCTCTGATGTGAGACCAGGTGCTGTGACACCCTATCAGTTATCTCTAGTGAGAAAATAACTGTACATAGTCTCCAAAGCAGATATTATCTGCTTCCCTAAACATCCTGTTCACTCTGTATT